>NC_138383.1:1171929-1190615 GCF_054177405.1 Leptonychotes weddellii | reverse complement strand
GACCTGAGCCGAAGGCAGTCGCTTAACCAACTGAGCCACCCAGGCGCCCCACAATTTTTTATTATGTATTTATGATGTACATAGCACTGAATACGATACACATATTATCTCTCACTCAAACACACACACATGCACACTCAGAAATAGTCTTAAAATGACTTCCACTCATAATGTCAAAAACAAAGAACAAACAAAAAAAAAAAATAAAAAATAAAGAACAAACAGTAAATCCTTTTCTCCTACACAGTCAGTCATCTGTGGCTACTGGAAGGGGTAAAGGCAGCCCTGAGCTAAGATCCAGAATCAAGCTGACTTCACCTTAGAACACAAGAGGATGAGAGAACAGCTACACTGAGTCCCTGATTCTAGTGGTTTTGCAGGCAATGCAGTAAGTTCAGGATTTTTACCATAAAACAAAAAGAGGAATCCATGTCCCACGGGCACATTAAGAAAATCTCTTGTAGCTGAGTTACGAATGAAACGCTACAAGAAGAGGAACAGAACATGTACCTGTAGCCACCGCAGTGACGAACTTGGAGCCAAAATGTCCGTCTGGAGAGAGTCGACATATGTTAGGATGCTTATTTTGGAAGTCTCCTGCAGTGATACATTCTTCCGAACTCAGAAAATAGGTGTCCTAGGAAAAAAAGAGCTGGCATATCAAGTTTTACAGCATCGTGTGGAAATATACTCCTGTTTCTTCTTTAGAAAACACCAAGAACTAAACTGTGGCCTGTCAAACACTGCATGAAACAAACACCTATAGTTCCTAGCTGTTACGGGCCCTTCTGCTCCCACCACAAATAATTGGGAAGGCTAGAACCATCAGGCATCCACCCCCACGGGCTGACCTCCAAAAAACACTGGTGGGTGAAGGCCAGGGAGTGTTGCTCTACAAGACACAATCAACAGACCCACCCTTAGTTTATCAAGAACACGGTGTTGAAAATAATTTGGTCTAAAAGCCAGGATGAGGGATGCCTGGGGGGCTCAGAGGGTTAAGCATCTGCTTTCGGCTCAGGTCATGATCCCAGGGTCCTGGGGTCAAGCCTCGCATCGGGATCCCTGCTCAGCGGGAAGCCTGCTTCTCCCTCTGCCTCTGCCTGCCTCTCCCCCTGCTTGTGCTCTCTCTCTGTCTGACAAATAAATAAATAAATAAAATCTTTAAAAAAAAAAAAAAAAAAGCCCGGATGAGCCATGCAGAGCCGCCCTGCTGGCATGAGCCCGAGCTGGCTTGTGACCAAGCTGCAGATTGAGCTAAGTGGGCACACCCCCATCCCACCTCACCTTATTCCGGCTGTACCGGACAGTGCCCTTCCGGGTGTCTTCTGAGACGAGGTCTGTAAATATCCAACCAACCTGCATGAAAGAGGAAAGTATCCTCTGAGCCCCTCCCTGAAACAGGTGATGAATGTTTTCTGGCCTCTGTGCAGAGACCTTAAGAGCGTTTTGGTAAGAGACTCCTGTGAGCCAGTTATTTCCAGGTGAGTCAGATCCTCAGCTAAGCTGCCGGGGTTTTCAAACTCCACCCAGTTGAAAATGGCCACCCTCCTCTGGTGCTGCTGGACTGGAGGTGATGGTGCATGAGCAGAGCTCATCTCTTTGTAAGAAGCCCCATGGCACCAACTCTGTACCCAGCACTGTGCCGGGTTCAGGGGAAACCTCAGCAGTGAACAAAATTAACAGAATGCCTACGCCCCAGGGGCGCCTGGGTGGCTCAGTTGGTTAAGCGACTGCCTTCGGCTCGGGTCATGATCCTGGAGTCCCAGGATCGAGTCCCGCATCAGGCTCTCTGCTCGGCAGGGAGTCTGCTTCTCCCTCTGACCCTCCTCCCTCTCATGCTCTCTGTCTCTCATTCTCTCTCTCAAATAAATGAATAAAATCTTTAAAAAAAAGAATGCCTACTCCCCAAACAGGAAGACAGACAATGAGCAAGCAAAGAGAGACAATGCTATTTCAGATGCTAAGGCTTTCTCCATAAGATAAGAAAATGGACTCCCTAGAGAAGGCACTTAAAATAAGGACCACCACCACAGAGTCCTTACCCAGTGGCTCCTTCGCGCTCCGCTACAGGACTGAAGACAGCAGGTGAGGGCACAAGGAGCTGAAACCCCCGACACTAGGACACCCTCACGCCAGTCCCGGACACCTGTCTGTGTGCTCTGTGGTCCCTAGCCCTCCTGTGCCCATGAACCTCACAGCTGGTTGCCCCTCCTAAACCAGAACTGGGCTGGGAGTTTTACGAGCGGGGTTGGACCCCAAGTACACGTCCTTTGGAGAAGGACGTGGTGGCCCATGACCCTGTCCAGCAGAACCTAATACAGAACTCTTCAAAGCCATCTCATGCACACAAGACCAGGCAAACGTGGAGAATTTCATTTTCTTTAAAAATACCCAAGCAAACAAAAAGCCCACGGAGGATGCAGCAAAGAACAGGAGACTTGCCGTATAAATGGGTCGAAGCAGTGAGTAGAACAGAGCCAAAGCCAGGCAGAAGTCAGCTAGGGCAGCAGAGCCAGGGTTTCAGAGAAAGACATTTAAGTCACCTCAAAATCTATTAGAACTACAGAGATCGTGAGCTATATGTTTAAAACAAAGGTCCAAAAGTTACACTAATTTTTCTTTTGAACGAGAGACACTAAAAAGATTTAAACCAAAATATAACCCTAAATCAAGATGCTGACTCCTGGGGCGCCTGCGTGGCTCAGTCGGTTAAGTCTCTGACCCTTGATCTCAGCTCAGGTCATGATCTCAGGGTTGTGAGTTCAACCCCCACATTGGGCTGTACACTGGGTGTGGAGCCTACTTTAAAAAAAAAAAAAAAAAGATGCGGATTCCTTACTAGAAACAATAGGACATTGTTTTCTTAAAATGACTTGGCTCTATCAGCTCCTAGGCCTACAAACATATTCCCTATTTTCCCCCTTTTATCTATAGGAGTTCATTTTTCACTGTCTAAGTTATTAACAAATAAAGGATAAAACTTATGGGGCGACTGAGTGGCTCAGTCGGTTAAGCGTCTGACTTAGGCTCAGGTCATGATCCCAAGAGTCCTAGCACTGAGCCCCGCATCGGGCTCCCTGCTCAGAGGGAAGCCTGCTTCTCCCTCTCCCTCTGCCTGCCGCTCTGCCTACTTGTGCTCTCTAATAAGTAAATAAAATCTTTAAGAAAAAAAAAAAGGATAAAACTTACATAGCTAACATTGAAATTCTAAGAGGTATTCAAATTCACATTCAATATTTACCTGTAGAAACCCTTCTGCAAAGTTCCTGGGAGCTCCACCAAGGATGTAACACAAAGCAGATCAACAAAAGTTCTTCCCTGTCTTCTAACTGCCCAGTAAAACTAGGAAACCTCACATGCTCAGATGCCTAAATTAACAACAGGAAATCCAAGGATGATGGAAGAGGGAGTGCCAGAGGCTCTGAGCACCCGGGGCAGAAAATGAACAGGCGACAAGGACACATGAAGGGAGGGCTCCCCTAAGAGGCCGGGCCTCGGTGTGCGGGCAGGACACACAGCGCAGAAGCGAGGCTCCTTCCTGGGCAGGAAGACGGGGTCTGAGTCCTGCTGCCTCTTTCTTCCACCCTCTAAAGCTGGCCTCAGGAAGTGGGGCAGGACGATTTCAACAAAACAGTCCCAGCACAGGGATCACTTGTTTTCATTTTACTTTAAATCAGAGAAATAGTCTCATTCTATTTCGAATCCTTGGATCTGAAATAGGAACATAAAAGCTACAGCGCCCAGAAAACACAAGCAGGCATTACAACATGCTGGGCCCACACCTGACCTCGGGCAGCTGGGAGTTCAGTCCCAGACAGGGCCTGGCCATGTCGCCCACCTGGATGTCCCCAACAGAGAGCCCTGGTCCCCCATTCAAAGGCCAGCAGAATGCCTCAGTACCTTCCTCAGGCCAAGCTTGGCAGCAATTTCATCCACCACCTCAGCTTTCGGGTCTTCCAGAAGCTCCAGGCTGTTCTGTGTGCCAATCTGTTGGGGCAGTAAAGGGAGAAGACAGACTCAGAGAAGCCCACAGCCATCCCACTCGAATTCTGGCTCAGGAATCCCAAGGGGATTCCCTTGCCAAAAAGGAGAATTATGGCAGCAGAAAAAGGTTGACATCCAGATAAAACACAGTCCGAGCCCTCCAGGCTTTGCCCCTCCTCAGGCTACATTGTGCTTTCCAATCAAGACTCAGAGGACAAGAAGATGGTGACACTCAGGCTGGTTCACATCACACCGCCTCTCGTCAAGTGTGTGGTTGCTCTCAGGACTGAGGAAGGCTGTCTACACATTTTTTTGGGGGGGGTTCCTTCATTGGGGAAAGTCAGTTTCAAAACTCCTTCGGATAAACAGTTTCCTTCCAAATAGGTTTGGGTACATAAGGCAAGATTCCAGCTGTATGGTAACATTTGTTTCCAGAAAACAGGCTGGGAAAATGTGTGTGCAGCTCCTGCAGGGTAGTGCTGTGCTTCACAGGCAAGGTGCTAAGTGGGAGATGACAGAGGAATGGAAAAGGCACCTGAAATCAGCAACCTGCTGGTGGATGGGCAGAGCACTGGGCTCGGGGCAGCAGGTGACCGGGCTTGGACTCTGACTGGCTCACATGCAACCTAAACCGGTCACAGGACCCCAACTTCCTGCAGTGGACAAAGCTTACCGAAATCCTTCATCTGCCCTGAAATGCAGTTCAAGGGTCATTAATAGTAAGTATCATACCTAGCAGAAACCCCGGCCAGAGGAATAGGAAAATGAAGGTAATCCCAAACCAAGTTATACTAATTGGGTATATCCTTGCAAACGAGTCAGATTCTGGCAAAACAACAAAAGAATTTTCCGTTGTTGGGTATTAGCAATATGGAGATCATTAATACCTCCAGAGCACAGGTCACATCACAAACTCAGAACAAATCTAAGGATCTGGTTTCATGACCTGTGGCAGCATGAGCTTCAACTTCTAATGAGCTGCAGGTTATTGGACGTCAATGGTTCCAACCTTCAGGATTCCCACGTTGGGAGCTCTGGTGATGCCATTCGTGGTCTGGACGCCAGAGGTTTGTCTCTGTGTTTTATTCGATCATACTCCTAACACGACTGCTGAAACTCCTCATGAAAGACACCCTCTACAAAACTGAATTTGAATATACTGTGCTTCCAAAAGCAGCTCCATGATTACAGAGAGCACTTAGTGCCCTGGCGGTTAGGTAACCCCCACACTCTGGCAGGGTCTCCATCGCCACCTAGTGTCCCCTTTTAAATGAACCACCACAGGAGGCCTCCCTCAAACACCTCCTCTACAGCTCTCAGTAAATATGGAAACTGGCAAAGGGGTGTAGACTACACTCAAGCTCTGCACCAATGCAGCTAGGGAGACAATGGCATGTGTGTGGGAGCCACGGACCGGCACCCCAGCTAGCAGCCACGGGGCCTGCCCTTTCAGACCCTGGTTTACTTAAGTCATGGGGTGATTCACAGAACACAGTGTAAAGTGACCAAGGTGAGTATGGTATGGCATACACCCAAAGAAAGAAGGAGAGTGGTATGAATATCTATATATTTGCTTATATTTTAAAAACTTAAACTCTAGTAGTCTACATCAAACATTCTGGAAAGAGAGGGACAGGAAGAAGGGGGTACCTTGTTTGTAGATCTGACTTTGGAAGCATGCAAAATTTTTTTTCTTTTCCAACATTTTAACTACAAATTTCAAACATATAGCAAAGTTTAAAGAATTTCTCACTGCTATCTAGATTTGGCCACACTCTACTCTATCCACCCCTCTAATCACCCCAAGCCCTCTTAGTTTTCCGTTGTACTTCATAGTAAACTGCACACACAAGCACCCCTCCCAAGTACTTCACCATGCACATCATGGACTAGAATTCCATGTTTATGGTTTCCACTTTTGTAATGAACAGTACATATATATATATATATATATATATATAACATATGTATATACCATATATATATGACATATATATGATGTACATATATGTGATGAAACGTACCACGTAAATATTTCATAGAACTATACAACAAATATATATATAAAAAATCAATCCCAGGATGCCTGGGTGGATCAGTAGATTATACAATGTATTTATGAATGGGTAGTTAATTGTGTAGGGCTGTGGTTCTTAAAAGTGTGATTCCCCAGACCTGCAATAGGAATGTGAACACTATTAGCAATGCAAATCCTTGGCCCCACCCCAGACCTACGGAATCTTGCAACTGTCCTTAAGCATCTGCCTTAGGCTCAGGTCATGATCCTGGGGTCCTGGGATCAAGTCTTGCAGCGAGCTCTTTGCTCAGCAGGGAACCTGCTTCTCCCTCTGCTTGTACTCTGTCTCGCAAATAAATAAATAAAATCTTAAAAAAAAAAAATCAATCCCTAAATACCAAAAATAAAACAAATGAACATAAATGTGTTACCTAGGTGCTGGCATAGTCACACAGAGAGCACCTTCCAAGTGACTTTAAAACACAGTATATGATTGCTGGTCCCTCCTGAGACACACCCTGAGGATCCTCCTCCTTCCACCAAAAAAAAAAAAAAAAAAAACCAAAAAACCCCACCTTAAACTGTTTTCAGTCCTATACTGGTAGTAATTTTGGTAGTCATTCTAAGACAGTGTGTGTGTGGTGTGGGATAAAGGACACGAGTAACCCTGTGATCCTCTAACTCCGTCATTTCTGGGACAGCTGACCACAGACGTGGGCGAAGGAGATACAGAATTACAAGGGAGGGAGCAGTCCCTGTGGCACTTTGGGGCAACTGACAGAAGTGGAACACAGCCAACAGATTAAAATATTCCATCAATGTTCAATTTACCGACATTGACAAGAGTCCTTATTATCAGTAAGACAACGTCCCTATGCTCTGGAAATGCACACTGAAGTACTTAGGGACCATGAGCTTACCCTCCAGGAATTCAGGAAACAGACACTGTGTGTGTGCGCATGCACAAATGACAGAGCAGAGGAAGTGGAATGAAGTCTGAAACGAGAGTCCCGCACAGACTTCAGAGCCCAGGTGATAGAGAGGCCCGTGAACTGGGAAGCCTGTGCTCGCCTACCTGAGGAGGCTCGTAAATGGCAGCTACTTCGGCTCTGATGCCAAGAGGAATGTCTTTGTGCTCTGTATACCGTCCATACAAATACCCGAAATGCTGGTTCCCTGTCTTCCTCCAAAAGTCAAGGAAGCGATCGGCAACTGTGTGGTTCTCAAACATGATATTGTCCACATGTCTGTATTTCTGTAGAGCAAACAACGGGCTAATGAATACACTCTGTCGGAAATAAATAACTTACTTTTCTAGTATAAGCCATTCATAAATCTCCACCTAGCTCTTTACACACGCGTGTGCACACATGCGTGCACACACGTTTTAAAATGTGCTCTGCCCTTAAGACCATTTCAGATTCTAGAGGGTGGGTGGGGTAGGGGTGGGATTCCTCAATAAATTAATTCAGATTAATCTTACTGGGATTTCACCTAAAATGCAGGTTTTCACAACCTCTAGCACAAAAATTAGTTTTCAAAAAGAGAGAGCAGGGAGGAGGAAGAGACAGAAGTTTCCAAGCAGTCACAAAGGCGGTGGAGAACTCTCTACAGAGCAAATGTGGGCCAGTAGCACAGAGAAGGCAAGGCGAGCGATCCTCAAGGGCACAGAGACCAGAGGGGAAGAGGCCAGAATACTGCGTGCAGCTGACACTGGTCTCTTCCTCCTCCCAGAGCCCAGCTCCCTTCTTCACCTGGCCTGGACAGGTGCTCTGAGGGGGCTCCAGGACAGTTTGGTTACCAGCTTCCAGAGCCATGATTTCTTAGAAGGCAAAGTGCAACCACGAAGTTATTTTAAACAGTCACCAAGAAAGTTCTGCCTCCATGCAAGCGGACAAAAGAGAAAACAAAGGACTCCCCCCTCCACGCATGCAACAGCTAGAGATCTCACCAATAGCCTCTCCAGCGTATGACCTGAAGTGCACTTGGACCCACCACCGAAAGTGCGCTCTGCTAGGGGCGGGTCCCTCCATGGAGGGGCTTTTCTGCAAATTTTCATTTCTGAGCCATGAACACAAATCTACGGTCTAGATGGACACAGTGAACATCTCACCTGTCTGTTCAGCGTGATGGCACTTGGCTGGCACTTAGTACAGATGCCATTAGGCCATGGAAGGTGTCCCTCGCACCCTGATTTAATCTTGCAACTGATGTTCTCCAGGGCAACAAATTTCCCCCTGAATAAGAAGAGGCAGCTTAATTAATTCAACATTCCAACAGTGAAAACTTTAGCAGGAGACTGGAAATCCTATGTCAAATCTCTTACACCTCCAGAACAAAGTTCTAAGAAGCTAAGCATGTGGCAGGCAGCAGCGGGGGAATGTGCTAAGAATTGCTATCGTGAACTCCCAGCTTCTGTCCTGCACACGGAGACTATGCAGAAATACGTAACTGTTGCCCTATAAAAAGTCTCCATTTTCAAGGTCTGTCGCTAACACCCATGAAGATTTTCAAGGATACTATTAAACACCTATTGATCTAACCTGAACCACTGACAGAAAACAAAGCCTGTTTTTAAGTTTCATTAACTTATAAGCAACATCTACATCATGAGTCCAGTACTTACATGTTTGTAAAAAAAAAAAAAAAAAAAACCTCTGAATCACAAGGAGAAACCCTGATGAGGGTACCTCGCGAAGACATCTTCCCCAGCTTCTGGCTGAAATAAAGACTATCCAGTGAGGAAGCCAGGGCCCCACCCCGATGTGGGGTGGATGCGCACAGATGCCTTCACCCTCTGCCAGTTTCCCACTCACAAAACGGTCCAGGAATTCGATCCTATCTTCACAGGCCAACAGCATGCTGGCCTGCGGGCCCCTGGGAAGCAATAACCACCACCAGCCTGCACGGGACCAAGAGCTGCCAATGTGCCCCCACGGGATACTGTGGCCTGGACCCAGACTGGTGGAAGGCTGACGGATTTCAGCACAACGAATCTCTACTCGTTCAATAGTCCAGAAAGTTCCATGGCTTACCCCACTGACAGGTAAGAATGGGTTTCTGGTAGGATTTTTTTCTCATGGTCTAACTTTTTTAAAAAGCCATTTTAGGATGTCAGCAGGTTGTCAGAGAAAAACTATAATCAGGCCAACATGACATTCTTCACAAAATGTTGCTGACTTGGGTTCAGCCACCATCTCCTCCTGCTGCACTGATGGGAATTATAAAATGGTATGAAGTCCATCACTTTCTGGGAAGGTGAACGTATAGTCGTATAGTCAACAGAAAGGGGTCGCACAGGGAAGTCCTTGACATGGTTTAAAAGAAATCAAAATGCTCTCAGTTCGCCCCTCTCCAGCCACTGTCACAGCCTGCACTTGGGGACTTGGGGAGCCGAGAGATGGCCGCCCCACCGCCCACCTGGCCGAGCCTGTAGACAGTTCCCGCTGAGGCACCAGGAGGCCCAGCCAGGGACAGCACGGTTACTCCAGCCCCTGCGACGGCTGTGACATCAAGCCGGTAGAGGCCAGCTCCAGGGCAAAGGGCGGATGGGGGCCGTGGAATAGGTGAGCCAAGATAACCACCACGGGGTGGTTCAGTTTTTCCGAAAAGCAGAGGATGAGCTCTGACCACCATCATATCTTATCTCATCTGCCTTCACATACACCTAAGTTGCCAGAGCACCACATGCCTGCAGAAGTCTGGGATGTTCCCCCAGGGGTCTCCACGTGGCCACTGCCAGCCTGGCATCTGCCCAACACGCTGGGCATGTGGACGACAACAGGGCGTCAGAGTCTCCACCCCTGTTCCTTTTCTAGAATCTGTGCCAAAAGTCACGAACTCAAGTGCTCTGTGCCCAGACCCTGATCTTTGCTTTTCTCATTCATATGCTCACAGGCTTTAAGCAACACCTGCCAGATACATAAAAGGGACTTCTACACGCCAAAGCCACATCGGCACAGCCTAACTGCGCTCAAGTTGCTTACTTGTCGGCCCCCCCGGTCAGCTTTCGGATGTAGGCGTGGAAGGACATGTGCTTCACAGGAGGTTCAAGATGGTTCAGGTAGTCCTCGTCAAATGGCTGCCAAAACACACACAGTCAGTACGGTCACGCACCTGCTGGCGTCTCGAGGCAAGGAGAGGCGGGCAGCCAAGCCGCTGCTGCACGCAGGGAGAGACCCAGCCAGCAACCGTGGAGGGCAGTGGGAGAGGACAGGCCCTTGGTTCTCACTTATCATTCCAGGTCAGAACCAAAGGTTTCTTTGTGTACCAGTTATCTTTCTAAGATTAAAATGAATCTCTATTAAATAAAAAATGCTCTAGGTCAAGTAAATATTAGGAAAATTTTGGGGGGAAAAAAAAAAGTAGCCCATAAGATGAAGAGGAGGCTCATGAAGAAAATCAGGTTGGCCTTGCTGCTGTAAATTCAGCATTCACCAGTTACCAGTCAGCATTATTATGGTAACTCTCAATCTCACCAGGACGAATCAGTAGGAGGACTCGGGGAAAAGTAAATCAAAACAATGACGAGCACAGAAACCGCCAGCCCCAGCTTTGTGTCAGGTTTTAAAAGGATTGTCCAGGGAGCCCACTCTAAGTGCTGCCCCTCGGTCACAGCAATACAAACGCTCCAGCCATTCACAATCCACCCAGAAGGTCACTCCCACAAATAAAGGTTCGTCCTCTTGAAGCAGCTTGCACGAGTGGGAATGCGAGGCCCAGGGCAACAAACAGACCCAGCGCGAGGGCGCAGGGAAAGTACTGACGTGCTCTGGGGAGCAGCCCCTCCCGCTAGCCCAGAACGTATGCTGCACCAGCTCTCACCTCGAGTGGAACACAGTGCACACATTTCCCCAAAGGGCCGTGTCGGCACCTAAAAGCACAGGGCAAGAGAAACACACAGCCATTAGTACGCCTGCTCTCCTGTTGCTGCCTCCCAATGTTTTTGATATTTATAACGTATGCTGCACTTCATAGAGTATTTCCCTACCTGTGTGGAATTATCTTTTTATTTATTTATTTATTTATTAAAGATTTTATTTATTTGACAGAGGGAACACAAGCAGAGGGAGACAGGGAGAAGCAGGCTCCCTGCTGAGCAAGGAGACCGATGTGGGACTCGATCCCAGGACCCTGGGATCATGACCCGGGCCGAAGGCAGCCGCTTAACCGACTGAGCCACCCAGGCGTCCCTTTATTTATTTATTTTTAAGTAAACTCAATGCCCAAAGTGGGGCTCAAACTCACGAGCCCGAATCAGAAGTCTCATGCTCTACGACAGCCTGCCAGGCATCCCCGTGTAGAATTGTTTTAGACGGTACGTGAGCATTTTTTAAAAATATTTTATTATTTTTTTTGACAGGAAGAGACATTGCGAGAGGGAACACAAGCAGGGGGAGTGGAAGAAGCAGGCTTCCCGTGGAGCAGGGAGCCTGATGCGGGGCTCGATCCCAGGACCCTGGGATCATGACCTGAGCTGAAGGCAGATGCTTAACGACTGAGCCACCCAGGAGCCCATGTGAGCATTTTTTATTTTAATATAATTTAGTATTTATTCTGATTTATATTAGAAAAAACTGTCCAGCACGTCAAACCTATGGATATTAACGGCTTAAGATGACACTAAATAAAAGTAAAAGTGAATGGACTAAAAGTGATTTAAACAGATGTTAAATAAACACTGAGGAAGTTGGGATGTGGATGTGGCAAAAAGCCTTGTCAGTGGGACAGAACTAACTCCAGTTTGGAAAACACCCATTTTGTGCATGTTTTGGGAAAAGCATGAAGACGCCTGGCTCTGTGGGTTTTAGTGACCTCAGTCAGAGAAGCTGTAGAAGCCCCACACGTATGATGCGGCAGCACGACGTGCTCCGATGAGGAGGGCGGTGATGGCTGCTGGGAAAGCTGAGCGGCTGTCCCTCTGGGCTCGACAGGACCCTTTTCCAAATGGGGTCACAACTCCTGGACGCACTTCCGAGTAGAGATGGCCTGCGTCTCCTAACAGCCAGGCTCTTACAGACGGCAAGCCAGAACGCACGCACACACGCACACAAGCACCCTCTTAAAACACCCCTCCTGAGGCCTCCAAGACACAGATCACGGGCGGGGGTGGGGGGAGCCAGCATGGGTTCCCTGGGAGGAAATGCAAACGGAAGGGGTACGCAGGCTGACAGCGATGGCCACGATGCGGCTCCGTACCAGCCGCAGCAGAGCGCCATCTGGGGCTCTTGAATCTAAGACACACAAGCTGCTAATGCAGCACTTAGAACCCCAGCATCTCAATGTCAGCACCCCATCACGTTTACAGAGTGATGCGGTTACAAGAGGCTCTGCTGCAGAGACAAACCACCTTCACTCAGACATTTCACATCACTGACTGTAAACTCAGGTGTTTCTAACCGGTTTCTTCAAAAAGAACTACAGGGGCATCTGGGCAGCTCAGTCGGTGAAGCGTCCAACTCTTGATTTCAGCTCAGGTCAGGATCTCAGGGTCATGGATCAAGCCCACATCCAGCTCCACGCTCAGTGGGAGTCTACTGGAGATTCTCTCTCCCTCTGCCCCTCCCCCACACACATGCGCCATGTGCACGCTCTCTCTCCCCCTAAGATAAAGAAATCTTTGGGGCGCCTGGGTGGCTCAGTCGTTAGGCGTCTGCCTTCGGCTCAGGTCATGATCCCAGGGTCCTGGGGTCGAGCCCCACATCGGGCTCCCTGCTCAGCGGGAAGCCTGCTTCTCCCTCTCCCACTCCCCCTGCTTGTGTTCCCTCTCTCGCTGTGTCTCTGTCAAATAAATAAATAAGTAAATCTTCAAAAAATTTAAAAAAAAATTTTTTAATAAAAAGAACTGCAAAAAGTCACAAATACAGAAACGTACCCCAGCATAACCATTTCACATAACCCTAGGTGAAGGGTAAATATTCAAAGAAGGAGCAGCATGTTCAGCACATGAAGCAGCCACTGAAAAGAATGGGAAGAATGCGCTGCGTATATGATGCTGGCATTTCCTGACTGTAATCCAACAAGGTGACCTGAACAAGCACCTTGCACTGGTAGGTGCCTAGCATCACCTCTTCCCCGCTTCCCTACTCTTGCCCCCCCGCACACCTGCTAAAGCCCGATGCGCCAAACTCAAAACTTGTGTTTCTTCAGTAGATACTCAAACAGGGCACGTTTCAAACATCTCACCTCCTGAGCCACTAAAGTCAGCACAACTGGGACCAGACCCCGACAGAGACTTACAGCTGTGGGTCACGGCTTCTATAAATCTTCCCGTCCTGCTTGCTGAGGTACTGGTCGATCTCATCCTCCACCACGCTGGGAGCACCGTAGGCCTTCAGCCCCAGCGGGGCCGACGTCTCCATTTCCGAGGAGGGTCCAGCGAGGCCCGAGGGAAACAGGAACAGCAGATCTCCATGCCTATCAGACAACAAACACAGGGCAGGGCCTGCCTGCTATCCTCCTACAACCCAGGCTGCACAGAGGAGCTGCTCACCATCATGTGAGGGTCTCTGACATCCAAGAGGCAAACGCCAACCTCCCTAAAAGCCTGAATAACGAGGCCTCTTAATTGTAAGAGACCAGAATTCTCCCTTCACATCTCTCCTACGCTCCCTAGCGTTCTAAAGGTCAGAGCGGGTTCTCTGTAACTGTGACTTACTTTCTTTTACAGTTGTAAAACATCCATATGCCCATCGGATTCCACACAGATGAAATATGGCCACAACATACACACTTGGCCTGTAGGCAGCGTTCTTCCTGCTTCTCATTCTGGGATTGACATTCCTTCTCCTCGTTCATTCCTTACCGTCTACTATTCAGCACCCCAACACTTCATCTACCTAGTACACAGGCTTCCGCTTCTTTCTCTTCGCTCACACACCCCCCCCACACGTGTACACAGACATTGTATGACGCTGTTGACAAAAATGAGATTATCAAAGACATAACGTTTTGCATTTGCTTTTCCCATTCAACAATATGTCACCCCAGATCCCACCAAACACAGGGTCTGCGTCTAATGACTGCTTCCAGCGGCCGGACAGCACTCGGCAGCAAGCCCAACCCATCACGTACAGCAGCGCTCCCACACGGACGGGCACGCGCGCTACCAACAGGTTTCTACCACCAAGAGCACTCGAGGAAAGGCCCAAGGACAGGCAGCTGTGTGGTTTTCCTTCTACAGGGCACATTTCCAGGAGTGGCCCTGCTGGAAAGAGGGTTTTGTTTTTGATGTCTCTGATGTGCTGCTTTCCCAACAGGCTGCACAATTCACAGTTCGAACAGCAGTGTTTGATTTTCTATCATTTCCATGTAAGTCATGCTCTTTTCCTTGCTCATTCACACTGCTGACTCACTGCAGGACCTGGTTACCACAGCCAGACCAACGAGACCCCGGCGTGAGATGCTCCCACTTCCGAGTGCTGGACAGAAGCAGCGTGGGCTCCCACACCCAGAGAGAGGGTCTACAACACTAAAATCAACCTCGGTCTTGGAGGAAAAGCTGCAGCACTGCCATTTGGTAAATATTTAACTGCTGTCAGTAACACACACACAGAAGGAACAGCCTGCTGCAGCCCCAACCCAACAAACTGAAGCGGGGGCGGGGGGGCAGGCCTTGAGAACAAACACCAAAGACACGGGACACTAAGAGGCTTGGCTGTAGCTGTTCAGTAGGTCTGTTCTCTCCTCTTCTTTCTTCCATAATTTAGGGGTGATAAAACTGCCAAACTGTAACTAGAGACTTCTGTTTCTAGCAACGGACCAGACATTCCTAAACACCCTCCAGCTATAGAATACATGGCTCAGCTGCTCTATCAGTTTTAATAGCTATGCTCTACATGCACCGCGGAGCTCTAACGAAAGTAAGGAAAGTAAGGCGAGAGAACGCTGCCCTACAGAAGCCCTGAGCTTGGCTTACACGGTCATTTTATGGACAACAGGAGGCGAGTCTGTGGGCCTGCCTACCCGAAGCAGGCTGCTGACCAGCTGAAAATAGGAACCAAGGAGGAATCCTGCCTTCCTGAGCCCACTGTGCAGCAGGGAAAACAGTCACCTCTGAGAGTCTGCTCTGCCACGCACCCAGGGTGGAACTAGGGATGCTACTTGGCTCTGGAAGCCCAGACAGAAAGTAACTGGAGGGCGTGCCGGGTCCACAGCGCCCCCTTGTGCCAAAAGAAGCAAGTGCAAGCTTCCCCCACAGAAAAGCCACCGGCCTGACTCCCTACAACCAGGTTTGGTCATTACAAGTTCTCAAAAAGGGATCACCAAATGTACAAGAGAACCAAGCCACCATGCACAAGAGTGGGCAGACACAACAATAACAGGATTAGAGATCCAAGGACTTCAGATTTGGAACTGCAAGACGTGGAATATAAACGTCTACAGAGTGTTCAATGGAAATGGGATGGAAAGAGCATAAGCAACGAGAGGCCGCCCAAAATGACAGGGGCTTCTAGGAAGCAGGGTGGCAGGGGCCACAGATTCGGGTAAATCTTCCCAAATCCCCCCCCATACAGTCAGGCCAGACAACCCACGGACAGCTCTGACAATAGTGCCACTCTGATTCCACCTGGGGGAGACAGACCACCTCAGACACCCTGAGACCCAAGAGGGAAGCATCACGCGTGTGACGGGCCAAGGCAGAGCCCCAAGGAGCCCAGCAGTCCTCAATGGAAGCCCAGAAGGCCAGTGTGAGAGCAATGCAGCCCCCTTGAGCACACGGAGCTAACAGCCAGGTTTGAAAAGAAATCAAATATTTTAAAAGTGAAAAATATAATCCCTAAAACAACAAAGAGAATGGGAGAGAAGTGATATTTAAAGAGATAATGGCCACAAATTTTCCAGACCTGATCTGCAGGTACAGAAAACACACTATCCGGGATGCCTGGGTGGCTCAGTCGTTAGGTGTCTGCCTTCGGCTCGGGTCATGATCCCAGGGTCCTGGGATCGAGTCCCGCATCGGGCTCCCTGCTCAGTGGAGAGTCTGCTTCTCCCTCTCCCACTCTCCCTGCTTGTGTTCCCTCTCCCACTGTCTCTCTGTCAGATAAATAAATAAAATCTTGGGGCGCCTGGGTGGCTCAGTTGGTTAAGCGACTGCCTTCGGCTCAGGTCATGATTCTGGAGTCCCGGGATGGAGTCCCACATCGGGCTCGGCGGGGAGTCTGCTTCTCCCTCTGACCCTCCCCCCTCTCATGTGCTCTCTCTCTCTCTCTCATTCTCTTTCTTTCAAATAAATAAATAAAATCTTTAAAAAAATTATTAATAAATAAATAAATAAAATCTTTAAAAAAATAAAAAAAATACACTATCCATTAGGTAGGATTATACAAACAAACCAGGAATCCATACCTGGACAAGTCAGACAGAAACTGTAGGACCCCAACAGAAACAGAAAATCTTAAAAGCAGCCAGAGGGGGGAAAAAAAAAGATCACCTATAAGCGAACAACAGAATACAACAGACCGAACTGCAGCCAGAGAAGCCAGAAGTGGAGAGAGACCAACGCCAAGCTCAAGGAGAGGAACGTCACTGCCTCCTCCAGACACGCTTAAGGTAAGACAAACGTAGCCCTCAAGGGTAGACCCAAGCCGGTCGAGAAGTATTATGACTCTCGCTGGAAAGATACACTCAAGGGTGACTCAGGAAGACAGCCCTCCAAGTGCCCCCTCGGGATGTCTGAGCCGTCCTACCCCTCTGGGACACACCAGTATGACAGCGCTACAGTTCGATGGCTTTCTCTCAGCGGTGTCTGTAACCTCCTTTGCTCGTATCTTCTATCAAAATAGTTTTCAAACACACAGCTCTCATCTTCTGCAAGCTTGCCCCACATGGTGCCCCACGTGAAGGCACCGTGCAACCATGTGCAGGCGGCACTGCGACCCGCCTGCAGACGTGGCTGGCGAAGCCCAGTAAGGTTAAATAACTTCCCCAGGCACACGGCGCTGAGTGGGGCAGTATGAACACAAGCCACGTAACATTCGCGAGAAATGATTCTCAAGATGCAAAAGCTCTTTACAAGCTGAAAGGAAGGCTATACCTCAGACGACGTCAACAACGATGAAAAGCTTTCGCTAATTACGGAGATAGGCAAGTGGCAGGTGCCCAGCAAATATTTGTTGAGGAACAAATGAATGACTGCCCTAACTGCGTATTTCTTCCCAGATGTACTAATTTGCGAACCTAAAAATGACCACACCAATTGTCAAGAGAGCCCACCATTGTGACTGGGAAGCAGGCGCCTGGCCGGCTGCCAGCGCAGTGCAGCGCGAGGAGCCAGCAGTGGCCGCAGCAGCTGTGCTGCCCCCGCCCGGACAGGAGGGCGCCGAGCCCGCTGCCGAGGACCGCAGTCACGGGTGTGCGAGCACAAGTGCGCACACAGGCTGGACAGGAGCCCACAAACCTCCTCTGCAAAGAGCCAAGCGGTAAACACCTTCGGCTCTGCAGTCCATGCCATCCGTGCCACAATCGCTCAGCTCTCCCCCGGCAGCAGGGATGCGCGCAGACGAGCGATGTGGCTGCGCTCCAGCTGAACTACAAGAACAGGGAGCGGCTGCAGGAAGAGGTCTTTACATCCTGGACACTCCACTGACATGACTGACCGCCCCGGAGGAGCTCGAGGGGGTCACGCCACCAAGAAATATCGAGTGGGCAACAGCCCCTCCGACCCAGCAAGCAGTCCCAAGGCGGAACTGCACACAGCTCCGTTCAAGGTCCCTCCCTGCAGAGAAGGGGCTGAGCGTGCAGCTGCACACAGCCCCCGAGCCCATAACTCTCCCCACTCAGTGACACACGTCACAGTCTGCGAGTCAATCAGCTCAGCACAAAAGGAGCGGCACATTCAGTGTGACTGCTGACTACCCCACAAGAAATACGGTGGTGTCAAGGGGAAACCGGGCAGAGCCAAGCAGCCTCGGTGGGCCCTGCGGTCATCCGCTCCCACTCCCTGTCGCCCCCTCACAGCACTTACTGGATTTTGAGCAGACTGAGGGATTTAGTCGACGATGCTGTTATCTCTCCAGTCTTGTTTCTATTGATGTAAACTGAGAAGCCGTTATTTTGGAAGCCAAACTCCTTTGCAACCTAAAACAAGCCCCAAAAAAACAGATATTGAAACAAATATTTGAGTATCACTACTCTGGCCACATATACATCAAATGATATTAGAACAACGCTCACTAAATTTAGAAACTGCTCCTCGGGAACCAAATTTCTCTTGTGATTTTCTCTCTTGTGAGGAAATTTGTACTGCCCACACAGATGTCAAGTGAAATGAGGAAAGTGGCCGAACAGAAGCAAAGCTCTGTGTAAATGAGAAGACTATATGACACATTTAAGAGTCTGAGGCAAACAAAAGTCATGGCTGTATCTGGAAAGTTTAATTTCTACTTTTGAAATCAATTGTAAAAACCCAATTCCAGGGGCGCCTGGGTGGCTCAGTTGGTGAAGCATCTCCCTTCAGCTCAGGTCATGATCCCAGGCTCCTGGGATCGAGTCCTGCATCAGGCTCCTTGCTCAGCAGGAAGCCTGCTTCTCCCTCTACCCTTCCCCACTGCTCATGCTCTTTCAAATAAATAAAATTTTTTTAAAAATTTCCAATTTTGAGGGCGCCTGGGTGGCTCAGTTGGTTAAGCGACTGCCTTCGGCTCAGGTCATGATCCTGGAGTCCCGGGATCGAGTCCCGCAT
>NC_138383.1:1095389-1171429 GCF_054177405.1 Leptonychotes weddellii | reverse complement strand
TGATCCTGGAGTCCCAGGATCGAGTCCCGCATCGGGCTCCCTGCTCGGCGGGGAGTCTGCTTCTCCCTCTGACCCTCCTCCCTCTCATGCTCTCTGTCTCTCATTCTCTCTCTCTCAAATAAATAAATAAAATCTTTAAAAAAAAAAAAAAAAAGGAAAAGAAATTTCCCTACCACAAAGCCTCAGAGAAAAAAAAGAACTGCATGCAGTCCTCTGATGCCTGATGTTTATCCACACAATTATCTAAGCAATAGACAATGCGTTGATGCTTCGTCTCGGTCTCAGATGACCTCTCATAAATTCCAGCATGCACCACACCCTAGCACCATCTCTAGGAGCAAGCGGGCCACAGTCAGCGGCTACTCAAAGAGCAAAGAGTAGGAAATTACAAATTTCTTAGACTCAGAGACCCTCCACTCTGGTGCCTATTGCATCTAATTCTTTTTTCTCTTATTCTTATAAATACGCCCCACAAGCAGTGCTATGGCAATCATGATAGCAACTACCTTTTAGGAACCAGATTTCCCAAGTAAGTGTCGTGGCTTAGATTGCAACCCAGTGATCCTTGGCAAGTATCTTTACTTCCTAGGCCTTCAGTTTCCACCTTTGTGAAAATAAAAAGACTGGACTCCACGACACCTAGGATTCCCTCTGGCTCTGAAAGTCCATAACCCCAAAGCTTGTATGTGCTTATGAAAATGAGAAACAAAAACAGAAAATGAGAAACACTTATTATTACAAATGTAACACCTGTTTGCAACAGATTCAAATAACACAGACTATAAAAAGTAATGGTTGGCAAACCTTTTCTGGAAAGGGCCACACAGTAAATATTTTTGGCTTTGCAAGCCATACCGTCTCTGTCACAACTACTCAGCTCTGTTGTTGGAGCGCAAAAGCAGCCAGACAATAACTAGACCAGTGAGTGTGGCTACGTCCCAACAAAACTTTATTTACAAAAATAGGGGCACCTGGGTGGCAGAGTCGGTTAAGTGACCAACTCTTGGTTTCGGCTCAGGTCATGATCTCAGGGTCATGAGACTGAACCCCACACTGGAATCTACACTTAGCTCAGAGGCTGCTGGAGATTCTCTCTCCTTCTCCCTCTGCCCCTCCCCTCCCCCCATGACTAAGTAAATAAATAAAATCTTTAAAAAAAAAAAAAAGTCAGGGAAATGCAATCTGTGTGCCAGGGGGAATAGGAGGTCATCCCACAAGCCATAGTTTACTGATCTCTGCTATGAAGTATAAAGCCTAAGCCACTCCTTACTACAGGGCTCTCCTCCCAGGGTTACCCTTTTTAAGTCTGGCTGCGCTCTTTTACATTGCATTCTGTAAATTCACAACAGATCTGTGTATGTGGCTCTCATTTTCTTTATTTTTATTTATTTGAGAGAGAGAGAGAGGGAGAACACGCACGCACAGGCAAGAGAGGAAAAAGGAGAGAAGTAAAGTCCGTGCTAAGCATGGAGCCTGAGGTGGGGCTCGATCCCAGGACCCTGAGATCATGACCTGAGCTGAGACCAGGAGTCAGACACTTAATCAACTAAGCCACCCAGGCGCCCCCTGTGGCTCTAATTTTCTAAGAACAAAGTGGGATTACTCTATACATATTTTTAACATTTCTCTTTTGATGGACAATTCAAGTCCTTCACTCTCTAATTTTTCCAATTTTTCATTCTCCTAAGTACTAGTCTCATGAACTACTCTTACACACAACTCTTTTTGGCCACCACAGCTGTAAGCCATGGTCAACTGTGACGCAATCTGACCCTGGATCAATCCAGTCATGAGAGAGAAGAGCAATGCAAGAGACTGTAAACTAGGGAGTGGGCAGAATCAAGGACTGAGGAGGAGAGGGAAGGTACATATGGGAAGGGAGTAACAGGAGAGGATGAAGATGCAAATACCCAAGCCACCACTACCTTTTTCAAAAACGCTGCAGCTGTTTCTCTCTTTGTGGCTGTGATCCGCTTCACCCCATCTGGGGACTGGACACGAATTATCTGTCACAAATGAAACAAGGTGGTTACTGCACAGACTAGTAAGTTCCTGATCTCTAACTGAGACTAACATCTGTAGTCTTTCAGCATCTGGGTCACCGAAACTTAGAGCCAAACCTCACCCTTCCCCGTGCAACACCCAAGTATTTCTAAAAGATGAAGAAGAGGTATGAGATTCACCAACCTATGCAAAGATATCTTGAGAGTCCCTCTCAACTCTGGTCATTTCACTCAGAAAAATTTTTAACCATTATTTACAAGGAATATATGTGAAACACTTAGCTATCTCGGGGCGCCTGGGTGACTCAGATGGTTAAGCGTCTGCCTTCGGGTCGAGTCAGGATCCCAGGGTCCTGGGATTGAGCCCCGTGTCAGGCTCCCTGCTAAGCAGGGAGCCTGTTTCCCCCTCTCCCTCCACTGCTCCCCATGCTTGTGTGCTCACTCTCTGTCAAATAAATAAAATCTTAAAAAAAAAAAACAAAAAACACTTAGTTTTCAGATTTACAAAAACAACAATAACACAACAGAAAAAAAAAAAAAAACCTCCATGAATCATGAATGACTGGGTTCTCTGAAAAAGATCTCACTTTGAGGGCACCTGGCTGGCTCAGTTGGTGAAGCATCCCACTCTGGTTTTGAGTTCAAGTCCCACGTTGGGTGTAGAGATTACTTAAAAAATAAATTAAAAATTTAAAACGCAATTGATTAAAAAATAAGAATAAAAATAAAAAATAAAGATCTCTTTGTTCTAGAATCTATAGGCAAAAATTAGAATGATCTAAAAGAATCATAGGATATTTTCTAATTTGTTATTTCCCTTTAATAGAAAGACTAAAAGAAAAGAAATAAAGGTGTTTGACATCATGGTAAACATAGCAGGGTTTTAAAAAAATACTTTTATGGCAAGCCTGAAATGGTTGGCAGGCCTGGAACACTGCACAAAGAGCATCATCTTCTAGGACTTGATTTTTATACAGATCAAAGTCCCTCTGAAGGTGAATTACTATGCCTGGCCAACTGAACAAGTTCCTGCTTTCGTCAGGGAGCATGAAAAGGCATGCCCTGCCACAAACAAGGCAGACGATGCTCCAACGACTTGAGGGGTAGGAAGAAAGGCAGGAATACACCACCAAGTACTCATGATGGTTTCTCTTTTCAGCAATTACTGCACTGTGCACTGTACTGAAAACACTTTAAAAAAAAAACAAAACAAAACCGGGGCGCCTGGGTGGCTCAGTTGTTAAGCGTCTGCCTTCGGCTCAGGTCATGATCCCAGGGTCCTGGGATCGAGCCCCACATCGGGCTCCACGCTCCGCGGGAAGCCTGCTTCTCCCTCTCCCACTCCCCCTGGTTGTGTTCCTGCTCTCACTCTCTCTGTCAAATAAATAAATACAATCTTTAAAAAAAAAAAAAAAAACCCTTTACACATGAAAAGTGTCACAAGCCATTGTTTTTTGTGTTTTGTTTGTTTGTTTGTTTGTTTGTTTTGGAACACTTCACGAATTTGCGTGTCATCCTTGAGCAGGGGCCATGCTAATCGTCTCTGTATCGTTCCAATTTTAGTATACGTGCTGCCGAAGCGAGCACAAACCATTGTTTTTTAAAAACTATTTTCACTGGGGTGCCTGGGTGGCTCAGTCAGTGAGACCTGCAACTCTTAATTTTGGGTTGTGGGTTCAAGCCCCATGTTGAATGTAGAGATTACATAAAAATAAAACCTTAAAAAAAACCCACAGAGTTTTAATTGAAAAAAAAAAAAAGATTTCACTGATACACGATAAAATGCCACAATGGCTTTTGATCTACTGTCCACTTTTATCAAACAAGATTAATCTAGATTTTCCTAAAATAGTTTATGACTTTCTCATTTTCTACTTTCACTTGACTGAAAAGGCTTTGCCCTGATACTGTTCTCAATTCTTAAGACTGTTTTGAATAATTGTTATGAAATCCCAATTGTTAAGGCAGAAAATATCTTCTTTTTGCTTAACTACATCTGTTTAACTTTCCCGCTCATTAGTGAAGAGTACAAATACAAATTCTTCTGACTTTTACCCTTCACTCTGGATTCAAAACCTAGAAAAATGTCTTCATAATACGCAGCATGGGCACCAGCCAATTCCATTCGTTTCTGAAATCTGTCTCCCACACTGGGGCACGTTAAGAGCTTGGTTTCTCTGCAGGAGCTTTTGTGACCGTTCCTTTGTTCACTTGGGAACAAGAGCATGACACTCCTTGAGGAGCTAAAGGTCCGGCTTCCGTGTTTCCGGAGGGTTCTAAAACTTAAGAAGTTATCGTCTTTGATCATCTACAACAGGGCATGGCAGTCCAGGTTTGTCGACTGAGCCCAGTATTTAAGTCCAACAGAAAAACCTAGTTGGTAGTGAGGGAAGTTCTCGCTTCGAATCTGACACAGGCTACAAAGTAAAATACTCCAGAAGAGACAGACCTGGCAACACACACACACACAGCCTCCTGGTAACTTCGGCTTCACCATTTTTAAGAAAACGAGCCCAGAATACTTCTTGGGAGAGTCGAAGAATTGGCAAGACAAAAATCAGTTACACCAGACGGAATTCGAGGACAGCCAACGCCATCAGTAAGCACCGAGCCTTGTACACACGCTAGCAGAAAAGCAGCCTTTTCTGGAACAACTCGTTTGTCCATGGCTGCTTGAATTAAAAGTATTACAGTAAAGAGAAAATCTGAAAGTAGGTTCCTTTGAACTCAGATCCGTATCCTTTCCTAGAAGTCAACGACGACGAGGAAATCCTGTTTTGAAAGAGCCGCTATCTTTCGTTTCTCTTGGGCCATTTGTTGCCTCTGCTCATCCCCTGGCTCCTTCCCTAGACCCAAGGCCCTCAGAACGGACCGCCGAGGCCGTTCCGCACGCCCGGCAGAACTGCAGCCGCCGGCCGCGGAGGAAAGCGTGAATGTGACTCGCCGCCCGATACTGCTTTGCCTTCCGCCAGAAACCCCAAGTACCCCTTAACGTTAACCGGAATTCTGCTGATTCTTCCCAGCCACGCTTACTTCTGAGAGGAAACTTGCCGCAAGCAAACGCGGGACTGTTTTGGGTCGGGGGCTTATTTCTCTCATTTTCACTGACTTCCCTTACTTTGGGGGGCACAGGCCAACTCCTAATTTCGGGTCACGCGGGAGGTCGACCTTTGGAACCGCCCTTCTCGATCAGGCAGCTGTCACACCGTCCTCGCCACCAAGCCCCAGAAGACGTCAGCGGCCGGATTTCCCCTCCTCACGGCCCCCGGCGTCCACCAGGCCCCTCCGGACCCAGCGCTCTCCCCGCGGGGACTCGAGCCCAGGCTGGGGCGCGCCCCGGCTCCCCGCACCCGGCCCGGCCCCCGGCCCGGCCCCCCGCACCCGGCCCGGCGGACCCGCGGAGCCGGCGGTCGCGGAGCGGCCGGACGGGAGGCCGCGCGCCCGCCGGGCCGGGAGGCGGGAGGCGGGCCGCCGCCCCACAGGCCGCGCCGGTAAATCTGCTGCCTCATCCCGGCGCCCCGCTCCCGCTCCCGCCCCACTCACGATGCTCTCGGCCATGGCGGCCGCTCCCGTCTCCGGGCTGGAACCCCGGGCCGCCGCCGCCGCCGCCTGCCGCCCCGCGGGCCTCGAAGCCCCGGCCCCGGCCTCAGCCCCGGCCCCGGCCTCCCGCCGCCGCCGCCACCGCCGCTCCAGCTTCGCCGCCGGCCGCCACCGCCGCGCGACGTCCGGCGCCTCGCCCAACGCGCTCCGCCGGCCGCGCAGCCCCGAAACCGAGTTCCGGCCCTCCAACGGCCCGCGCATGCGCAGGCGGGGAGGCCCCGAGCCCGCGGGAGGGGGGGCGCGCGGGGTCCTGAGCCGCGCGCCGCAGGCGGAAAGGAGGCCCCAGGGAGGAAGACATCGTGACCCGCGCTCCTTTCCGAAAGTTCAGGCAACGCAGGGAGGTCCGGGAAGAAACAAAAGCAAGCGTCCGAGTCTCGCCCAGAAATCCTCATTGCTGGGTTGTAATTGGGGGAAATTGCATATGCCCTAGGTCCTGCGGGTCACATGCAGAGAGAGGCATCATATCAGGACGGTGACATCACACCGTCATGATATGGAAAAGGAAAGAAGGCATTTCCACGAATCTAACACAAGAGAAACAACTGAATTTAAACTGCATTTCAGGGGCGCCTGGGTGGCTCAGTCGTTGAGCGTCTGCCTTCGGCTCAGGTCGTGGTCCCAGGGTCCTGGGATCGAGCCCCGCATCGGGCTCCCTGCTTGGCGGGGAGTCTGCTTCTCGCTCTCCCACTCCCCCCTGCTTGTGTTCCCTCTCTGTGTCTCTGTCAAATAAATGAATAAAATCTTTAAAAAAAAAAACATAACTGCATTTCAGGGGCGCCTGGGTGGCTCAGTCGTTGAGCGTCTGCCTTCGGCTCAAGTCATGATCTCAGGTCCTGGGATCCATCCCCGCATCCGGCTCCTGCTCCGCGGGAAGCCTGCTTCTCCCTCTCCCACTCCCCCTGCTTGTGTTCCCTCTCTCGCTGTGTCTCTCTCTGTCAAATAAATAAATAAAATCTTTAGTTTAAAAAAAAATGAATAAATAAACTGCATTTCAGGGCAGCGTCCCTTGCCACAGAGATGGGATATCCTGAGACCTGTCCCCAGGGCCGGCTTCCTGGGCCGCGGACCGGGCAGGAAGGGCCTCGTGCTGGGGTCCAGGGCTTAGCTGTCAGCCTCTTGTAATTCTTCATGGTTTTCAACGGGGAGCGCCCCCCCACCCCCGCCCCGTTTTCATGTTGCACCAGGCCCTGCAAATTCTGGAGCAGACCTTTCCCGGGACTTTGGGGAAAAGTTACAAAGACGTCCAGGATGCCAGAATCTATGTTTTTTTTTTAACCCCATGGCTCAACTCCAGGGTGTATTTATGTATCTCCTGTGCTGAAAAAGTCGCCCTCGTTTCCTCCCCATCCCCACTCCTTAAGTTCCCTGGGTTTGTATCACTGTTAACAGTATCAGTGTTGACAACACAATCTGTTCTATCATCTCGGTTTCGGCCTCTAGTTCAGCTTGTCTATTCATCCCATCCGCAAGGATCTATTACTCTGCGAGTCGCATGGCTAATGCTGGGAAGACAGCAGAGGGGGGGGAGATCCCCACCCTGATGGAATCTACCAGCGGGAGGCAGCTTGTAAACACAACAAATATGTTAAATATGCCATGTGCTGTAGCCAACAACCATAGCAGAGGAGGGGGTGGAGGGTGAGAGGCTATTTTACATAAGACCATCAAGAAAGACCTCTCTGAGGAGATGAGGTGTGAGCAGGTCCCAGATAAAGTATCTGAGGGAAGAGTGAAATAGGATGTGGGGAAAGCATGTGCAAAGGTCCTGGGGCCTGGGACGTGCTGGTGCTCCAGGAACAACAAAGCTGATGTGGCTGGAGCATCACGAGTGAGGGCAGAGGAGGGCTGGGTTGGGAAGAACCATGTGAGACGTGGAAAGGCCTTTAGATTCTATTCTGAGTGTGTTATGTTAGAAAGCCTTTGGAGGGATGAGAGCAAAGAAGGCATGCTTTCCGTTGTGTTTCAGGAGGATTCTCTGGAAGCCGAATGCACAGGAGACAGCATGGAGAGGCAGAAAGAGGAGCAGGGAGACGGGGGAAGAGGCCATAGCCCAGAGGACATAGGCTGCGCGGCACGAGATCCAAGACAAGGAGGGAGAGCAGGCAGGATTGCCTGAAAGACCAGGGTACCGGGCTGCATTTTGCCAACACACATCCTTCCGCTCTTATTCTTTCCTCTTCTTTACAGAATGGCCTCTGATCTTTTCGCTTCTCTTCTATCCAAACATATTCATTCTACAGAAGGGCAAGACTCCGGCTTCTCCACCAGGTCCCCGGGGGCGCTCACGGGCAAGCACTGCGTGATAACAGGTGTGTTATCTGCTGTTTGCTGCTTACCTTTTTAACCTCCTCCACGGTACTGGGAAGATACTATGTTGACTTTTTTTAAAAAGTTATATGAGTAATTGTATCACTTTGCTAGGCCTGTCTTAAAATTCCACAGACGGGATAACTTCAATTTATTTTCTCCTGGTTCCAGAGGCTGGAAGCCGGAGATCAAGGAGACAGCCAGTCGGGTTCTCCGGAGGCCACTCTCCTTGGGTGGCAGACCGCTGTATCTTTCCTCTGTGCTCAGGCATCCCTGGTGTCTCTGTGTGTCCTAGTTTCCTCTTCATATGAGGACACTGGCCTCATTTTAAGTTGATGCCTCCTTAAGGGCCGTCTCTCCAGATCATCTTCTGAGGTTCTGGGGGTGGGAACCTCAACATAGGGATTTGGGGGAAACGCAACTCAGTCCCTCCCCGTGCTGGTAACTATAATTTCATTCAGCGTCGCCCAGTATCAGGACAGGAGTGAGACACTGCTGGAGAGGTGATTGTCGTCACCCCGAGAGCCTGGCCTTGGAGCTGGATGCAGTAACCGAGGGGGTCTGGGTTTGTCACTTCGAGGAAGAGATGAGTGAAGGCTTGGCTGCACGGGATCAAATCTGCAGCTTTCGTCTTTGCCCTGAACTGCGGCCTGCCACACCGCAGCCTGAGCCCTCCCTTCACAGCGGGAGTCGGGTCATGATGCTCCTTCACCCCACGCCCTCTCCCTCGGAGGGGACCCCACCTGAGAAAACCCACCTGGCTCATTCCCCTCCCTTCCCCACGTTTCTCCCCTTCCTCTTTTTGTTTTTGTTTGTTTGTTTGTTTTATTCATTTATTTGACAGAGAGAGAGATAGTGAGGGCAGGAACACAAGCAGGGGGAGTGGGAGAGGGAGAAGCAGACTCCTTGCTGAGCAGGGAGCCCGAGACGTGGGGCTCGATCCCAGGACCCTGAGACCATGACCTGAGCCAAAGGCAGACGCTTAACGACTGAGCCACCCAGGCGCCCCCTCTTTTTGTTTTTTTAATTAAGATGAAGTTCACACAGCATGCAGTCAACCATTATTCAGTGAACAATTCAGTGGCATTTAGTGCTTTCACGATGTGATATAACCACCTCCTGTATCTACTTCCCAAACATTTCCATCACCCCCAGAAGGACACCCCACACCCATTCAGCAGCAGCTCCCCATTCCCCTCCCCCAGCCCCCAGCAACCACCAGGCTTACCTGTTCTGAGTATTTCATGTCAACGGAATGATATGTATGTGCACTTTAGTGTCTGGCTTCTTTCGCTGAGCGTAACGTTTTCCAGGTCCACCCGCTTTGTAGCAGGGGTCAGAGCTCATTTTTATGGCTGAGTAATATTCCATTGGGTGCATAGAGCACATTTTGATTATCCATTCTTTGCTGATTGATATCTGGGTTGTTTCCACCTTTTGGCAATTGTAGGTAATGCTACCGTGGATATGTGTGTATATGTATTTGTTTGAGTCCCTGTTTTCAGTTCTTTGGGTATATACCTAGGAGCCAGACACCTTACAGTGAGGCCCTCCCCGATCACCTTACATATGGCAACAGCCCCCTGACTCTTCACCCTCCTGTCCTGGCTTCAGACCTCTGACGACCGTGTAAAATCACATATATTCACCTATTTTCCCCCTCGCTTTATGACTTCCTCTTCACCAGAGGTAAGGTCCTGCTGACTAGGCGTTGACAGGTTTTTCCCCTGCTGTATCGCCAGGACTCAGGACACTCCCGGGCTTCGATCAGTGATCCATTGTCCCATTTATCTATTGTATAATTGTATATCTATTGTAAATCTGTTGTCACAATGATGCTGTGAAATGAACTCTTTCAAAACTTAGTGGCTTCACACAACAGCCATTTACCAGCCTCCCGATCCTGCAGGTCGGGAATCGAGACTGGGCTCAGTTGGGTGGTTGTCATGCGGGAAGCTGGGGTGGGGGGCATGAAACAAGAACACAAATAACTACAAAACGAAGAGAAGAGTGTCCCAGAAGAAGAGGGGAGGCCTCCGCTTGCGGGGCAGGATGTGGCCTGGAGCTGGACACGGAGATTTGAGGGGACGGCAAAGGCCAAGGGCACGTGAGAGCTGGGCTGCCTGGGGCCAGCAAGCAGTCCATGTGGCTGGATTGTGAGGTGGCGGGTAAAGTGAGGAAGAGAGGCTGGGGCTCGAATGTCAAACAAAAGAAGCCAAGGAACAGCAGGGGAGAGGAAGGTGAAGACAGGCTGGGCACGTGGCCTCGCCCAGGGGTCCCCCACAGCCTCCAGAGGTCCCTGCAAGCCGGAGACCGACATTCATGTCATAACTTCACAAAGGCATGGGGGAGGTGTGGAGAGCTATGTGCCCGTGTTCTCACAGCGCTGGTAGTGGGGGGGATCCGCTCTGAGCCCGCCTTCCCACCGTGACGCAAGCAATGCAAGCAGAGGAGAGAGGACAGGGCAGGGCAGGGGCAGGGAGCCTTGAGCGCCCCTGTGCGCGGGGCAGCTGCGTGGCCCGGGTCCTTCCAAGCACTAGGGCACAACGCGGGCTGTGACAGAGTCCGCCCCTGCGAAGAGAAGCTCGGGAGGAGGAAGGAGCCCACGTCCCTCAAAACCAGGAAGGACCTGATCTGGCCAGTGGATACTGTGTCATTCTTACAGTGAATAACTTGGGGGATGACCTGGCATTTAACTGCTGGTGGGTCTCCCAGGATTGTTTCTGCGAGCCAGTTCTCACGGGTCTGATGTCCTGGGTGACCTGAAGGAGCAGCCGCTGGCCCGCCAGGCCGAGGCCCGCACGGACGGGGGCCCTTTAGCGGTGGGCATGGCGTGACAGCCCCGCCCGCATCACGCCTGCCCAGAGCTCCAGAGAATACAGAGAGCGAGGCTGAAAATCTGCACTCGAGAAGGATGGTCTGCATCTCAAAAGCAGAGACTGTCTTAAGCCCTGCAACGTGACGCCTCACATGATCTGGTCATGACTGGGGCGTCCTGGTTGTGCTCGCAGCTCACCAGGCCCTGGGCTGCAGAGCTCACAGGACGGCTGAGGGCAGGCAGCTCCAGCTCCAGGGGCCCAGCTAGAGACGCCAGGCAGGGGACCAGCACACCTGTCCTGGGGCAGAATGGAGGAGGGGGAAAGGAGCCCCCTGCTGTCCCAGGTAAGCCAGTGCCCGGTGCCCTCTGCCCCCCGTTTGGGACCGTCTCCACCCCCGAAAGCCCTCGGGAGGACCTCAGGCCGGTTCTCACCCACCCTGGCCCCAGTCCCCACCCTGAGCCTTTCTGTGTGCTGGGGCTAGCCAGTAGGTGGACACCAACGAGGAGCTAAGATTGCGGTGGGGGTTTCACTAATCAGGTGCTTTATCCTCACCCAGCGCTTTGCCCCAACTCGGGAATGTTTCCTATCCTTGCCCTTGTGTTTGATGTGGTGTGCGGTGCATCCACACTCTGAGAAAAGCACACACCCAGGGGACATGCTCACGGGGGCCTTCAGCACCTCCTTCATGTCCTGCCCATCCGCCTCCACCTGCGACCTCTCGGCCTTCTTGCCGCCCCTATTTGCCCCTTCCCCACAGCTGCCTGTGGTTCTGGAAGCAAGACAACAAGTTCTGGCTCCCGACATCCCTCCCGGCTGGCCGCGAAGCTGCAGGATAACTTCCTGGCCCACGCCCACGGCCTCCGGCAGCCCCAGGCCCCCCCAGCCTGGCATCCAGCAGCCTGTCCTTTTGCTCCCACTGACTCTTGGGGTCTGGGGGGCTGATAAATACTCCTTTCATCTCCTCCAAGTTCACAGTGAATGAGGTTTCAATGCAGGGTCAGATGTGGGGAGTGGAGGGCAGCTTCTTCCTGGGAAACTGGTTTGGAAGGGAGGCCCTGTCTAGGTGTGGGGCCACAGCTTCCGAATTCTCCTCCCAGATTTCAAGGGCAGGCTGTCCCTCTCCTCCCTGCAGGGAGAGAACAGAAGTTTCTCCCACACCTGCCTGCAGGTGGAGAGCGTTGGGGGTGGGGGGCAAGCAGATCTGAAATGGAGATTGTTGGTTAAGGGACGAAGTGGGACGGAGTCAGCAGCTTCTCCAAACCTCACGATCATTGAGCCACTCCGCTGTGGGAGAACTGGGGGCGGGAGATGGGTCAGCACTTCTTTACTTTCCACACTTGGTGTGACCAGTGCCCCAGAGCGTGGCTGAGCATCACTGGAGGGCAAGGCAGGGCTCCTGCCTCCCACAGAGCCCTGGTCTCCTCCCTGCTCTGGGAGCCTGGCTGGCCCAGCACCGTGTCTGCGCTCAGAGAGTCGGGCGGACTGCAAGGGAGGGCCTCCTCCTGGCACCCGGTGCCCTGTGGAGGAAGGAGGAACGATGGTCAACTGTGACGCAATCTGACCCTGAGAGAGATGGCTGCGCAGGTCCTGGGACACTGGGGCTGGTCTGAGAGGGGGAAGCAGCAAGGGCAGTCCCCGGGGCCAGCCCTTCTGCTTGGAGGGCCTGCACCTCCTGGGCTGGGTGGGTAAGCCCCTCTCTGGACTGCATGTCCAGCCCAACCCACATAGATGCTGCTCAGGCCACCTGCCACATGCCTCTGCTAAGGGACCACATCCTCCATCCCACAGAGGGGATCAAGGACAGGCGTGTGTTCGTGCCACGCCAGTCTCCCAGTATTGCCTCGCTTACTCTCCACCATGAACTGGCAGGGTGCAGCTGTCCCTCCGTTCTGCAGGAGACAGGCCCTTCCTGTCCCCCTGCTGCCTGGCCGGGTGACAAGCCTGGAGGTCGCCATGGTCCTCCCCAGCCATCTCCAGTCCCCGAGTGTCCTCTATCCACTGTCTAGTCTCTTCCCCTGGCCACGAGGAGGTGACCTCCCTGTTGATTATCACGTCCTGCTGGTGAGGTCTCCCTGTGTGTTCCTCATTCCTCCACAGGGCACCGGGTGCCAGGAGGAGCCCCTCCCCAGGAGCAGCCCACTCACTTCAAGCCGCCCAGGGCCGGCACCCGGAGAGGACCAGGTCTGGAGGACAGGCCTTGGGGGAGACCCGGCCTCCTCTCTCCCCTTGGGAAGCAGCTGCCTGAAGTACCTGACCTTCCTGTTCAACTTCCTCTTCTCTCTGCTTGGTCTGCTGGCCCTGGCCGTTGGGCTCTGGGGCTTGGCTGTCAAAGGGTCTCTGGGGAGTAGCCGGGGGGCGGCCCTGCCCGAAGACCCCTTGCTGGGACTGACACTGGGGGGGCTGGTGGTCAGTGCAGTGAGCCTGGCGGGCTGCCTGGGTGCCCTCTGCGAGAATGCTTGCCTGCTGCACTGCTTCTCTGGGGGTCTCATCGCCTTCCTGGCGCTGGAAGCTGTGGTGGGTGCCTTGCTGGTGGCCTTCTGGGGCCCGCTGCAGGATGGCCTGGAGCCCACCCTGCGTGTGGCCATCACCCACTATCAGGATGACCCGGACCTGCGCTTCCTCATTGACCAGGTCCAGCTGGGGCTGCAGTGCTGTGGGGTGTCTTCCTACCAGGACTGGACGTGGAACCTGTGAGTCCTGGAGCCCATGGGGAAGGGGGGCGTCCCCAGAGGCCAGCAGACTGGACTGCACGTGCACTCACATGGATGTACTCACTCACACACATGCTCACTTGTACACACACACGAGTGTGTGCACACATGCCCGTGCACACACGTGGGCCCCCAAGTGTTTCTGCTCCCTCCAACCAGGACCAGGTGGACAGGGATCTTAGTGGAGAAGCTGAGCCAGCAGACTTAGAAAGTCAGTTTGGCGAGTGTTTTTGGTAAGGTCATCATACAAGACGTCTCAATGTCAAATGCACTTGTTAAGTGGGGACATCGTTCCGGACTCCACAGTTCTCCCTCCACAGCGTGTGCATGTGTGCGTGTCTGTGTGTGCACGTATGTGTGTGTACATGCTTGTCCATATATGTGTGTCTGGTGCGTGCGTGTGTGCCTGTCTGTGTATGCACGTATGCATGTGTGCATGCTTGTTCGTGTCTGTGTGTCTGCATGTGTCTGTGTGCATGTGTGTCTATGTGTCTGTGTGTGCATGCATGTGCGTGTGCATGGTGGTGTGTGTGTGTGTCTGTGTCTGCGCGTGTGCATGCATGTGTGTGTGTGGTGGTGTGTGTGTGTCTGTGTCTGCTCGTGTGCATGTCTCTGTGTCTGTGTGTGCATGCATGTGCGTGTGCGTGGTGGTGTGTGTGTGTCTGTGTCTGCGCGTGTGCATGTGTCTGTGTCTGTGTGTGCATGTGTGTGCGTGGTGGTGTGTGTGTGTCTGTGTCTGCGCGTGTGCATGTGTCTGTGTCTGTGTGTGCATGTGTGTGCGTGGTGGTGTGTGTGTGTCTGTGTCTGTGTGTGCATGTGTGTGCGTGGTGGTGTGTGTGTGTCTGTGTCTGCACGTGTGCATGTCTGTGTCTGTGTGTGCATGCGTGTGCGTGGTGGTGTGTGTGTCTGTGTCTGCGCGTGTGCATGTCTCTGTGTCTGTGTGTGCATGCATGTGCGTGTGCACGGTGGTGTGTGTGTGTCTCTGTGTCTGCACGTGTGCATGTCTGTGTCTGTGTGTGCTTGCATGTGCGTGTGCATGGTGGTGTGTGTGTGTCTCTCTCTGTGTCTGCGCATGTGCATGTCTGTGTCTGTGTGCACATGCATGTGCGTGTGCATGGTGGTGTGTGTGTCTGTCTCTGTGCCTGCGTGTGTGCATGTCTGTGTCTGTGTGTGCATGCATGTGCGTGTGCATGCTTGTCTGTGTGTGCGCGTGTGTCTGTGTGTGTGTATGAGTGGGTGTGTGTAAGCGTTGTCTATTTAGGAACACTGGGCAGTGTATCTTTTACATTTTGCTGGAGGACAACTGACCACGAGAGAGGGAGTCATACAGAGACTTGAAAACCAGCCACTTGTGTCCAGCAGTCACTGAAACGTGACAAGGGTTCTAGAAGCATCCACATGGGTGTTCTCCTTCATGGGCTGTGTGTGACTTCGGATTGGTGGCAGCCCCCTGTGGTGTCACGTGGTCACCCATCCTACTGGCTTTTGAGTCCTTGCCTTAGTGAGGCCCACTCTTCTGGGGGATGAGAGCATGCCTGGGAGGGAGGGCAGGTGCAGGACCGTGGACCCCAGTCAAAGGCCAGGGACGCTTGGAGGAGGCTGCCTGGAGCTGGGGGCCGTGAGGAGAGCCCCGTGGCTGCCGAGTGCTGCCCCTCAGCCTCCCGCACCGACCCGCTGACGGGCACGGCGACCTCTCCCAGGCTTCAGCGCATCTTCTCCCCTCCGGTTCTGCCTGCTCAGACCAACTCAGCAGCCCCTATCGGGCAAGGCTGTCTGATTCCCACCCCTCATCACATGCTTGTCTCCTCTTCAACCGTCTCACCAAATATGTCCCTTCCTGCCAAGAGGCTTTGACATCTGCCTGCGTGTGCAGAGGCTACCGGGTGCCGGGATGAATCACAGGAAGCTGTTATTGTGTGTGCACAAGTGCGTGTGCGCATGTGCATGCGTGTCTGTGGGGCGTGGACGTTTGAAGGGCCGGTAAGAGACACCTGACTCAGCGCCGGGCCCCGAACAGCGGGCCCTGCCCTCCGGACCGATGCCCAGATGTACTCTTACAGGTACTTTAACTGCAGCTCCCCTGGGGTCCAGGCCTGCCGCCTTCCTGCCTCCTGCTGCATCAACCCCAGGGAAGATGGCGCGGCTGTCAACCGCCCGTGTGGCTTCAGAGCTCTGGGCCTGGATGAGGATGCTGCTCAGAGACGGGTGCATCTGCAGGGCTGTGGCCCTCCACTCCGAGGGTGGCTGCGCAGGAATGTCCGGGCGGTGGGTGCCTGCACAATCGCAGTTGTGGTCGTGCAGGGGGTGGAGCTCCTGTTGGCCGCCCAGCTGGTGAGGGCCCTGGCTGTCCGTCGGGTGGGGGGTGGAGAGCCCCAGAACCGCGGGGACGGAAAGGTCCCCTGCCAAACTGGCCCAGGGCTGACAGCCCCGTAGGACACCCAGGGAAGGTGTCGGAGGAACCACGCTGGGTCTCAGGCACCCGGGCCTCCTCCACCTGCTGTACCTCCCACTCCACAGGGGCCCGTTTCCCTGAGGGCAGGCCATGCCCACCTCCTTCTCGGTTCTGTCAGGCCCCGCAAGGATGAGTCCCTGTACCACCACCTGATTTCACTCTCTTTTGGAGACATTTGTTCTCGACCACGGAGCCCTTGCAAACACCGCGGGGCCTGTGTAAGCCACGCCTCCCACGGGGGATGCCAGGCAAAGCTACCTGGCCGGTGGGGAGAGTACAGGGCTCTGAGGACTGGATGAAATCCTGCCGGCAAGCCCCCAACTCCAACTGCCACCCCTGACTGTCACCTCCAACCACCTCTGATGCCTGCTCCCAACCCCCATTCTGACCCCACCTCTGAGGCCCACCCCGGTGGCCCCACTCCCTTACCACCGCCTGGCCCCTTCCCATCCGTTGTGGTGGCCGAGGGCGAGGCCCAGGCAGGAATAAGTTTTACTGAGCTGTATCATTCAACAGTAAATGGCACCTGTCTCAAGTGGGCAGCGTGAGGAACTCGTCCCTCCGTAAACCCGTGCGGACCCACGCCAGGTCAGGAGCAGCCGCGGCAGGCTGCTTCGCCTCCTCCCTGGGGGCACCCCGACTGGCCCTCGTCACCTTCGGTTACGTGGCTTTTTCTGGCTTTCACATGAATGGGACCCCAGAGGGCCCTTCCCAAGAGGCACCATCTGGTCCCTGCTGTGTGAACAGGCCCCGCAGACGCACCTGGTCCACGTGGACACACACTTGGCGGGCTCCCGGATGGCGGCTGCCGCTAGGGAGTTTCACCAGGCCTGTGTGCCCGATCCCCCCAGGTGTGGCGTCAGGCATGGAACCCTGGGTCACCGGGCGGGTGCCTGGCCAGAGGTAGTGGACAGCTAAGGACAGGCTGGCTGGGCCACTTAGCGAACTCCCTGATCTCTCTGCACCTGTTTCCTCACCTGTGAGGCAGGGTTGAGGGCTCCCTCCTCCTCACATGAGCTGTTGCGGGGCCTCATCCGCCTCCTTGGGGAGGCCTGCTCGGGGGGCCGGGCATGCACGCCACTGCCCCCCAGCCTAGCCGGCCTTGCTGCATGGACCCCCGGCCACCACAGGCCCAGACGCAGCGTTTAGTGGGTTTCCTTCCCTCTCAGCCTGGCCAGGCCCGTGCTGCGCCCACCAGCCTGCACCTTCAACCTTCATCCCTACGCTCCTGCTGGAGACCCACGCCGTCGGGCCCTGCCCCCACCCACAACACAACCCACTCCAGCTGAGCGCGCGGGGGCGTGCGGAGTTTATTTTGAAACAGGGACAGCAAGCGTGGGCCATGTTGGAAAGGACGTTTCCTGCCGATGGTGGGTTTGGAGGGGTGTTGGTTGGATGCCACCAGGACTCCCCCAGCCCCCCACTCCAACCCAAGGGCAGCAGCTGGGAAGGGCCAGTGAGGGGAGCTTGGTCTCACCACCACACAGCAGGACGGGAGTGGGCTGGGAGGGACATTCCTGGGAGACCCTGCCCTGGCTTTCCAGCCCTAAGACAAGGTCTGTGGGCCAGTGTTTCTGGAAGCTAAGCAGGGCCTGACTGGCCCCAGGGTGTCCTACAGGGAGCTGGTGGGCTTCTGGTAACTGGCATCTGGGGGCCTGAGGTTGCCACCCTGCAAGGGTCTCCAGACACAAACTGGGCAACCTGGACACCCTCAGGGGGGCCGGCCTCCTCACAGGAATCCTGAGCAGGGGCGGCAGCGGGCAGCAGGGGGTACGGCCCTGAGGCTCTGGGTCAGGCTCTGGAGCTAGATGATGCCATACTGGGCCAGTTCGTGCAGCTCCAGGTGGTTGAAGGCCTCCCATGGGCAGATGACTGTGATGTCTGCAGGAGAAGGAACAGTGGCACCAGGAGGCTCATGGCCCCAGGGGCCACCATCCCCTCCATGCCCTGTTGTCTACACCCCAAGTGGTGAGAGCAGAAGTCCTGGGTGGGGAGCCCTTCCCCCAGGGCACGCCAGCTTGAGGGTGTCGAGTGGAAGAGGATGGATGCAGCACGCCAGGGAGGAGAGAGGGGGACATCAAGGCGTCCTTGTTGCTTTCCAGCCCCCCGCAAGTACCCGGTGAACCCACTGAATGGGAGCAGCCCCACCTCCGTGAGGCCTAAACCTTGATGTTGGGGCAGAGAAGGAAGGACAGGCTTGAGGCAGTGCTGTAGATAAGCTTTGGCTGGGGAAAGTGGAGTAAGGATGGGGCCCCAGGCGCACGGACAGGCGGGAGAGTGGGGGGGACCTGGGAAGACCCTGGCAGCCATCATACCTGTTCCCAGGCCTTCCATTCCAGGGATGTCGTCCCCAAACCTGCAGGACAGAGTGGTCAGGGCCAGTGGCCGGGAAGAGGGGAGTGGGGGGTGCGTGGGGGCATACGTGCCCTTGAGTGCCAGCCCCTGGGTCTGCCAGCGCGCCCTGGCTGTGAGTGTGCAGGGACATATGCCGGCGGGTGGGCTGTGGCTGAGTCCCTGAGCGGCAGTGAGCGTGGTCTCCAGATCATTTGGCAGTAACAGGTAGAGGGTGACAGGAGCCCCCGAGCCCTCCTGCCCCCCATGCTGAGGAATGGGGGCCCTTGGGAATGACCCCAGCCAGGGAAGGGTGGCCGAGCCCCCTGCTCTACAGTGCCCTCCCCCCCCACTTCTTGTGTAGCCTGCGGCTGGCCCTCCACCAGCTCTGCTTACCCTTGGACGCCTTTCTTGGGGGGCTTGCTCTTGAACTGCCTGGTTTGCCGCTGTTTAAATTTGGGGGGCCCTTTTCTGGGAGTGACGGGCCCCCCCGTCACCCTGGTGGCTGACCGGATCTCGGCCTTGGGTGGCTCCAGGTTCATGGCCAGGATGGCAGAGAGCCCACGGCGACCTCTGGCTTCTAGACTCCCTCACGCCGTGGGCTGGACGCACACCAGGCTGGGGGGCTCCTGGTCAGCCCCTTGCTTCCGCCCCCCTTGCAGGTCTCAACCCAGCGGAAGAGAGGAAGTCCTGAAACAGGAAACCCAGGAGGCCCTGAGCGTGACCCCGATGGCAGCCCCCCGCCATCTCCACGTGGGCCTGCACCTGGGGTCAGGCAGGGGGAATGAGAGTACCAGTGCCCCCCTGGTGCACCCCCCTCAGCTGTCTCCCCTTCTGCGTGCCCCACCCCAATCACCGGGGTAGGGACACTCAGCCTCGTTCCTGGTGGCATGCCAGGCGTCTGGCAGTGCCAATGAAGGGTGACAGAGAAGTGGAGGGCAGGGTGCCTGGCAGGGAGGGGCCTGTCTCAGGAGAAGTGCCGAGCTGAGCTGTGCAACCAGCCCCCTGCAGTTTCTTCCCTCTACTGGTAAATCCCCTGGCCACTCACTGTGCTTGGAGACTGCCCTGGGCACATAGTGTCACCTGCTGGTGTCTCTGAACCCACTGCACAGGGTGACCTCCCCTCTGCCTCTCCCTGGATGCCCTAAGCCCCATTGACCCTGCTCAAGGGCAACTCGGCTTCCCCTAAGCCTATTAGCACCAGAGGGCGACTCTAATCCCTCAGGGCTGCCGTGAGCCTAGAAGGTTCTGGGGCTAAGCACAGGACACAGACAGGAGCCCCTGGCACTAGATGCCCCAGGCCCCACCTCATGGGCCCCCTTTGCTGCTCCAGTCTTGTGGGCTACAGTGCCTGACTCCAGCCTTGGGCTACCACCAGCTGCTGGCTAGAGCATCAGGGCTGAGACCGGCTGGCGGGCAAGGCAGGCTGGGTGGTGGGGGTGGGCACCCAGTACCAGATGCACCCCACCATGGACCTTTCCTCCCTAACATTCATCCTCCGTGCCAGAACCCGCACCAGCCAAGGAGGATGTACACGGGGTCCAAGGTGACCTGCACCGGTGGTCCCAGCAGCTCAGACCCCATCATGCCCACCCCTCACAGCCTAGATGGCGTAGGCCCAGCCAGACCCCTTCCCCAGTCCCAGGCCATGGGCCCGGTGCACACAGCCCTAACCCAGACGGAACTCCCCCTGTCAGATGCTGGCCTCGTGGAAACCACGGTCCAAGCTCTCCCAGCTGGCCCAGCCGCAGTCCAGTCTCTGGCTGATGACCACTCAAGTTAGCTGAGAGTGTACAGCCTTGGGGACTGCCTGCAACCACCCTTTAATATGGGGGAGCTGAAAGTGACCGGCTGGAGAGCCGCTCTGACTAGGACGGTGGACAGACTCCTGCAGATCCAGCCGTCAGTGTGGCGGTGAAAAGCCCAACAACTCCCCACCCTCCTTGCAGATATTCAGCTCCCTTGGGTAAACGGCTGTCAAGAAAGGCGACTGGGGAAGGTCAGTACTCACCAAGCACTGGGCAGGTCTCAGGGGGCCATGGGTGTGAGTGGCCAGACCTCCCTCAGCAGGGGGCCGGCTGGGCATTTATCCTGCTCTTGGGTAAGCCAATTAGGATCGTCCTCTGACACGACACTAATGAGATTGTCAGGGCCACTCAGGAGGGTGGCGGGAGGCACCACCACTGAGGGTCAGGGAGATGAGGGAAGGGGCTCAGGGGCAGGCAAGGGCCTGGGGATGGGGTCGGGACGGAGATGGGATGTGCCGACACAAACCGCTGGACGGGCAAGACTCACTCCTGAAGCTGCTCCTCTTGGAAGCCAAGAAGAAACTGCACTGGCTGCCGTCCTGGGTCTCCCCATTCTCAGTTCTCTGATCTCTAAAGAATCTGCCTTCGTGGCCCCCAAAGTCCTGTGTAGTCTGGTCACTATCTACCTCTTTGACCTTACCTTTTATCCCTCCGCCTCACTCTCCATGCTCCCAGCCCCTTCCACCCCAGGACCTTTGCACCTGCTGCTCCGTCTGTTGGTGTACTGTGCACCTCTCCTCGTTCCCTCAGCTCCCGTTCCCTCAGCTCCCTCTTCCTGGGACGTCAGAGCTCTGCCCCAGGACCATTTCCTCAGGGGCGACCCCTCAGGCTAGACCAGGAGACGTATCTCATAGGACCGCACGGCAGCTGATACAGTTGTACATTGGGTAACACTCGTGGTAACCTCTGTCTTCCACGTTAGAGTGAGTGTGGCAGGTGTTCCTACCGGACCCCAGTGCCAGACACGTCACAGGTGGTCACCCGGCGCCTGAGAGACGAACGAATGAGCAGACAAGACCCGCACCTGCGCGAGTCTCGGTGCGCCTGGTGCTGGGCTGCACGGGCATCCTCGACCGCCGCGTGCTACGTGGGGGAGGAGTCCGCCTCACTGCAAGGAGCCAGGCCAGCGGCTGCCCCTGGGGACAGGATGTCGCCATGACTCTTGCATTCCCCAGTAGGGCTGACTTAGTAGGATCCTTCGGATGTACGCATGTACGTGTACCCAGGTCCATACAGGAAACCCTTATAAATCTGAATTTTGGGGAAAAATACAGAAAACCTCTACATCTCTGAGATAAGCCACCCCTTCACAGAGCCTCAGAGCCTGCCAAGCTTTGCTGTGCTGCTGTCCCTGGAGGAAAGCTTTCTCTTTCTGGGACGTTTTTGAATCTGTATGAGGACACGTTAAATGAGATGCTCTCTGAGATACAGCCTAATAGATTTGTGTCACCATAAACCCTGTTTCTGGAGGGCACGCAGCTGTCCAGAAAGACAGCCTGAACCATGGGTGTCTAACTAGGCACCGTGCTTTGCTTCCATTCTCTTGCCCACACATTTCTATGTGATACACCAGCTTTCTGTTAAAGGCCCCTACCTGGGAAGGCCTGTTTATCAGCTCAAACCCCTCATGAATTTATGCTAATCTTAGTTTTTTCTTTAAATGAGGAGAGAGAAAACACGCACAAGTTCCTTTAACCCCTGCCCCATCCAGGCCACTGGTTTCAGCGCTTGGAAGTGTTGGGGGAGGGAGATAAGATGGGACAATTTCCACGATGGGGGTGAGCAGGAGATGGGGACGGGCAGTGAGGGCCCTAAGATGAAGTTCTTCCCGGGCTGAATGGTCCCGCGGCCGGGTCTGCAGCCAAGGACCAGGCTAGTGCCGGGAGGCTGATTCTAGGGCTAATGCTGGAGGCCCCTGGGTCCTTACACCCTGATCAACTGCCTCGATCATTGTGTCTAAGTGGGTTGGAAGGACTGGAGGCTCAGGCCCCTGCGGGCTGATCTACAGCTTTCTACCTGGCTGGTGAATGGGTAGCTCCCCAAGGAGCCCTGCAACTAGAATAATGGGGCCCTTCTCAGGCTGCCTACCGGTGTCCATGCCTGCCAAGGACTTTGCCAACAGCAACTTCATGGAACCAGACAGTCCTCCCTCTGCCACTGAGAATAACCAGAGCTGACCTTGGGGCAGGACTTCTGGGGTGCTGGGACATGGAAGGGGACTCCTGGGGTCGTCGTCACGTGGATCGTCAAAGAAATGGAACTTACTTCACCCTTACAGGTTGGTGAAAGCTGCAGGCTCTCAATAAAAGTTCAACAGCAAGCTGCACCTGCTTTCTTTGACAACGGAACGTAAGCCCTACAGAGAAGAACACAGAAGCCTCCGTCTAATCACCACAGACTTATTTATTCTCAGATAAAGTCATTAAATAATTCCTTCTGTTCCTGTCTGACTCCGGCCTCACGAAGGGCCACAAGTAAAGCTCCGTGCTGCTTCCTGAGAAGGAGCTGTCAGGCTGGAGCCGGCGTGGGTGTTGGGCAAGTTGGCTCAGCCTCCACTCCTCACTCGGAGCTGGATCTCCATCCTGAGGAAGGCCTTGAGGTTCTCGTCAGTCACGTGCTCCTCGAGGGCAGCCAGGGCCCCCTGGCCACCATCTCGGTAATGCCGCAGCAGTGCGTCTGCGTACTCCACCCACACACAGTTGGGGCAGCCACTCATGCAGCAGTTTGTGGGGGGCTGGAGCTCAGGCGGCAGGGGATACCGGGCTTCTGGGGGGCCCCCGCCAGGCAAGGACGACTTGGGCTGCCCTGTGCCATCTGCACCTGATTGAGAGCCCTCCTCTACATGGTCCTTCCCAAAATCTCTGTGGCCTTCACGGACTTGGACCCAGGTGTGCGGCCTGTAAAGAACGCTGCCGCCTCCAGGAAGCCTTCGGCACCGGTCCCAGCTGGAGGGTCGACATGGCCCCTAAGAAGACAGATGCTGGTAAGGCCTTGCCGGCCCCCAGCTCCAGGGAAATTTCAGCCTCCTGTCACTGGCAGGGGGCTCCAGGTGCTTCCCCGCTTCCTCATTTCCCAGGAGACCTTAGACAAGTTACTGCATCTGTAGACTCGGTTTCCCCTCTGTAAAGTGGATGTAAGGGCTGGAGAAATGGGTTCAGGGACAGGCACTGGGTGCACACTCCAGCAGATGGTGGGGTGGGGGGTACCCTGGAACCCCACCTCCTTGGGCAGGAATGGGGGCGGGGTGGAAGCTTGCGGGCTGGGGCCACACAGCGGCTTCTCCCTCTCCAACCAGTGCAGCCGAGCGCCTTCCCCTCTGACCATGCTGATACTCCCTCGGCAGTATCCCTTGAGCGCCGGCTACGTGCAGCCCCTTGGGGAAGCCGCAGTGACCAAGGAGCTCGTGCTCCTCGCAGGAGTTAGGCAGAATGAATAAGTAAGGTCAGGGCGGTGGCAGTCAGTGTGGAAGGCCCCGGAGACCCCAGAGCAGGACACAGGACCCTGGGGCCGGGGCCGGAGAAGGGAGGGAAGGCTGCCCGCGGTGCCCGGTGCGGGGGGGGGGGCTGCCCTCGGGACCTTTGGGGGATGACCTGGGAGGAAGACAGCGATGAAGGGGCTATGCAAGGGATACTGCCGAACCGGCGGCCCAGCGCAGGGCGGCCCTTCCCGCGGAGCCGGGGCCAAGACAGGAACGACACCAGGCGGCGCGGGCCGGGCGTCTCCGGTCCCTGACGGGCCCCCGCCTCCCGAACGCGCCCCGCCCCGGCCCCCGCCCCGCTGGTACTTGCCGGACCGCAGGCAGCTGCGGCCACCGTCCGGCCTCCCCCAACCAAGCTCCGGAGCAGCATCACCTGCGGCCGGTCCAAAGCGCACGCGCGCCGCAGCCCCGGGCCCCGCCCCAGGCGGCGTGAGGGGCGGCCGCTCTGGCCAATCCCGGTCCGCCAGGGAGCAGCACCGCCCCAATGGGCGCACACCTAAGTGCAGGAAGCGGAAATGACGATCGTGGGGCGGGACTGTGCGGAAAGGCGGAAGTGGCTTAGTCTGGGAGCCCGCGGTGTGCGGATGGCTGGACCCTGGCGCCGAGGTGCTCCGCCCGTGGGGCCGGCGGGGCCTGGGGGTCCTGGGCGGCCGCAGGGGCGGCAGCAGGAGCTGCGGGGGAAGCAGCGCTCAGCGCCATGGCCCGGACCGCGCAGGTAGGTCTCCGCGCCCCGCAGTCCCTACCCGTGGGTGCGCGGGAGGCTCGGCCGGGTGAGCGGAGGCGTGAGGGTCTCCGGCGTGGCAGTAGCCACTTCCAGGGTCGGTCCCTGCCCTCCTGGGGCTCCGGGAGAGCCCCTCACCCCAGCGACCTGCGAGAACCCAGGTCAGGGGCAGTCTTCTGTGAGGATGCGCCCTCGCCCGGCGCCCCCGGCAGCCAGGTTCGCTTTCCAGGCTCAGCTTCAGTGTCTCCGATTCTGCTTATGCTGAACTTAGGACGCGTCTCACCCTCCTGTTCTCGCTCCCAGCAAAGAAAAAAAGAAAGTGAATTGCAAGCCTAAGAACCGGGATGAGCAGGAAATCCCCTTCCGGCTCCGAGAGATTATGAGGAGCCGCCAGGAGATGAAAAATCCCATCAGTAACAGAAAGAGGAAGAAACAAGGTAACGTGCAGGCTCATGCTGGGTGGCCATACAGCTTTGTGTGCCCCAGTCCACTTAATTGCCTAAATGTTTAATCGTGCTTCGGGCAGCAGAGATCCGCAGACACCCAGCAGTCTGAAGGTGCAGGAGCTTGTGGAGCCCTGACAGAAGGCTGATGTCACCAGGGCCACAGAGGTGGCTGGCAGCAGGTGGCAGTGTGGTTTCGGATGAGGCTCCAGAAGGAGCCCCTGGGGCCTCCTGTTAGGATTTTTGGTTCCCCTCCCAAACTAGTGGAGATCCATCAGAAGCGATGGTGGGTTCAGACTGACTTTGAGAAAAGATCCCCGTGTAACAATTGAGGGAGTGGACAGGGCAGGCCAGGGAAGCTCTTGCAAGTGAGAAACGGCCGTTTCTTGGACGGGAGTGCAGAAACGATGGGGGGAAAGAGTGGATGTTTTCTGGAGGTTAAGGAGGGAGTTGATCAGACACCCCCCCCCCCCCGGAAAACTTACCTCTCCAACCCCTCATCCAGGGCCAGGTTGGGTAGCCACCTGTCAGCCTCTGCCAGAGAGAACGCTCGGGGCATTTTGGGGAATGGAGTCCAGCATGATGGTGTTTTGTGTATTTACATTGGTTTTCCAAATACGAGATTGTTTTTACATCAGTGCTGTTTTTTTTTTTTTAAAGATTTTTATTTATTTATTTGACAGAGAGAGAGACAGCGAGAGCGGGAACACAAGCAGGGGGAGTGGGAGAGGGAGAAGCAGGCTTCCCGCCGAGCAGGGAGCCCGATGTGGGACTCGATCCCAGGACCCCGGGATCATGACCTGAGCCGAAGGCAGACGCTTAACGACTGAGCCACCCAGGCGCCCCATCAGTGCTGTTTTATAATTTCTTTGTAAACCTCATGCTTTTCGTTGGGGGTTATATGAGCATCAAAGAGACAGTGACAGAAAGAGGCAGGGAAGGTGAGAAGTAGAGGATGCACACCGGCCCCAGCAGAAGAAACCACAGTTTGAACTGTGCTTTACGGAGCTGGCTCTTGTTTTTGGTGATTTAAGACATAAACTCATACGTGGTAAAGCAAACGGGTGTACGGTATGATGGACGGCACGGCCTCCCTCCCTGTCTCTGAATCCTGCTCTTTTGCCCTGAAAGAAAGTGCTGTTCATTTTCTGCTGTGCCTGCCCAAGAGAAATATCCTGCACATTTTCACATCCTTAGGATAGGAAAGCTACATGTTCATTCTGTGCATTGCGTAATGTTCTGGGTTTGTGCAGTGAAGTCTTCGCATGAAGATAGGGTAGTTATTCAACCAGTCCCCCGTTGATGATTAACATTCAGGTTCTTTCCTATTTTCTTTCTCAACCAAGCTGTGGTGGACATCTGTGACTTGCAGCAGTGGGCTGTGGGGCTCCCATCCACATGGGTGTCCGATCTGCCCCCACTTGAGTCTGGTCTTCCTTCCCTGTGGCCCTGGCCAGCCTGGCACCACACCGCCTGACCTCTCCCTTTGGTCTCAGCCCAGGCAGCCTTCAGAAAGACGCTGGAGAAGGAAGCAAAAGGAGCCGAGCCGGACATCGCTGTCCCCAAGTTCCAGCAGAGGAAGTGGGAGTCTGACAGGGCCTATATCCAGCGAATGGAAGAGGAGGCCCAGCACGTGCTCTTCCTCAGCAAGAACCAGGTGGCCCGGCAGCCCGAGGTGCAGGAAGCTCCCAGAAAGAAGTCGGAGCGGAAGAAAGCGTGAGTGGAGTGGGGTTGGGGGTCCCCTGACCGTTCTCTGCATCGATAGTGTTTTCTTCCTGGGGGAGTCCCACCCCACCCCGATTCAGGGGGAGCACAGAGAGAAGTGAAAACCTGTTTTTCTCTACGTCAGAGCTTTTCAACCCTGGGGGTTCAGGGAGTCTCCAAGCCCACGGAACTCTGAAGGGCCAGATTTGTCTTTGCCTTTCTCTGGGAAAGCATCAAAGGGGCCCAAGAGCCAGATGAGGTCAAGGGCCTGCTGCCCACCCTGGCCAGTTGCAATAGAGAGAGGGGAAAAGATGAGGCTGGTGGTCCCTCAGGAAGGCTTGCTGGCCACTGGGGGATCCCACGCAGCTCTGGGGTTCCCCTGCTTCTGACTGGCTGACACCACCTCCTCGAGGACCTGGACTGGGGTCCTTCCTATGAAAGAAGTTTGAGGGCCTTCAGCTGTGCCGTCCACACAAGTCCTGCGACCTCTTTCAGCTCCAGTGCCTCATCTGTAAAGCGGGGATACCGGCATCTCCAGCGGGGGCTCGGATGAAGTCCTTGCAGGGCTCCTGAGGGCGGCATCTGGCACCAGGAGGGAGCCCACCGCCTGCTGTAGCTCCCCTGCCCCTCAGCCCTCGAGAAGTCTGGGAAGGAAGCCCTGTGCCACCTCCCTGGGCCTGTGGGCACGGGCGGGGAGGTGGTTTTGACAAACAAGGGCTTTTTGAGATGTTTCTGCCACAGCTGCAGCCTTTGAGATGGGCGGACCCAAGCTTTCGTCGGGAGTGTCTGTCACAGCTGTGGGAGTTGGAGATGGTTGGCGGTCCCGTGGCGCTGCCGCATCTGAGCGCTCTTTGTGCTCGTGGTCAGGCCAAGCGACGAAAAGTACATCACAGAAAACCTGAACCACGCACCATCCGGGGCCACAGCCACCCCCCAAACACAGCGCTGCTCTGCGAGACCCTTCAGATGCAGCAGCCCAGGCGACGCGTGGGGCCAGAGATTGTCTGGGGTGGGGGCCGCTCAGGGTGTGGAGCGACAGCCTGGCCTCTACCCGAGGTGCCAGGAGCACCCCCCGCATTGGGACAACCCAGAATGTCTCCAGACGCTGTCAGAGGTGCTGTGGGGGCACAGTCGCCCCCCCCCCCAAGAATGTGGCCTTGGAACCCCGGAGGCCTGCTCTTCTGAGCACCCGGCTGTGAGGGGCAGGCGGTCGCTAGAGTGGGGACTTGGCAGGAGCTCGCTGGGCTCTGCTGTGGGGCAACCTCCTGGGCATGGGTGACCTCCGCCTTCTGAGTCCCGTGAGATGAGACTTGGGGAATCTGAACAGCACTGTGCTTTCTTCCCCAGCTTCCAGAAACGGCGGCTGGATAGAGTCCGGCGGCGGAGGGAGGAGAAGGCCGCAGAAGGGCTGGAGCAGGAGCTGTTCCGAGGTAGGTCCTCCTGAAGTGACCGTGTGGGCCCCGGGCCTGTGCCTCGGCAGTGGGGGGCAGCGGATGGGTGGCCGCGTGGCCAGAGGCATCAGTTGTGTTCCTCTGCCTCTCCAGACACGGTGCAGTTTGGCGAGGTTGCCCTGCAGCCCCCAGAGCTGACCGCCCAGCCCAGGACAAGCACAAGTCGGGGTCAGGTAAGCAGGGGCAGCTGCCCTGGCTGTCCCCCAGGGCCGTGTGGTCCGGGGCCTACACGCGGGATGCCACGTTCTCACTAGGCATACAGCTGGAGGACCAACATGGGCCCTTTCTTATCTCTCCTCTTTCCCCAACTGTGCCTCAACCTTCCATCTCTGTTCTTTAGCCTGGGAAGAAATCGCTGATGCTGAGGATGCTTTTGAGCCCTGGTGGCGTGTCCCAGCCTCTGACCACGTCACTGGCCCGGCAGCGGATTATTGGGGAGGAGAGAGAGCGGGCCGTGCAGGCCTACAGGGCGCTAAAGAAGCGGCAGGGAGCTCAGTCACCGCAGCCGCCCTGTTCCCCCCACTTGGCTTCCAGGAGGAAGGCAGAGACGCATCTGTGACGGCGAGACCAGGGCCTCCACACCTGGGTTTGGGGAGGACGTAGCTGGCCTGGAACACATGCTGGGACTCCCAGGCCCTCCAAGTACTCGCTCTCCAGTGCAGAAGAGGGCTCTGGGCCTTTGCTCTCCCGTTTTTTCTCCCTAAGAGGGCTTTTCTGTGAGTGACCATTTGCTGGGCTGTCCCTCACAGAGCATGATCTGTCCCAGGTGTCCGTAGAGTGGCCAGCACATCTGGGACACAGCCAGTCGGGCACCCCTAGCATCGTTCATCGCAGCTGTGTTCTGAATACACAGGTCCAGGCTCACATAACCCAGGGCCGCTTTAGGGGGGACGATCCCATAATCCTGTCCTTCAACGCCAGTCTGCTGGAGACACTGCAGATTTGGTCAGCTGAATCTAACTGAAGCTCCGTGTGTTTAACAGTGCAGCTCAGCTGGAAGCATAGGCCGGAGGCGGGGGGTGGGGGGGGCGGGGGTCAGGGTCTAGGCCACCGGGACCTGTTCCTGGCACTTCGTCCCTGCAGAGGCAGGTGCAGCCCACCCAGGCTTTCACTGGGATATGGAGACAGGACACCACCCACACCCAGTGGGTTTGAGAGGAGGTTTGTGTTCTCAAGTCTTTGGGGAAAAGAAGAGCAGGTCTGAAGCAGCTTGAGGGCAAGGACAGAACCCTGGCCCGGGACCTTCCCGAGGCTGAAAGGGTTACGTGGGGAATTCCTGCCAACAGCAGGGCCTGGCAAGCTTTGACTCTCCCACCAGAGCCAAAGGAGGGAGCACCCAGATGTTACCAGTGTGATTAGCTGTGGGGCGCTGGGTGCGGGGTGCTGATACTGGAGGGTCCTCGGCAGTGGAACATGAAGGAGAGCGTCCTGCTGCTCATATCCTTGTGAGGACAGCACCCGGCTTCTCCCTCGGGCTCGGACAGCACGGGAACTACCACGTCTCAGCCTTGGCCATGGTGGCCCTACAGAAAGTGTGGGGCAGTGTGCTTCCATGGGATCCTTTTTTGCCTTTCCCTGTTTGCATCCTTTACAGTGTTTTGTGTTTGGTTTTTTCCAAATTAAAAACTTGAGTTGAAGCTGTGTTTGTGACCAGGGCTAGCGTTTCAGGGGTGTGTTTCTGTGGGGGGGGGCCCTGTGCCCCGCGTCGGGTGCCCGGGACCCTGGCTGCCACTGTGCTGGCAGATCACAGGTGCCAGTGGGGTGGGCAGCGCGGCCGCCCCTTCGGTGGTTGGCATGCTTCCCGCAGTAGGATTCCAGGATGTAGGCAGGACGGCAAGACCGGGGTGAACGCAGCCCCTGAGAAACACGCTCCCGGACCCATGGCCGAGCGTGGCACGAAAGCAGGAAGGTGGAAAGGCATCGTGGCTGGAGGGGGTTTGCCTTTCAAAACCAGCTTCATAGCTTACACGGAGGATAAAATCACTGCAGGCCTGTCAGAGTGTCCCGAAGACTCACCAACCTGGCCCAGGCTGCCTTAACCGTGAGATGTCACCAGGCCCAAATCAGAGGAGCCCCGTGCTGGGGGCCACCCCCAGAGACGGAGCCAGGTGCCTGTCTGCTGAGCACGCACTGTGTCGAAGTTCTCTGAAGCGGGGGTGCCAAGTTGTCTGAAATCCACAAGGACTGCACCCCCGGGGTGGAGGCCGCTCGCATCTGCGGCTGCGCGACCTTCCCAGAGAGGAGCGCTTCCACAGGGTGGGGGGGTGGGGGGGGCTGGAGCCCCTGTAGCCCTGCAGGCTCTGCGAGAGCTTTCCTGAGGCATCATTTACAACCCCCGCGTGAACACACATCCCTGCAACAACGGGGCCAACTGGAAACCCCCACGGCTGAGGCCGGGCCGCTGCGCTGCACGCCGGGACAGCACAGATGCCCGGCATTCCTTCGCGGCCCAACTGGCCTCGACTGCCAGCTGAGATGGAGAAAGCCGCTTGCAGAAAACGCACAACCACACCCGGGAGGGGCTTCTTAACCGACCGCAGTGAGCTGAACAGTAGCCCCACGCAGACCTCTCCCTGTACCCTGGGAACATGCAAGCATGACCGTATTTCCAAAAAGGGTCTTTGCAGATGTAACGAGGGATCTCAAGATCATCCTGGATTTAGGGTGGGCCCTAAATGAAGACAGAGGCAGGGGTTTAGTTCTGCGAGTCACAAGCCAAATTATATCGAGAAGTACCAGCAACCACTAGAAGCCAGAAAAGAAGCAAGAAATGCATCCTCCCTCGGAGCCTCCAGAAGGAACCAACCCTGCTGACACTTTCCTGTCAGTTTTTTGGTCTCCAGAACTTTGAGCTTAAGTTTAGATTGTTCTAAGCCAGGTGGCAATTTGTTATGGAGGCCCTAGGACACGAATACACCCTTGTCCTCCCACAAACCCCCTCAGCTGAAATCAGGGTGAGCTTGCCAGGACCTCCCATGCTCTATCAGAGCTGCCCCCACTCTCGCCTACCTGCGGGATCCCTATGCCCTCCCCGGCGACGAACGCGCACTAAGCAGATGAACTAATGAAAACACCCTTCTCGTTCTGATTCCAGGCTCAGTTCTTTCCATGACAACGGCCTCATACAGTGGGGGTCACATCATCAGCCCGTCAGAAACTCTACAGAGAGCCCTGTGGGGCTGTGCAGTCCAAACACCTGCGGGAAGGGAATACATCCCGGGATGGGAGCAGGTCGCCCAGCCACCCTGCAAGCCTGTTGTCCTCTCCCAGCCCTGGGGACGATCTTTCCATTCGGAGGCCAGCTATCAGGACTTCCTGCAACCAGGGTTCCTCAGTTTACCCGTCCCTGCAACTCAGGCCGGAAGCCCACCCCCTAGGCTTGTGCTGGGTCATCCAGATCACTGCAGGCCAAGCAGGGCGGCGCTCGGGCCCTCCCCAGGGCCGGCCCATCGTGGTCTCCTCCTGCGGGGCAGCTGTCAGCCGTCAGTCCCCCGGGTGTCCTGGAGCCAGTGCAGCACCTCTGCCAAGCCGGTGCCCTTGTGAGCGCTGACTGCCACCGTGCTGATGCTCTGCTTGGCACAGGCAATGATGTCCGGGAGTCTGATCAAGGACTTCATCTCCTCCACGGTCATGTAACAGGGCACATCGCTACAGCGGAAGAAGCGCCCTGTCAAGGTGGGCTGCCACAAGCCGATCCCAACCCCCACTGTACCCCCCCCCCACGAACCCCCTCCTGGCTTCGCTCCAGGGAACTCCTCGTGGGGGGAGGCACCCCCACACTCCTCCAGGATGACAGACCCGTACATTTTATTGAAGAGGATCAAGACCGATGCTTCTGCTAGTCCTTCCGCAGAAAGGAGACCCAGAAGTTGCACGCAGGAGGCAGACAGCTGAGTGGGGTTAGCCGCGTCCATCATGAACTAGGGAGAAAAAATGCAAACCAGTGCCACCTGTGAGGGAGACCGTCCTTCCCGAACCCTCTTCTTTGGGTGTCGTGACCTGGCTCAGAAGAGCACAATGACTTTGAAACAAAGAACTTTGGGGTCAGCAGAAGTAAAGGGAGATGAGCTGCACGAGCGTGACCTGCTGTCACTTGTTTCCACCCACACGGGTCTCTACTGGCGTGGCCATCCGTGCTCCCAGGACGGGTCCTGGGATTTGGGGCACAGGCCTTGCTAGCATGGGACAAGGCATGGGGAAGTCAACCATAAGAACCCATGCAGAGAAACATCTCAGAGAGCAAGCATGTTGCTGGCAGAGAAAAAACACTTCTGTCCGGAGCCCCGCATGAGCTTTCACGTCAGCTCTGGAACAGGAGCACTAGGGATCAAGCTGCATTCCCAAAAGGAAGTCCTTGACTAGCCCAGGAACCCAAACTCCAGCCTGTACGGAGTGAGGTCCAGCACTGCACGATCCCTAAACAAGTTCACGGGATCATGACCTACCAGGAGAGAACGGCAGTTTCCATAGTAGCTGGGCCAGATGGGGCCCATGCACCCCCCCAGCTCCCGGATGGTAATCTTTCTTGGAACCACGATGTCAGTAAGGTCGGTGCCCACCTGTGGAAAAAACCAGGAAGCATTAAGGACACAAGCTCCTTCCCACTGGGAACTCCTGGAGAGGAACATGCACTGCCCTTTACACAATACGCCCGTTCTCGAGGGCTCAAACCCTAAAGCACAACCCTAAGCAAGGAAGGCTAAAGTAGCTTCCAAAGGTCCACGCCCTAACCCTCAGAGCTGGCTGTGGCCGCGCTCCAACACCCATCAGTGGGATTCGCCTCTGGGGCGACCAGAGAAAGCAGTGTGAAGAGTGTGAGGGGCGGGCGGCTCGGGGCCCCTGCCATACACCCACGTCCACCGCAGCTCTGTCCCAGGAGGCAGGCTCCTTCCCGTGACACCCCGCTCACCTCCCGAGGGTTGCATTAACACATTGACCCGCCGGACTCCAGCTTCCACTTAAAACCACCCAAAACGCTTTGCAAACCGTCAAGGGTACCCGTTTCTGCTAAACCTGCGGGACAGGGGCGGCCTACCGTGGGCCGCGTCGGGGGAGGATCGCCCAGATCGCCCTTCCCATCCCCGGAGCTCAGCTGTGTGGGCAGTCAAGGATCCCGAGCCGGGCAGAGAACGCGGGCGGCGGCCGGACCCGCCCGACCCACCCACCACCCCGCTCCCGGGACCCCTCCCGCTCCCCCGGGAGCACCCCGACGCCCGCACCGGTCCCCTGCCCGCCCCCCCACTCCTGGCCCCCGCCCGGCGCGGAAGGATATTCAGCAGTCTCTTCACCAACAGCGTCTTCCCAACGCCCGAGGCCCCCAGAAGGAGACACATCACGGCTCCTGACTCCACCCGGGACCCGTAGCTCGGCGCAAGTCCCGCCCTCCACCCCGCTCTCATTGGATAGGCTCACGTCCGAGCTGTTCATTGGTTCTCGGCGCTCACCGTCTCAAAATGTGCAGCCTGCAGCCCAATCGGCGCACAGCGTCTGGGCGAGCAAAAAAGCCCGCCTCCTCGCGGCTCGCGGCCCGGCCCTGCCCGGTGACGCGCGCGTGCGCGCGCCCGAGGGAAAGGCGGAAGCGGAAGTCGGGGGCGCGCCGGTTCGCAGCGGAGAGCGCAGCGGCGTCGGGTCGGGGTCCCGGGTCGCCATGGGGCGCGGCAGCGGCACCTTCGAGCGTCTCCTAGGTAACGCGGCCCCCGCCCCTCGCGGCTGGCCAGCGGCCCGGGAGCAGAGCCGGGGGGCGGCCGCAAAGCAACCGGGGCCCCGGGGCCCGGGGTGTGGGTGGGCGCGCCGGCGGTGTAGGGACCTGGCAGTCCCGGGCGCTGGGCGCGGGCTCCGACCCCAGTGGGTGAGGGTCCGCGGAGGGGCTGGGCCCGCGCTCGCGGCGACCGTGCTCGAGGCTCTGCTCCTGTGCCGGGGCGGGCAGGTCCCCAGGGAAAGGATCACCCCACCCCCACCCCCCCCGGAGCCACAAGCCTGACTGAGCGGGCCACGAGTCCTGAGTCACGGAAACGGTGACCTAGTCAAATAGATCCCCTCCCCCCAAAAAATTCTAGGTTGCAGGGGAACTGAGGGTGCCCCAAACTTTGGGCTCCAAAGGGTGGAACCAGTAGTGTCCTCCTGGGGACCTGCCAGGCTCTTTGAGCTCTGCTTCCCTGGGAGGCAGGCCCGCCCCGTGTCCCCACTGGCTCCCCCACTGGCTCCGGGAAGGCCCCAGTGGTTTAGGGAGGTGGTTTTTCTGTTTGTCAGACGTGGATAGCTGATCCTTTATGAGCTTTCTGGAGGTCACCAATTTTAGCAAGGGGAAGATGGATGTTTATGGGCATGTTCTCCACCCCCAATGCTACTGGGTGGGCTCTGTGTTTGCAGTGGGTGCTCTGGGTGCTCCAGTGGTTGGTCTGAGCCTCCCCTGCTTTTTCCTTGAATGTGGTTTTGGAGGAGACCTCATATGAGGCTCCTTCCTTGTTCTGAGAACATGCATGCTGAGGGGTGGTTCAGTCCTCCAAAGATCAATCCAGAAGTTACTACCACATCAGTACTATGTGTGGACGCACCTTGTTAGACCCCCGGTGTGTCTCCAGGGAGGAGAGCCAGCAGGGCTGGGGGAGCAGAGCATAGTGTGTGTGAGCCAGCTGTGACATACAAGAGAGCACAGGTGTTATTTGAAGAATACTTCCTGGAGGTCATTCCTGGGTTCATCCCACAAAACACTTGAAGCAGAAGACTGGAGTCCAGGCTGCATCTTTTCCAGCCTTGCCCCCGCTGAGATCTCATTGGACAGGTTAAACGTGGGGAAAACCAGAGACTCAGGGATGAGGTGGCAGAGTGCAGTGTGAAACCCCGCCTGGCTTGGCCCGGCAAGCTGTGTGACTTTGGGCAGTGACCTCACTTCTCTGCTTCGTTGTCTTTGTCGTGAAGATGATGGGACTAGGACGTTGCTCAGGAGATTGTTTAAGAACTCGGTGATCACGTAAAGCGTTTGGATCGAGTGTACAGCAGGTGTGCCGTTAGTATTTTTTAAGCTGTTTGCTTTTTGGAAAGGACAGTACTCTCATGATTATCGGGCATCAAGAGGATTTTCACGGGGTTTTCCGTTCAGTCCAAATGTTTTAAATGGGAAGGAGGCGGTCCTTTCTCTCTGTTGCTGAGCTCTGGGACCGACCAGGGAATCCTAGAGGACAAGCTCCAGTAATGGTGTGTTTTTGCCGTAGACAAAGCAACCAGCCAGCTTCTGCTGGAGACTGACTGGGAGTCCATCCTGCAGATCTGTGACCTCATCCGCCAGGGGGACACACAGTAAGTGAGGAGGGTCTGTGCCTGCTCAGAAGCAAGGGTGTGGCAGCATGGCACTCCCAGCTCCCTTGGTGCCCACTGATGCTCCAGGATCCCGCAGTATCCTGCCCTGATGGACGTCGACCACATTAGGTCTTAGGAGGAGAATTGAGTGGTCTCCACGCTGGGGTTTTGGGGATCTGGGGACAAGGAAAGGGTTTTCTCTGTATTGCTTGGAGGTACTTAATATTTGCTTGAGGATTTTGAAGACCAAAGGGTGGCAGAGGTTTTCTCAACTTGGGTTTAAAGATAATGTTTTTTCTTTTTTTTCTTTTACCAACATCTCTTTTTTCAGAGCCAAATATGCCGTGAGTTCCATCAAAAAGAAAGTCAACGACAAGAATCCTCACGTGGCGTTGTACGCTCTAGAGGTAACTAGATCCCTGCACTCTGGCCACTTCAAGGGTTGCCGCCCCAGTGTCCAGACGGCAGAGACAGCATGACCCTGGGGCCTTGCCCAGCTGCCTGGGGCGTGAGGGCAGGTAGGAGCAGCCCTGATGGAGGACAGTGCCTCAGCTGCCCCACCTGAAGCTACAGACTCAGGGCCCTGAGGTTGATTCTGGTCTCTGTCCCTGGTGGTAAGAAATGGAGTTAGAAGGAGCCAATACAGCGCTGGTGCTGCCACAGGGACTCTCCTGATGGGCTAGGTTGCCTGAGGGGCCTGTCCAAGGCGGGTTAGCCCTGGCTGGACCGGGGGCTCGAGACTTCCCTTTTGGGTCCTGCAGGTCATGGAGTCTGTGGTGAAGAACTGCGGCCAGACTGTCCACGATGAGGTGGCCAACAAGCAGACCATGGAGGAGCTGAAGGAGCTGCTGAAGGTGGGCCCTGGAGGGGAAGCAGTAAGGCCCAGACGGTGGGGAGGACACAGTTACTCCGAGGCCGTGCCTGTGCCTTTCTGGGGCTCTGCTGGCCCCTGAGGCGGTGGCAGGGCCAGGCAGGACTGAGGACAGGAAGGTGGGTGTTGGTGGTCCCCGAACCTCCCGAATCCCAGCTCGATGATGTCGGGGCTTTACCGGAAGCGAACCGGAGTGCTGTGCTGGGGATGCAGAGGAGACCCTGCTCTTCCTGGGGGGTCAGGGAAGGCTTCCCAGGGGCAGGGCTTGGAGTCTCCCCGGGTTGCAGAGAAGGAGGGGAAGGAGCTGTGCATGTGTGGGTGGCTGTGAGCAGAGGGTGTGGGCAGAGGCCTGGGGGGAGCCCCGAAGGGTGGCTGGGTGGGTCCCATGTGCAGAGCCAGGATTCTGAGCAGGGAGATGTGTGAGTCCGACGTGTTTACGGAGGGAGGTTGGGGGGACGCGACACAGCAGGGACACATTTGGGAGTGGGTTTCACAGCGTCCATTTGTAGAGGGGGGACAGTCCTCCAGCGCCCCGAGAGAGAATGCTGCACAGGCCACCGTCCATGGCCCCGCAGGCTGGCGCTGCCCACCTGCAGGGATTGTGATGTGGGTGGTGACACCAGCAGGTTGTGTGACGCAGAGAGGGCGGTACAAGGGTGCACCCGTCCCACAGGGGTGAGGCGACCGGGGCGGCGGCTAAGGAGCGGAGCCCCAGACACTGTCTCTGCTACATTGGGGGGCGGGGCCACAGCTTCCTGGCCTGTGTGGGTGTCCGTGGCCTCACGTGGCTGAGAGCCCATCTGGGACCTGAGCTGGGCCCTGACTGGGGACCCTGCATCCAGGCTGAAAGGGTAGAAGGGTCAGACCCTTCGCTTCTCGTGTCCCGCAATTGTGTCCTGTTTGTGCTGCATGTGGTCTAAGCCAGTCAGTCCCCCCTTGGAGAGGGAGGGTCACGATAGGAAAGAGGGGTCCACCGACCGGACACAGATCACAGGGAAAGAACCAGAAGCCTAGTGGGTGAGTCTAGTTGGCATCTCCCCGGAGCAACTTTCTCATCCTGCCATCTTCCTGAGCGTCCCCGGGAGAGCTCTAGGCACGTGACTGACGATGCTCTAAGCTGGTAGAAGCGGTAGCTCTGCCCGTGGGGCGGCTCCTGGGGCAGCCGCCCCCTTGCCCCCCTGCCCCCCTGCCCCCGCCCACCTAGGCTGGCCGTGGCCAGAGGAAGGGCGGCCAGCTGCACATCTGCTCCCTCAGCATGGGTCTGGTGGGCGCTGCCTGATGGAGCCTGGCATTTGCTGGAGCCACACCGGCTTAGACTCGGGGGCCCCTGACATTGACCAAGCTCCTGGGGGCAGGGAAGGAAGAAGCAGGTGGTTATAGGGTAGTGGGCCTGGGGAACCGGGCTTCGGGGCTTCCCCAGCTTTTCCCAGGGCATTAAAGAAGAGTCAGGCCCTGAGTAGGCACACCGCTGTGGCAAGTTTGTCCTCAGGGACCGGGCTTCATGGAGAGGGCTGGGCCTGGATAATGGGTCCATGCATGGCCCTGGTGCCCCATGCGGGGGGCCCTCCCTGCCTCTGCCCGCCCCATGTGCTCAGAGTGGTGCAGTCTTCCTGCAGCTTCCTCATGCTGAGACATCTCTGGTGTTCCGTGTCTCCCATTCTCCTTCTCCGTCCTCGTTTCTATGCAGAGGCAGGTGGAAGTAAACGTCCGAAACAAGATTCTGTATCTGATCCAGGCCTGGGCTCACGCCTTCCGGAACGAGCCCAAGTACAAGGTGGTCCAGGACACGTACCAGATCATGAAGGTGGAAGGTGCGTTGGGCGGGGGCTGGGGGTGCGCCCTGTGCGGGGCAGGGGGATGGCACCATATTGCATGACCAGCGGCGGTGGGAGCCTGCTCTGGGCTCTGGAGCCCCTGCCTTTCCCGACCTCACGCCCAGTCAGGGCAGGACAGGGGCATGTGGTGGACAACACACAAGTGAAAAGACGGAGCAGAGGAGCTAAGTCCGGAGTGTGGGTCCTAGGAAGGAAGTAAAGCCGGGGGCCTCGCCTCTTGGGGGCTGATTTAGCACGAGGGGTGGGAGGAGGCCTGGAGAGCAGGCAGCTCGTGTGCCAGACCTGAACGTGTAAACAAGCCAGCATCCTCTGGAGGACTCGCTTCTGAGGCCCCGGGGCCATCACAGACTGGGGACAAGGCACAGGAGGGACCAGCCTGCCAGAGCAGCTCAGGCGGGAGCTGGGGTGCCCCGAGAATGGTGGGAAATCCTTGGAGGGCTGTGACAGCCGGGGGACCTTTTCAAGGCCTCATCTGTGCTCCTCCCAGCTGCTGCAGCGGCCACACAGATCTGCTGGGGCTTGGCGAGGAGGACAGCGGATTCAGACTGTAGTGCTCACGCTGCGGGGGGGGGGGGGGGTGCGAGGGGGGGCTGGGGCGGCTCCCGCCTGTGCAGAGTCCCTGAGATGAGGCGTGGAGCAGGGGCGGCATCTGGTGGCTACGGGCGAGTTGGACCCCATGGAGACTTGTGATGAAGGTTCTGTCCATGTCAGTGAGCTGGTGTCAGTCCCTCAATCCTGGACGTTGGACATGGGATAGCGGGTGTATGCTCACATTCACTTTCCTGGGGAGACAGCCCAAAGCTTCGTGGAATTCTCAAGGAGCCTGTGCCTCCAAAAAGCTTGGGAATCTGTTTTAAGAGTCCTGAGAGGTACAGTTGGCTGGGGTTTGGGGCCAGGAGCCGGACAGCAGGTCCAGGGAAGATCTGTGAAGCCTCGATGGGGTGCGAATGAGGCCAGGCCCCATGCCCTGGGATGGGGCGGCCCGCTCATGCACCCAGGCGCCCTCGCCTGGTGCTGGGTCACTGAGCTTGCTGCCCGGGGGCTCTGGGCCTCCTTTTGTAGGTGTGCTTGGGGAGGGGGCTGCCCAGAGCTAGGACGTGGCTCCTGAAGGTCTCGGGGCAGACCGGGCAAGGACAGCTGAGGCTGTCAGGGCCCCACATACCGGCGTGGCACTGGTGGTGACCGTGGTCTCCTTTCTCCAGGACACGTCTTCCCGGAGTTCAAGGAGAGCGACGCCATGTTTGCCGCAGAGAGAGTGAGTTCACGGGGTGCTGGCCGTCTAGGAGTTCGGCTGCTTTTTTTTTTTTTTAAAGATTTTATTTATTTATTCATGAGAGACAGAGAGAGAGAGAGGCAGAGGGAGAAGCAGGCTCCCAAGGAGCAGGGAGCCCGATGCGGGACTCGATCCCAGGACGCTGGGATCATGACCTGAGCCGAAGGCAGACGCTTAACCATCTGAGCCACCCAGGCGCCCTCGGCTGCTTTTTTTTTTTAAGTTTATTTAAGTAATCTGTATAGCCAATATGGGGCTCAAACTCACGACCCCAAGATCGGGAGCCACAGGCTCTTCCAACTGAGCTGGCCAGCCGCTCTGGGAGTTCGGCTGCTTTGAGGAAGCAGAAGGGAAGTCCCGGGTCCCAGCTTGTGGGGAACATCGGTGGGTGAGCTGCCGTTTTGTCTCAAAAACAACACGTGTGGGACGTGCAGCCGTGCCTCCGGGGGCTCAGTTTGGAACACAGCTCAAGGTCCCTTCGCGCTGCGGCTGACGGGTTCGCGTAGTTAAGACAAATACTGACCCCGAGCTGCAGGGGGTTTTGCGATCACACCTTCAGAAAGGAGAGTCTGTTTGGGATGGGCTCCTGCCTCGCATCTGCCGACTGGGACCTCAGCCCCGGAGCCCACACTGGGGTCTTGTCCCCTTTGTGGGAAACAGGGATCTTGGCCGGGAAGGTGGGGGCCGTGCGATCCTGACTCTGCCTGCCCCCCAGGCCCCCGACTGGGTGGATGCTGAGGAGTGCCACCGCTGCAGAGTGCAGTTCGGGGTGGTGACACGCAAGGTGAGTGTGCCCGCCCCAGGGCCGACTCCACCCCCCCGGCTGTCCCCAGGGGGCCACTGAACCCACTCAGGATCCTTTTTCTCTTGGCTATGGCCTCATGGTGCAAGGAGCAGTTCTAGCTCCTAGCTCCGTGGTGAGCAGGGCCATCAAGGGGTCCCGAGCCCGGTGGTCTGTGCCGTCCGACAAAGCTTGGGCGCAGGTGCATCCCCCGGGGGACAGGAACGCTGCAAGCTTGGGGCTGTGGGAGGCTCGGGTGTGTGTTGCCGGGGCCCGCAGCCCCCTGGCTGCCTCTCGAGGCTCACAGCCTGTGCACTCGGGCCCTCGAGCTGCCGCGTCCCTCCCTCCTGAAGCACAGACCACGCTGGTGGAGGCTGAGGCCAGGGCTTCTGAGCAGACTCACTGGACCACTGTCAGCACAGCCTCCTCTCTCCAAGCAACTCGTGCAGGGTTCTTAGGAACTTTTCTTTTAATTTGACTTCCCCCAAACGGTGGCTGCAGTTGAGAGCCTGGAAACGTGCCGTTTCCCTAGGGTGTTTGTGGCCTCGCAGGCCTGCCGTCTGCCCACCCTGGGGGCCCGGCCTAGCGGCGTCTGCGGCGAGCAGTGGTGGGCAGGGTGGGGCGCGAGGGGGCCGCGGCCTGACCCGCTCCATATCGCAGCACCACTGCCGGGCGTGCGGTCAGATTTTCTGCGGCAAATGCTCTTCCAAGTGCTCCACCATCCCCAAGTTCGGCATCGAGAAGGAGGTGCGCGTGTGTGAGCCCTGCTATGAGCAGCTGAACAGGTGGGTGCCCTGCTGGGGGCCCTGGGGGCCCGGGTGTGCTCCCTGAAGCCGGGCTGCTGCTCCTGGCCGTCCGGGGGCAGGGCTGGGACCTGCCAGCCAGCTGCTGGGGGTTGTTGTTTGGTTTGTCTGCTTTTTAACTTCTTAGCTTGGAAGTCAGACTTAGAGAAAAGATGTGGGCGTGGGAAGCAGGCCCTGCGGGGTGCAGCCTCCTCCCGGGTCCCTCGGTGTTGACCTGGCCTTGTGGGCGATTGGCTCAAGCGCATGGTCTCCCTTCCCCATCTGCACGGGTGTTCCCGCGTATCTTGTTCGTTCTGAAGCTCTGAGAGTGAGCTGCGGGCACCCCGTCCCCGAACCCCCCGTGTGCATTTCCCAAGAAGCGTGTGCTCCTGAGACCATAGCAGAGCCGTCCGACCAGGACACGTGATGTCTGCGTTGTGTTCCCGTCTGGTTCCAGTGAGTCCCAGTCATGTCCTGCGGCAGTCTTGCCCCCGCCAGGCCCGCCCAGGCCCCCGGCACACGGCAGGTGGCTGTCACTGCACTCCCAGGACCCAGATCTCCATGCAGCCTCTTTGTCCCGACGTGTGCGTTTCTCGGGCCTGGGCTGGTGTGGCGCCCCCCTTGGTTTGGGTCTGGGGCCTTGTGGTTAGAGTCAGGTTGTGCGTTCCCGGTGCGATCCCAGGATGAGGCTGTCTCTCTCCGTGCAGCCGTTCTGGGGGCCCGGGCTGTCCGGCTCCCAGTGTCAGCAATGGGAACTCCTCCCGTGGTTAGGTGGTGCCTCCAGGCTGCTCCCTGGAGAGTTCCTTTCCCGTGGTTGAACCTCATTTCCAGGAGAGGGGGCTGGGGCTTAGGCCGGGTGACCTGCCCGGGGTCCCGCGTCCCAGAGGCGACAGAGCTGCTTGGAGGGACCAATTTTTCTCCAGAGCGTGGCCTGTGGCACCTGTGGGGATGCTGGGGGCCGGGGGATGGTGCTCAGCCACCCAGTGTCCTCTCGCTTCCAGGAAAGCAGAAGGAAAGGCATCGTCCACAACGGAGCTGCCCCCGGAGTACCTGACCAGCCCCCTGTCCCAGCAATCCCAGGTACTGGCCCCGGGTCCCTGGGGGTGCCTCGTCCCCAGGCCCTGCTCACAGCCTGTCTGTTCCTAGCTGCCCCCCAAGCGGGATGAGACGGCCCTGCAGGAGGAGGAGGACCTGCAGCTGGCCCTGGCTCTGTCACAGTCGGAAGCCGAGGAGAAGGAGAGGATGGTGAGCTGGAGGGGAGCTCCCCTGGTGCAGGCGTGCCGGGCTTGGGGGGGTGCGCCAAGATGTTTGGGGAGGGCAGAGGAGTGTGGTAGGTCTGCCCCCTTGCACCGGGACCCTTCCTGCCTCGCCCGCAGAGACAGAAGTCCGCGTATGCTGCTGCCACGTACCCCAAGGCGGAGCCCGCGCCCGTGGCCTCGTCGGCGCCCCCGGCCAGCAGCCTGTACTCTTCACCTGTGGTGAGCACCCTCCCGGGCTGGGCCACGCTTTGGTGCGGGAGGGTGGGAGGGCTGCCCCAGAAAGGATGGCCTGATGAAGCTGGGGAAGGTGAAGGTCCAGCCTGGCCCTCCCCAGCCCTCCGCTCCAGGTCGGGGTCGTCTGTAGGGGAGGATGACGCTGGGAAGGTTGGAGACCTCCCCAGAGTGAGAGGACGCGGGCAAACGCTGGGCTCGAAGGTGGCCTGCCTTTTTCTGGCCTTGGCCCTCTCTGTAAATAACGGGGTGGGTGGCAGGTGAGACAGAAGGTTCAGGAAGTCATGGCCAGCTCTGTGGGGCTCTGGGTGGGGCCGGGTGGCTGAGGGCCTAAGAATAGTCCACCGTTGGGACCGGCGGTATGGTTGTAAGGAAGGCTGGCGGGATACTGCCCTGCACCTTGTTCAGTCACAGAGCCCCGGGGGCCCCTCGGGCAGGCTGGCCAGTGCCTGGGGTCCACTCTCACCGTGGTGGCATCCCAGCCTCCCGAGCGACGGCCTGGGAGGAGCTGGGCACATGTTTGAGCCCATGGGTCACTGCTGCTCTGGTCTGTGTCTCCCCAGACCTCGTCGGCGCCGCTGGCTGAGGACATCGACCCCGAGGTGAGGGTGCCCCCACGTGCAATGCTTTCCCCTGCTGCTCCCTGGCCCTTGGGAGTGACCCTTGCTGTGTGCGCAGCTCGCCCGGTACCTCAACCGGAACTACTGGGAGAAGAAGCAGGAGGAGGCCCGCAAGAGCCCCACCCCGTCCGCACCCGCGCCCCTGACGGAGCCGGCCGCCCCGCCCGTGGAGGGGCATGCAGTCCCCGCCAACGCGCTGGAGGTGCATTGCTCTCAGCATTCCTGGCCCACAGTCCTGTTTGGCGGGGGGGGGCCTGGGACAGGCCGGATGACCCCCTCACCCTCTCTGTCCTCTTCCAGACTCCCCTCCCAGAGACAGACTCTCAGCCCATAGCTCCCTCCGGTGGCCCCTTTGGTGAGGTAAGCTGTGGTTCCCTCATGGGCCCCGCACAGGCAGCTCTCCTGATGGGGCTGAGCCCTGCCCACAGCGACCTCCCAGGGGCAAGCCATTCCAGCCCAGAACTCTCGATGGAACGTCTCTGGGTTGGCTGGCTGTGGTCCAGAACTTGGCCACTTGCTACCTAGAATGGATCGGAATATCCTAGGGCAGCCCAGAATCACCTGGATGAGTCCTTGTTCTATCCTGGGGCTTCTGGGCTCTGTTGGTCATTGGACTGAGAGACCGGGGCCTCTTTGAGGGAGGCAGGTCCTCTGCAGGGTAGGGGCAGAGGGGCTGTGAGCCAGGCTGCCCGAGCTCCAACCAGCTCTGTCCTGGCCAGCGCCACTCCCAAATGCAAGAGTTAAGCCTCTTCCGGCCTCAGTGTTTGCATTTGTCAAAGCGGGTGCTAAGGGTGCTCCCTCATAGCACCACTGGGAGGATCGAGTCCTGCGCAGAAAGCCCAGAGCTCAGTGCCTGGAGTGGTGGGTGGTGCCCCGCCCAAGGGGCTGCTCCGCAAGAGCCCCCACCTGCCCCCAGCAGCAGTACCAGAACGGGGAGTCGGAGGAGAGCCACGCGCAGTTCCTGAAGGCCCTGCAGAATGCCGTCACCACCTTCGTCAACCGCATGAAGAGCAACCACGTGCGGGGCCGCAGCATCACCAATGACTCGGCGGTGCTGTCCCTCTTCCAGTCCATCAACAGCATGCACCCCCAGCTGCTGGAGCTGCTCAACCAGCTGGACGAGCGCAGGTGTAGGTGCCGCGGTGCCCGGGGGGCCCTTGGCGCGGTGTCGTGTGAGCATCTGTGCTGGCCACTCGCTGTGGGCACGGGGAAGGGCCTCGGGTGGGACTACCCCGCGGGCGGCAGCTTCTCGAGAGTCCGTCTCTGGGCCGTGGGCAACGCGGGAGGTGGTCTCTGCGATGAGAAGTGTCCCACTAAGCATAGGACCATCGGCTCCAGGAAGAATCCCACCCCCAGCCCTGACCCTGGGAGCCCAGATGCCAGCTGTGCCCTGCAGACAGGCACTTGGCTGGGTGAGGGCAGGCCTGGTGGCCAGAGCCCGGCCCTGGGCAGCCAGTGTTTCCCTCCCACGCCCCGCACTCTTGGCACTGCCCTCTCCCCGCAGTATACTACGAGGGGCTGCAGGACAAGTTGGCGCAGATCCGTGATGCCCGGGGGGCACTCAGCGCCCTGCGGGAGGAGCACCGGGAGAAGCTCCGCCGGGCAGCTGAGGAAGCCGAGCGCCAGCGCCAGATCCAGCTGGCCCAGAAGCTGGAGATCATGCGGCAGAAAAAGCAGGTGTGGTGGCCGGCCCCACCTGGGGGGTGCCGCGGTCGTGGACAGCCCTGACGGTGCCTTGTGCCCACAGGAGTATCTGGAGGTGCAGCGGCAGCTGGCCATCCAGCGCCTGCAGGAGCAGGAGAAGGAGCGGCAGCTGCGCCTGGAGCAGCAGAAGCAGACCATCCAGATGCGTGCCCAGATGCCCGCCTTCTCCCTGCCCTACGCCCAGGCACGCACCCCCCCCCCGGGCCCACCCCTAGCCAGGGGCTGCAGCCACCGAGGAGTGCCCTGACGGCCGTCTCTCTGTCCCCAGCTCCAGGCCATGCCCGCGGCCGGGGGCGTGCTGTACCAGCCCTCGGGCCCAGCAAGCTTCCCGGGCACCTTCAGCCCCGCAGGCTCAGTGGAGGGCTCCCCCATGCACACGGTGTACATGAGCCAGCCGGCCCCCGCCGCCAGCAGCCCCTACCCCAGCATGCCTGGGGCCGGAGCAGGTAATGGGGTGGGCGCAGGTGTCCAGCAGCCAAGATGAGCTCCAGACTACTATTTTTTCCTTCCTTTTTGTTTCGCCGTAATTCCAGTTTTACAGAAAAGTTAAACGGTACAAAGGGTTTCTAGATTTCCCGAACAATATTTCATTACGTTTGCACTTTCCTTTCATACGTGCAGCCGTGCGTGCACACATACGCGTGGATTTTTTTCCTTGAATTTTTTTTTTTTTTTAAGATTTTATTTATTTGAGAGAGAGAGGGAGACAGGAAACACCAGCAGGGGGAGCGGGAGAGGGAGAAGCAGACTCCCTGCGGAGCAGGGAGCCCGATGCGGGGTTCGACCCCAGGACCCTGGGACCATGACCTGGGCCGAAGGCAGACGCTTAACGACGGAGCCACCCAGGTGCCCTCCCTGAACCTTTTTAGAATGGGTGGCGGCTCCGATGCCCTTTGCTGCTAGCGCGGTCAGCGTGTGACCTCACCTGTCGCTGGGTTCAGCTCTCCCACACCGTCCCAGTAACACCCCTTGTGCAGACGGGAAACCCCATGGCTGTTGTCTTTAACTGTTTGGCTGCTTTTCATCTTTGATCGAGAATGTTCTTTCTCTGCCTTTGTGTTCATGACACTCCTCAAAGAGCACTGGCCTGCTGTCTTGCAGACCAGCCCTCACTGGGTCGTGTCTGGTCTTCGTGACTGGGTTTTGACCGGCCATCCTGGGCACTGGAGTGTTCAGCAGGAAGGCACGGCCGGCTGCTAGCCCGAGGCGTGCAGGCGGCCTCCCGGGGTTCCTGCGAGGACCTGGCTGTCCGGTGGTAGCAGCCATTCAGTCGGGGCGAGACTTGCACACATCCTGTTCTTCCTCAGTTGTCACCTGCTAGCTTTAGAGTCTTCTCCATCGTGCCTGAGGCTGTCATAACGTTTGTCACCCAGTGACTTTCTCATCTCGTTCCTCTCTTGTTGGTCCGTTATTTTTTCACTGTAAGGAAGCACTTTTCCTTCTCTTTACTCTTTCGTCATTTATATCCACGTGGACCCATTTTATTCAAATTTCACAATTGGTTTCACGGCTCAGATGGTCCCAGGTGTGGCCGGCTCCTGGGCCGTCTACCCACATTCTGTGTTCACATTGTCGCTGCTTAGCCCTGGAGGCAGCCCCTGTCCAGGGAGCCGCTAGTCCTGGAAGTGGGGGTTGTTCAGCACCTGGGGCCCAGGTGTGCTTTGCGTGCCAGGCCCTTGCGGCAGCCTGCGAGGACACGTGTATGCACACACAAGGCTCGCCTGCGGACGGCAGACCTGGGTTCAGTGATACGGCCCGGGGCTTCCTCCCCTCTCCGTGCCTGTATCTTCCCCACATTGGCTGATCTGTTCGTTCCTGGAGTACACAGAAAGTAGTTTCGGGAAAGCCAGCCCGAGCCCCTGGGGAGAGGTCCTCCTGACTGGGCTCACTAGGTCTGTAGTCCCCTGTCTTCAGGCCCTGAGTTTCAGAAGGTGCGAGAGCTCGTTTCCCCCGCCCCTCCCGTGCCGTCCTGTTACACCCCGTCGATAGTTTGGTTCATTTCTTCTGACTGCATTCAGCACTAGAGCTCCTCTCCCATCCTTGTTTTCTTTTCCTTTTGTGAGAATGTGAAATGTGAACTTGGTTCCAGAAGTCACCCTTCAGGGTAACGAGCTTGCTCCTCTCCCTCCGTAGATCCCGGCATGGTGAGCGCCTATATGTACCCAGCAGGGGCCACCGGGGCGCAGGCAGCCCCCCAGGGCCCCACCGGGCCCACCGCCAGCCCCGCCTACTCGTCCTACCAGCCTACTCCGACGCAGGGCTACCAGGTAGGCGGGCAGGGCCGGCTCCCTTCCCCAGCGAGGGCCCGCAGCCCTTCTCCCATCACACGCTTCCCTCCACAGAACGTGGCCTCCCAGGCCCCCCAGAGCCTCCCGGCCATGTCCCAGCCTCCGCAGTCCGGCGCCATGGGCTACATGGGGACTCAGTCGGTGTCCATGGGTTATCAGCCTTACGGCATGCAGGTGAGAGGCCGCGTGGGGTGTCCACGTGGAAAAGAGGCTGGGGGAGCGCTGGGCAGGCCCCGGCCTCCTGCCCACCCCCCCTCCCCACCGGGAGGCTCTCCTAGCTGGTGGGCATTTGATTTTCCAAGTCAGAAACGCTCCTGTATTGGCATACAGGGCTCCTTCACATGGGGTTCGCTTCATTTTCACAGAGTCTCATGAGCACCCTCCCCAGCCAGGACGCACCTCTGCCGCCCCCGCAGCAGCCCTACATCGCTGGGCAGCAGCCTATGTACCAGCAGGTGAGTGTCTCCCGGGGCTGCCGGCGGCTCGGCTGGAGGACGATGGTGGGGCTGTCTTGGGAGGAGGAGCCCGTGCAGGCCAGGACTGCTTCCCAGCCGGCACATGCAGCCACGCACACAGATGTCCAGACCACGTGTGTGCTCAGCCCCGTGGACACTGGTCGGGAACTCCTGGGGTCTCCGCTGGGGCAGGACAAGAATAGGGAACCCACGACAAGCTGGGAGGAGGGAGGCCTGGCGTGGACTGGGCTTTGCAAGGACTGAGCACTAAGGCTGAGACCAGGGTGGAGTGTTCTAGAGAGAAGCTATTGGGGGGGGAAGGCCGGGGTCTGGGGAAGGAGGACTGATGGTTCCTGTGCCTTCCCCCCAGATGGCACCCTCCGGGGGACCCCCCCAACAGCCACCCCCTGTGGCCCAGCCACCGCCTGCACAGGGCCCTCCAGCGCAGGGCAGTGAAGCCCAGCTCATCTCATTTGACTGACCGTGGCCGGGAGCACGCCATCCAGAACAACACTACGGTTCTCTGAACCACCGCCTCTGTCTCTAACTAGCGTCGTCCTGCCTCGCTCTCCTCTTACTGCCATGTAGTGTCCCTGCTGCGTGCAGGGGGTGGCCCTTCACCCCGGCCCCCGCCCTCTGTCCTCTCCCGTGGACTCCTCGTGCCCCCGGGCTGCACCCTCCTCCCCATCTCCCTGAGTTGGTCTCGGACTTCTTTCCCCAGGGCTGGGCCTCGGAGGGTGGGAGGGAAGGATCTTCTCCGAGAGGGAGCCGTCAAGCCCCGTGTGTCAGGTCCTGTGAGGGTTGGCTGGAGTGGGGTCCCTCTTCTGTGCAGTCTGGGCCCCCCCCGTCTGCACCCGGGAGACCGCACGGCCTGTGGTCTGACTTGTGTGCGTGCTTTCCAGAGCCCTCTGGCGTGGCCCCCTGCGGTCAGCATGCACTACTGGCCCTCACGGGAGGGTGGGGGCTCGTCGCCAGCTTCTCTGCTTCTGAGCTGCCATCTCATCCAGTGCCCTGAGTAGACGGAATGGAACACTGATAATAAAATGTCTTTCAACAAGTATCGGAGTGTCTGTTCAGAAGGAAGGTGGTGGGCAGCTGGTGCAGCTCTGGACAGGGGCGAGTAGGCACATGCCTGTGGGCCAGCCTGTCCCGAGCCAAGCCTGGTTCCACGGTCGGTGTCGAGGGGTGGGCACTGCTCTGGCAGCAGCTGCAGATCTGATCCTTCCCTGAGACAGCACACAGCGCTGTGCCCTTGGGGAGCCCAGCAGCAGTCCTCCCCATCCGGCCCTGCTCTACCCTGACTCCTCGAAGACTTGCAACGCCTGAGGATGAGTGTGATTCTACACCAGTCAGAGTCTGGAAGAAAATACCTTATCATAGTGTAGACTCAGCCCCTCGTATCCAGAGTTCAGAACATTTCACACACTTTAAATATCTCGTACGTGACCCCAGCATTAGCTCTTCTGTGAAGAAATGGACTAGTTTACTAGGCAGAGAGGCTCTCTGAGCTCAGGCCAAAGGCAGGGCCAGGACAGCAGGAGGTCGCCAGGCAGAGGACGGCTCTGCCCTCTCGATTTGATGTAACAAGCGCTGCTCCATGCCTGGCTCTTAGAAACTCAGCTGGGAGAGCAGAGACCCAGGAGCCTCACGGCGGATGTCGTCAGCGGGGCCGGGGAGGCACCCCCCGTGCACAACGGAAAGGCAGGCGTTCAGGCAGCTGGACACAGAGCCAGGGCTGATAAGTTCTCTTCTCCCAGGCGAACCGCTAGCCCTCCCGCCCGCGACCCCATCCCTCGACCCTTCCCGGCTCAATCACAACCCTTAGCCACGCCGTCGGCGGAGAATCCCGAGTTCAACCGCCCAGACGCGCGGGCCCAGGACGCGGGCCTCGCTCCCGGGGCGGCACGGACCGGCAGAACACGTGTCCCCGCGCTGGCGCGAGAGGCAGCCCTCCAGCGGGAGGAGGAAAGCAAGGAGAAGGCTGCCCAGAGGGCGGCGGGAGCTCTCGGCGCCAGGGGAGCCCAGGCGCGGGCGGCCAGGGAGGGCGTCGCGAGCCGGAACCGCTGGCGGCCGGCGCAAGGCTTCGGCAGGTGTCGGGGAGTAGGGGTCACCGCACTGTCCCCCCGGCCGGCACCGCCTCCCCAAGCCTCGGCCTTCTCTGGCCTTCGTTCGCCTAGCGAGGACGGGGCCCCAACAACTCAGCGACCTGTCCAGGGCCCCGACCCCGACTCCCGGCCGCCACCAACGAGCCTCTGCGCCTGCGCGGCTCGCCGTCTTGTGGGTAATCTCTGGGAGCGAGAGGAAGCCAGCGCGAGGTGCGGCTAGAGCGTCCGCTCCAACTCGTTTCCCCGGCGGCCTCCTGGGCTAGAGCGTCCTGACACAGCTCGAATGCTCGGCGGCCCCGGCGGCTAGAGCGTCCTCCTCCTGGGGAGCCGCGTGTGACCTTCCCGCCCGCGGACCGATGCTGCTGGCGGTCGCTCGCCCCCTTTGGGGGCCGTGTCTCGGGCTTCAGGGCGCTGTACTCCGTCTCGCCAGGTACCGCGGTCAGCCGAGGGCTGGAGGGTGGCAGGGTCGGGGCCCGAGGCCGGCAACTGAGGGTGCAGGTTGGGGGCGGCGTCCGCGCGCGGCAGGCGGGATGTCACCCCGACTCGTCGGGTCCCGGCGCAGGTGGGCGTCACGAGGGCCCCCCCAACTGCGCCGACTCCTTACCCTCGCGGGCTGCTGAGTGTGCTAGGGGTGGCCTCAGATGACCGTGCACATGTCCCTGCCCCTCCCCGGGCCTCAGTTTCCCCCGCAGCCCCAATGACGTGGTAGGGCTTCCATCAGTGGGTCCGGCGTTGTGCCGCCCGAGGGCCCCAGATTCTGAGAGGCTTAGTGTAGCAAAATGCGTTCAAGTTACTGTCCTGCTCCCTTGGGCCGATAGTTTTTTCGACCCGGAAGCTAACGTTGTGGGTAGCATGTCTGCAAATACTCGCGTGGATTTCTAAGGCTCGTGAAGAATTTAAGGTAGCTGGGAAATCCCCTTATCCTCGTGGACCCTGGAATCTGAGAACCCCCGGGTTGGGACCAAGGAGCTAGACCTGAGCTCATAGCGCCCACCCGCCTGGTCTGTGTCACCCGCTTGTGCCAGTCTGACAGCCTTGTTTGAATGGGGGGCTAGGCAACAGGTGCCCCGTGTCTGCGCTGTGCGGCTGATGAGATGCGGCGGCCATCGAATGGGGGAGGCCCTCGCCGGTGCACCCCTGGATAACGCGCCCAAGGAGTATCCCCCCAAGATCCAGCAGCTTGTCCAGGACATCGCCAGCCTCACACTCCTGGAGATCTCAGATCTCAACGAGCTTCTGAAGGTATCACAAGCCCAGGCCTGTGTCTTGTTCTTGGTATATTTGGGGAGCGTAGTAAATCGTCCGAAGCGTGCTCCCTGAGTATGAGGACTGTGCCAGCCTTGTTGTGTGGGTGTCTTCGAACGTGACGGGCAGCTACTGAGACTGCTCTCCCTTCTCCCTGCAGAAAACACTGAAGATCCAGGATGTTGGACTCATGCCGATGGGCGGCACGATGCCCGGAGCTGCCCCTGCTGCAGCAGCACCCCCCGAGGTGGGCGCAGGCCAGGGTCCCGTGCAAAAAGGTTTTCCTCTGGTGCCACCACGTCACGTGGCCAGATTTCTCTCATTGTCCCTCATCTTGAGCCTGCATCAGCCAACACATCCCGCAAAGCTGTGTGTGCTGGCTGTGGGCCACCTGCGGCCTCCTTGGGACCACCTTCCTGCCGAGGATGTGCAGATCCCTGCCCACGTGGAGACCATGTTTCTTGTGGAGGGAAATTGGCGATAAACCAAATAAGAAGAAAAAGAAAAATTTTATTGAATAGCAGAACATGATAAGTGATGTGGGGAAAACGCAGGGAAGAAGCTTAAGGGGAGGGGAGGGTTACAATTTCCAGGGAGGCCACAATAAGGAGGTGGCACTGTGGGGGAGATTTGAGGAATACAGGAAGAAAGCAGGGCATTCCCAGCAGAGGGCCGGCGGGCACGAGAGCCGTGGGGCAATGGGCAGGTTTCGTCTCCGCGACGAAACCAGCCGACCTGAAGCCATGCGCTAATTTGTTACGGTTTTTGTTTGTTTCTGGTTTGGTGGGGGGCTGTTGCACTTTCTGTTGGGAAAATTCCAAAGTTATCGACAAGTACAGAGAACAGCCTGTATATGTATCACCCGGTCTCCATGACGATTAAGGTTTTGCCGTGTTTACTTCGCTTGTCCCTTGAAGCTTAAGGCACGTGTGTGGTCTGTCCTTTCTCTGTGTGCTCCAACACATATCTCTAAACACAGAGGTGTTTTCTTAACGTAGCCACGAGCCATTTGTACGACAAACGTCATTAACAGTGATTTTCTCGCTCAGTCTATTCAGATTTAGCTAATGGTCCCAGACTTTTTAGCAGTTGGTTTACCCCAGTCTAAGCACTGTGTGTTGCATGTGGTCACTGGGTTTCTGCAGTCTGGCTCCCGTCCTCAGTCCCCTTCCCCTGGCCATCCCTTACTACGAAATCCGGGTCAGGGGTCCCGTGGGGTGTCCCACGTTCCAGATGTGTCTGATGGTTCCAATGGTATCAGCTCCACTCCCGCATCTGCCGGGAACTGGTAGCTTCACAGGCTGGTGAGATTCAGGCTGAACATTTGGAGCAAAGGAGAGACGGAGTTCCTCTGAACTTCATTGTGGAAACTGGAACGCTTCTGAGAATGAAGGGATCCTGTCAGTAATTGGGGGGCAGGGGGCAGGGGGCTCAGTTGGTTAAGCGTCTGCCTTCACTCAGGTCATGATCCTAGAGTCCCAGGATTGAGCCCCACATCGGGCTCCCTGCTCCGCGGGAAGCCTGCTTCTCCCTCTCCCTTTGCTGCTTCCCCTGTGCTCTCTCTCTATCAAAAATAAAATCTTTAAAAAAATAATAATAATTGGGGAGCAGATCTAAAGCAGGACTGCCCCAGGCTGCCGGGCCACGTGGCCCCTGCCCCGTGGGGGTGCTGTGTCTTCAGCTGTGACAGCTCTGTCGGCCTCGTCCTTCCATTGTCGGTCACTCGGCGAAGGTGGGGCTGCGGCTGCCTGTCAGTTTGTCATCCACACACGATTCGGGGCTTGGCTGAGGATGACAAGGGCCCTGCTTTCCTGAAACGCTGTTGGATAAGAGCTGTTGGTGTCAGCCTGCCTGTCCCACGATTACAGCTCTGAAGGGAAAGGGAACTTGAGCGGGTGGATGAGGGGAGGCAGATTCAGAACCGCCTCTGGGGAGAAGGCAGCCTTCTGGCCAGGGAGCCAGGTCTCAGCTGGGGAGCGTGGGAGGGAGGGAAGGCTCCAAGCGGTTAGCCCCGAGCCCAGCAGGTCTGGTGCGCCTCCGGCTGGAGCTACAGGCCTTGCTGGCCTTACTTTGGGGCTTGGGGGTAACAGGACAGGGTGGCCCAGGAGCGAATGTGCCTACTTCACCCCGTGCTTTGCCTCCCCCTCTCCCAGGTGGCAGAAGAAGACATCCCCACACAAAAAGAACAGACACATTTCACTGTTCGCCTAACAGAGGCAAAGCCTGTGGACAAAGTGAAGCTGATCAAGGAAATCAAGAACTACGTCCAGGGCATAAACCTCGTCCAGGTGAGCTCCGTGTGCCTCACGGGCCTCTCCCTGCTGTCCCTACCATGCGAGCGGTTCTGGGACTGGCCCCTTCTGGGGCAGGTGGGTTGCGGCCACCCAGGCCCCATTCCTGACTTTGCTCTGTGGCAGGCAAAGAAGCTGGTGGAGTCCCTGCCCCAGGAAATCAAGGCCAACGTCGCCAAGGCTGAGGCGGAGAAGATCAAGGCAGCCCTGGAGGCGGCGGGCGGCACCGTGGTTCTGGAGTAGGCCAGCTCTGAGGACTGGTGGACAAGGGTCCCTGGGACCCGGGCGAGGCGCCCCCCGGTCTGGGACCCGCTGGTGGGAGCAGCCTCCGAACAGAACTACGGCACTGGCACCCCTGGGCCAATTCCGTTCTGGGACGGGCGGATGGACCTGCTGAGCCTGGGGGCGCGGCTCCTGCGGGAGCACCAGGGAGACGGACTCTAGAACATACCGCGGTCAACATGCACCCCCTGGTGGCCACTGAGAAAAATACATTGTTTGGGCGCTGTGTGTGCAGAGTGGTGTGTCTGGGTGGGCTTCCAGGTGGGTGGTGGGGAGCTGGCTGGGGTAGCCGCCTCATTCCCCAGTGGGATGTGTGGGGGTCGGCCAGTGACCTTTGGGTCCTTTGTGTGCAGGGGCCTGACCTCCCAGGGCTGGTGGCAGCACACCGGGGGTGTGGGCAGCGCCCGTCCTGCTGGGGTGGCAGCAGTTGGCTGATGCCAGATCATCACCGGGAGGTGGGTGTGGGGCACCTGTGGTCTTTAGCAGACTGAGGTGAGCGGTGAGGCATGTGCCTGAGAATGGCAGGCCCCCGTGTCCACTCCCTGGCCACGTTGGAAGAATGCAAGGACAGGGCTGTGGGACCAGAGAGGACATTGCATCTAGGATAGAACCCCCTCAGGACAGGACAGGCCTGGGGAGCTGCTGTGCTCTCGGGGGCATGCCCAGCACCCAGAGAGCATGCTTCCTGCTGGACTCCTTGTAAGAAGGCTGCTCCCTGACCCAGAGAGCCCCACTGGCCAAGTCTGTGGCCGGGACAGTCCCAGAGGATTAATGATTCACCATCAGCAGATCTCTGGGCATGCCCTCCCTCAACAGGTGACTACTGGGCCACCTGGGCGGGTACAGCTGGCCCAGTATCCTATTGACCCAACTGCCTTTTCCTGGGGTAAGGGAGTGGTCTGAACTCAGGGACAGTCCTCAGCCTCAGCCTTCTGCAGGTCACCTACAGAGTCCGCTTGTTCTCTGAGCCCCTTTGTCTTTCCAAGGGAATTGGGGTGATGATGAGGACTCCCTTTCTCCCTTCTCTCTTCTTGGGATGATGGGACCTCCTGCTCCATGCTGGACGTCCTCGGGGTGGCTGCTCAAACGTGCAGGTGATGCCGTACCCCAGGGCCATCAGGCTATCAGGCCATCCCCATTCTGCCTACCTTCCACCAGGCTAGGATGGTGATCGCTTGGTGCCCCCACCTGACCTCACAGTCCCTGGTGGTCCTACCCCTTTATCCCCCCCAGCTCCAGTGTTGACCTGCTCTGGTCTGCAGTTGGCCAATAAAGTGTCTCCGACCTGGCAGTAGGTGGGGTGTGCCCTGAGTCCCTGGAGGCTGCTCAGCCTTGGCCCCTGAGCTCAGCAGGGGAAGTAGAAGTAGGTCTGCTGTGCATCCTGAGTTGTCCTGATGGCGCCCACACGTGAAACCTTACAGGTCCTGGTAGCAGTTAGCATACTGGGTCTTTGTCCAGGCGAATGAAACACGGAAGAGGGAGATCTAGAGCTGACCCCTGCCTCCTGCCCAGTCCAGGGACCCTGATGTCTACCTGACACCCCATGTGGCCCCATGAGGACATGGGAATGCTGCAGCGCAGACAGGCCCCACCCGAGAGGCCTGGCCCGGCAGCCTTGTTCTCAAGACCTCGCCCGACCTCCCCATTGAAAACCTTGGGTTTATGCACAAGTTATGATCCATTTGAGAATTTGGCTGGGGATCTTTTTGAGTTTGCTGACCTAGAGCTTGCAAAGTGCCACCTTTGTCTTAAAAAGGTGCCCCATACTTGGTGCATCTTCCAGGATTCCTCCACACTTTGCTCTCCTCGAGTGTTTCCAGGTCTTGAGGGAGTTCACAGATTGCAACGTGCTGTGCTGCCGCTCTTGACGTTTCAGTTCTCAGAGCTCTTGTTTCTGCTCCGAAGCTTCAGGGATCCGCCATTCTCACCTGGGGGCAGTCCTCGGTCTGTGCACTGGGGCTTTCTCCCCACCGTGGGTTCAGGACCCTGTCTTGCTGATGTGACCACAGAGAGGGAGCAGCCCCCACCCCGGGACCTGGCCCCTAGCTTTCTGGGCTGTCCCCTCCACTTGCCTTCTCTGAGATTAGCTTCTTTGTAGTCAGGAGCTGGTAACATTGCCCTTGGGCTGACCAAAGATTCAGACATCTTGATTTATCCTGAATAAGACCTGGTTCTGGGCAGGTTTTGTGCTGGCTTGGGTCTCAGGAGTGGGCTTGAAGACGCTACTTACTTCCCATGGGACACTGGACAAGGAGGCCACTCCCCTGCAACCTACTGGTCCGGTCTGTTAGCTCTGTTTCTTTAAACAAAGGGCTTAGGTGTGAAAGCCATCTCACATTTTCACATTTCCTTGCAGAGCTTTGGTGTCTCGCATCTTCTCTTTTTTTTAATGGAATTGTTTTTCCTAATTTCAGTTTGTTTATTGCTGATACATAGAAATACAATTGAATTTTTTTTTTAAGTAACCTCTATGTCCAATGTGGGGCTTGAATTCAGAACCCCAAGATCAAGAGTCACATTCTCTTGGAACTGAGCCAGCCAAGTGCCTCCTCTGGTTTCTTCTGGAGAATTGCTGTGACCCTTCCCCCACTGTGCCCACACACACCCCGGGCCCATGTTTCCATCTAGGCTACAGCTGGCGTCTTCTTTCGATCCTGCCCCTCTACTTCAGATAAAGCAGGATGCCCGTGTGGCCAACTCCCCCCACCTCCCAGGGTCCCCAACATTTCTGGGCTGGACACCATCTCTGCAGCGGTTCACTTCCCCCGCTGATGACCTCAGGGGTCAGAGGCCTCCTGCAGTTCTAAAACACAGAGTCCTTAGTCTCCAAGTGGCAGCTCTAAGTAAATAGGGAGGTTTGCTGGCCCATACTATGCCTCTGACACAGCTAGATAATTGCTGGGCGCTCAGCAGGCTCAGGGGACCCAGAGTTGTTTCCCCAATGCCCCTCACACTTCTCCCTTGGGTGGGGGTGGAGGGCTGCAGTGGCCAAGCTGGGACTGCAAGATGTAGGTTCTTCCCTGGGGAAGGGGTCCCTGGCTCTGTCTTCTCTGGATCTGTGTGGCCCTGCTGTAAAGTGGCCCTGGAGATTCAGATTTCCACCTTGCCCAGCAGGTGCATCTCTGGCCTAGGAGCATACTTGCACCTCCTGTTTGCTGGATGAGAGTGGGGATCTGCACACAGGTGGCTATCTCCTGGGGACAGGCAGCCTCCCAGCTGCCACCTCCCAGGAGACTGAACCCCCATGGCTCAGAACTTCCTGTCTCCTTGTCCTCTTCCAGGATGGCTGTCTGGTCAGAGCACACCTGAGGTAGGACTTGGCTGGGAGCACCGGAGGGTCGCTAGTCTCCCCGAATTGTCTTTTGCCCCTAGGTTTTTGTTTTTTAATATATATATTTTTTAAAGATTTTATTTATTTATTTGAGACAGAATGAGAGAGAGAGAGAGAGAGAGAGCTCATGAGAGGGGGGAGGGTCAGAGGGAGAAGCAGACTCCCCGCCAAGCAGGGAGCCCGATGCGGGACTCGATCCCGGGACTCCAGGATCATGACCTGAGCCGAAGGGAGTCGCTTAACCGACTGAGCCACCCAGGCGCCCCCGCCCCTAGTTTTTCTGTAATCTGCAGACTGGCTCCAGGAAGGTTTTCTGCCACCCCCTCCGGATGCACGTGTCCCAGGGTTGACCCCCAGGGCCTGCGTGGCGAAGCTGGGACACTGGGTGCAAGGTCAGGGCCGCGACTGGGGCTGGGCTGTTTGCAGGAGGCCGGCCTCCGGGAGTGGCAGGGACTGGCCGAGCGCCGAGGCCGCTCCTTGGCCGTGACCTTCGGAGACCTGCCCTAGGCGTGCGGGTGACCCTGGGGCGGCCGGAGCAGGGCGGGGTGGAGGGACGCCAGGTTCCCGGGGGGAGTGGAGCAGGCCACCCAGCAGGCTCCCTGGGGTCGGTGTGGGCCCCCCCGCCACGCCCTAGCCCCTCGGGCACAGATGCAGGCGGCTCGGCGCTGCCCACTCGGCTCCGCTGCTGGGCCACGGCCGCTTTAAGGCGCGGTCCACCCCCAGCTCGAGGCGGGGTCTATCTGGCCCCGCCCCTGCCATGGCCCCGCCCCCAGGGCCGCGCGGGCGCATTGGCTGCGCCGGGCGCGGGTGGCGGGTGGCGCTTTGAACTCGGCGCGGGCGGCGGTGCGGGCCGGGGTCCGCGGCGAGAGGCGGGGTGCGATCGGGGCCGGGCGGAGGCCGGGTCCGGGGTGTGGGCAGCAGGAGCTGCAAGCGGGCTGCCGGCGCTCCTGGGCGTCCGCGGTGCGGGCCATGGCGGCGGAGGCGCGCGTGTCGCGCTGGTACTTCGGGGGACTGGCCTCCTGCGGGGCCGCCTGCTGCACGCACCCGTTGGACCTGCTCAAGGTGAGGGCGGCGCGGGCCGGGCGGGGGCGGGCGCGAGGCCGGGGGTTGGGGAGGGGGGGGCGCGGGGGGCCGCCCACGCCTGGGCACTGACCTGCCTGGCCCTGCACTGGCCCTGGAAGGCGTGAGACCCTGCCCACTCCGGGGTGGAGGTGCCCGTTGTCGGGGACCAGGGGCCGCGTTCCAGCCCGTTGTGCCCCATACTACCTGTGTGACCTCGGGCTAGTCGCTTGGGCTCTCTGAGCCATTTTCCATCCCGCAGTTGTGAGGACAGTTCTGCCGGGTTTCGAGTTGAGGGGGTGGTTCTGCGGGGCGCACACATGTTGGCTCTAGCACACCCAGGGCATGGACCAGGTGCCTCCCTGCCTGGTGGGTACCCAGCACACAGTGAGGGAATGGCACACGTAGCCTGCGCTATGTTCCCTGGGATCCCTGCTTTGGGCTGCTTCCTCCTGGACTGGGAGGGCACCTGGAAGCCGCAGGTCCTGCACCCACACAGGTCCTGCTCTGTGAGGGTGAGCAAGAAGCAGTCACACTCATTTTACTTTTTTTTAGGAAAAATGCTTATGGGACAGTATGACACAGAGCTTCTCTTGTCTCCCAGGGCCAGCCGGGGGCGGGGGGGTTGTTTTCTGCCCCTTTCTCACTACAAAGAACAAAGAAGAAAGGGCCGATGATGCAAAGCCTGGTCGGCCCAGGAGGCCCTGTCCTGGGGAACCTGGGCTGTGGTCACATGGGACCTGTGGGCCAGGAGGGCAGCTCCCTGGCCACCTCCTTCCCTACCCCCACCCAAAGCAGCCTGACCCCCGTACTCACCCCCTGGGAGGGATTGGCACCTGTGGCCCTGTTGACCCAAACCTCAGCCTCTGGCCAGGCCCCCACCCCAGCCCCTCCTCCACCTGAGGGTATGTTTCTTTCAGCAACTTTTGTCCTAAATGAAGGAGGATTGACTTCTCTAGTAAAAATGCTCACCTCCAGCTAGGCAGGATTAGCAGCCGTGGGGGCTGAAGGTGGTAGCCCCATTGGCACATCTGAGACCTGGCATGTCCTGGGAGAGGCCTGCATGCTCCTAGTAGCCCCCAGGGCCTGAGAGGGGGCTAGGAGGAACAGGGCCAGGCCTGGAAGGTGCTGTGACCACCTGGGAGAGGAGGTGACAGTGAACTGAAAGGTGCCTCTTGTTTTGAGAAGGGAGGCGCCTCCCCTCATGTCTGTTTTATTTTGCTTTCCCGATGCCCAGGCAGGTACTATGCTGCCTGCGCCGTGCCCACCGTGGGGCCCTGGAGGGTTAGGCTCTGTGTCCGATTGTGGCTGGGCACAGCTTCTAGGGGCCCTTGGAGTGGCCCAGAGCCCCCTGTCCATTGTCCAAGGCTCCTTTGGGCATCACTGCCCCATGCCCTGCCCCCCGGGTGCTGTTTTGCTGCAGAATGCTGCCAGGAGGGTCAAGGGCAGCAGGCAGCCACAGGACGCTGACTGCTGTCTGGCCCAGGGGGTACTCAACCCCCCTGCGGAAGCAGGGAGGACAGCTTTGGAGGCAGGCCTCCCTGGGAGGCCCTGGCTGAGCATGTTGCCCTCAACGACGTGGCCACTGGAGAAATGATTTACAGCTCTTTGATCTCTCCTTTTGCCCCGTGCCCTGGCTCAGTCCTCACAGCTGCTTCTCGCCTGGACAAGGGCTGCTTCCTGCGTGGACACCTTGCGCCCAGGCCCAGTGCCCTCTGTCCTGTCCAGCTGGCTGATGTGGCTGAGTGGAGCACAAAGCCCTCTCCGTCCCCACCCACCTTCGCTGCCCTACCACCCAAGCCCCTGGGCGGGGACAGAGAAGGAAGAGAAAGGTGCACCCACTGAGCTACTTAATCCTCATAGCACACTGAGGGAAACTGAAGCAGGAGGGTCCGTAACCTGCCCAGGGAGGCCCAGCCAGAACACGACTGGGGCTGGACAGAGTGGGGTGTACGGGGACAGATTCCAGGGTGGCCCTCCCAGGAGTGTCCTTTCCCCTCTCCCCCACCGGACTCCCAGCATCTCTTCCAAGCCCACCATGTTTCTTCAGCCTGTCTCTGAGTCCCCATAACTTCTGATCCCTCTTGAGAAGTGGCATGGCTAAGAAATGGGGCTCTGGAGTCACCTTGCTGGGGTCTACATCCTGCCTCAGTGCCCTCATCAAAATGGGACTGATGACCCCCACTCCTGCAGCAGGTGCTGTGAGGACTCAGACACATAGGTGAACTACTTCTCACGGGCCTGGTGGGCTCACGTGTCAGCCGGCATTGTTCCTTGTAAAGCAAAATAGTGTGGACTAGAGGTTGGCGCCAGGTGTGGGCGTGGAGTCCCATCTGCACCCAGCTGGGCACCCTTAGGAGACCTCTGTGTCTCCTGTGCCCCAGTTCCCCATCTCTAAGCTGGGGTGCTGAGAGGACCCAGCCCGTGGGGTCTTCGTGTGGGAAAGGGCCCGGAGGGAGCTGGGCTGGGCGGGCCCTGCGGCGGGGCCCGGCGTGAGCAGCTGTACTCCCGACAGGTGCATCTGCAGACGCAGCAGGAGGTGAAGCTGCGCATGACGGGCATGGCCCTGCGGGTGGTGCGCTCCGATGGCGTCCTGGCACTCTACAACGGCCTCAGTGCCTCCCTGTGCAGACAGGTGCCTCCGGGGCTCCCCCCTCCCGGGACGGTGGGTGGCTAGGACTCCCGGGAGGGCACTTCTGCCTCCCAGGGGCCCCCCACCGCTGCGAGGTGAGGGCTTCCCTAAGCCCTGGTCCCAGAGCCCATGCAGGTAGAGGGAAAGACTGGTGTCCCTGGCCTGGACTCAGACGCACTGTGGGTGCCCTGTGGGCATGGGAGTTACTTTGTCCTCCTTTTCAAGGCTGGGTAGGAGAAAGGAACCACACGGCCCCAGGAGTCGGCAGGGTGTGGTGGCCTGGGAAGTGCTTCTGCCTTCCACCGGGCCAGCCCTGCTCTCACAGCTGGCTCAAGACCTCCACTTAGACATGGGGAAACTGAGCCTGGGGAGGGAAACTCTGGACTCAACCAGCCCCGGGTTTGTGAATTGGCTCAGTCACTTGCTGACCGTGTGGCCTTGGGAGGGTCCTTCACTGTCCCCATGGCCCATTTCGTGATGATTGTGCACCAGAAGGGCTGGGGTGGGGAGGGCCGACATGCCCAGCAGGGTTCCCCCACGTGCACCCTCTGAGCTGGGCCCCTTTTCCCCCAGATGACCTACTCCCTGACTCGGTTCGCCATCTATGAGACCGTGCGGGACCATGTGGCCCAGGGCAGTGAGGGGCCCCTGCCCTTCTACAAGAAGGTGCTGCTGGGCTCCATCAGCGGTGAGCTGCCAGCCGGGCTGGGGAGGGTGGGCGCAGGTGGGCATTGCAAGTCATCACATGTTGGCTCTGGGGTCTGTCGCCCCAGGTTGCATTGGAGGCTTCGTGGGGACTCCCGCAGATATGGTCAATGTCAGGTCAGTGTGTGCCCCCACCCAAGGTCAGGGTCTTTCCCGACTTCTGACGGGGCGGGAGGCTTACTTGCTAGGGTCTGCGGTGTGTTCAGCCTGGAACAAGCCCTCGGACCTCGGGGCCTGGACACGGGGGACTGGGAGGCAGGCCAGGGTGAGCCCCGATGCCCGCCAGCTTCTGTGTGGGGCGTATTTGGCCCCCTGCCGCCCCCCTGAGCCTGTGGTTGTTTCAGGATGCAGAATGACATGAAGCTGCCCCCGAATCAGCGCCGCAAGTGAGTAGCGGGCGAGTTCTGCTCTTGGTTGGGGGGGGTGCCTGGGGCGGGGCGTGCAGAGCAGGAAGCCCTGAGCGCCTCTGCCAGGCCCCGGCTGGGAGTCCCAAGAGGCCTCGTTGCCTGTGGCGTCACCTGGAGCAGGCAGAGGCTGCTGCCGGCGCCCTCATCCGCCCGGAGTTGGGAGGGCCTCTGGGTTCTTTCCTGGTGGGGGAATCTGGGATGGAGGCTGGCTGCTTTCCCCCCTTTTCTGATATCTTGTACTTGTTCACAGGAAGGATGGTTTACAAGTTTAAGTGAGGGGGTTTGGGCCTTTAAACAAGTTTGGGGGCTGGGATTTTTTTTTTTACGGTAAAAATACCGTTTTTCATGAAGTCTGAGATCCTATTGATTCCAAGGCTGCCCACGGACGGACGCCCCAGCTAGAGAGCAGGCATTGGCTACAGTCCAGGGGTAAAACGGGCTCCGGACAGGCCCCACCCTCTCACCGTCAGGACCAGCCCGCAGACAGACCCAGCCTCGGCGGGGCGGTGTTCAGGCACTGTTGTCCCCTGACCCCTGTGGCAGCTGCATGGCTCTCCCTGGGGAGGACCCTCCCCTGGGGGCCATGGGTAGGGAGGGCCTCACCCCCGCCCCTTGTCTGTCCCTGGCAGCTACGCCCACGCCGTGGACGGCTTGTACCGGGTGGCCCGAGAAGGTAAGAGGAGCAGGCCCTTTGTTTGGGGGGTCCAAGGAGGCAGAGGGGCCTGGGGAGTATTGTGCAGGACCTGGGGGGAGGCCTGAGGGGTGCGGCTGGGCGCCTGACCTCCTTTCTCCGGCAGAGGGTCTGAAGAAGCTGTTCTCGGGCGCGAGCATGGCATCCAGTCGAGGGATGCTTGTCACCGTGGGCCAGGTGGGGCTTCTGCTGGCGGTGGGCCTCCCGGGACAGCATCTGGGGGGCCCGCCCTCAGCCCCTGGAGAGGTGGGGGAGGAAGGCACTGGGCATGGACCACAGGTGGGGGCTGGGGCGGTGGGTAGGCCCCTCCCAGTCCGGGCCTCCCCCGTCTGCCCGGTCACAGTAACTGGAGGTGAGCTGCAGAGCAGGCACTTGGTCAGTCCCGGTGATGTCCCTGTGGGCCCCTGTCTACCCTTCCTGGGGCCGGGGGCCATCCCACAGGCCCTGCTCACCCCTCCCCCCCACAGCTGTCCTGCTACGATCAGGCCAAGCAGCTGGTCCTCAGCACCGGGTACCTGTCTGATGGTGTCTTCACTCACTTTGTTGCCAGTTTCATCGCGGTGAGTGCTGGGCCTGGCCGTTGGGGGAGGCGCGGGGGCGGGGGAAGGCTGAGTAGTCTTGGGAGCTGAGGGTGCCCGCCGGGACGAGGCCAGGGCTCAGAAGGCAGGAGGCTGTGGGCAGGTGTGGCGGATGTCCCTCTCGGGCTGCATACGTACGTGGGCGCTGAGGCCCCGGTGCCCAAGCTGGGATGGTTTCTAGTGTCCCCAGCAGCCCAGGGTCCTATAGCCCTGAGGATGCCTCTGGGGGTCCGGGCCCGGGGCTTCTATGGGGGTGGGTCTGTGGGGGAGGATGACGGGTGCCCATGTACTCTGCCTGGCAGGCCCATTGGTGATAAGCCCCCCTCCCCACAGGGTGGCTGCGCCACGATCCTGTGCCAGCCCCTGGACGTGCTGAAGACGCGTCTGATGAACTCCAAGGGCGAGTATCAGGTGAGTGGGGGCTGCAGGCACTGTCCCCCTCAGGAGTACAGGCCTGGGGGCCAGGACGGGGGACAGGGAGGGGTCCCCACACTGTTGTTATCAGGCTCCAAGCTCCATGGCTGGGTGAGCCCGTGTCCCTGTCCTGGCACGTGGAGGAGGCTTTCTCCCCCCTGCACGAGCACATTCTCCCCAGTTGCTGTTTCCAGCCAGCCATGGAGCCGCCCTTGGCCCTTTTTTAAAGACTTTATTTTTTTTAAGTCGGCTCCACGCCGAGCGTGGGGCTTGAACTCACGACCGTGAGATCACGGGTCGCGGGCCCTACTGCTGGAGCCGGCCAGGCGTCCCCCTGTGTTTAAATCCGATTCCTTGGTGTTCACAGAGGCGGCCCGTTCACTGCAGTCAGTGAAAGTCGGTGAGCTGCCGCATTCTACTGGGCAGGCCCAGGACCCGGTGACCCACAGGCACACACGGCCACTTCTGTGTCCCGGCTGTGCCCTGCTCCTCTTCCCAGCCCCCCACACGCTGTGGGTGCCCGGCGGGTCCCGTGCATGTTTCTGGTTTTGCTGTGTCAGCAGGCAGGGTGGCCTTGACGTCTTGGCTGCTGGCTTCTCCAGCTGTCATGACCTTTGACCGGTCCAGGCCGCTCACTGCACAGGGCCCCTGGCTAGTGCTGGGGGAGGGGCGTGTTATTTGTATTCTGCAAGTAAAATGCAGCTTTTTTTATTGCTTTATTTTGTGTTTTCTGCAGGGTGTTCTCCACTGCGCAGTAGAGACAGCAAAGCTCGGGCCGCTGGCCTTTTACAAGGTTGGGCTGGGCAGGGGCTGGGCGGGACTGGGGGGGATTGGGGGGGCTGGGCAGGGTCTGGGGGGGCTGGGGAGGGCTGTGCAGGGGCTGTGCAGGGGCTGGGGGGGCTTGGGGGCTGGGGCGGAGCCAGGGGCATGGTGGGAGGGGCCTGCGGCTGCAGGGGCGAGGTAGGGGGCTAGCTGGGGCGGGGGTCCGTACTGCTCCCCGGCGGCCACACTGCGCGCCCCCCCCGCACCCCCCCCCCCCGGCCCCCGTGGCTGCGGGGGCGGGGCCCTCTCTGGGCTCCCTTCACTTCCTGTTATCCCTGTCTCCGCCCAGGGCCTCCTGCCTGCAGGCATCCGCCTCATGCCCCACACCATGCTCACGTTTGTGTTTCTGGAACAGCTCCGCAAACACTTCGGCATCAAAATGCTTTCCTGATGGGCCGGGGAGCGGGCTGAGCGCGGCCCCAGTGCCCTCCTCCCTCCTCCTGGGCTGGGACCTCCACCCTGGCCTTCCCCAACAGGCTCCTGCCCACACCCAGCCTACCTGGGCCTGAGCTCATTCCAGTGACCTCGTCCTCTCCATCTCTTGCCTGCCCACCCCAGGCTCTCCCCACCTGGTATTCCGGCAGCCCCCCCCCGCACACTAATGACTCAGAGGGGAGGTGTCCGGGCCCTGGGTTCAGTTTTCTCTCCTCCCTGAGTAGCTGGTTAACACAAGGTGGGCTGTCCAGGCTTTCTAGAGTCTGGGGCCCTCAGCACCATCTTCCAGCAGCTTCCATCAGGAGTTGGGTGGCCGCGGAGAGGGGTGCAGACCCCCAGCATGGCTCACCAAACTAGGTGTGTGCATGTGCCCTTTTATTTCTGGAGAGGGACCATAGCTTTTCTGACATTCTCAAAGGTAGCTCTGCCCCCGGAGCTCTGGGGCCCTGGGCAGATGGCACCATGCAGAATCAGCCTGCCCAGGAGGGAGGGTGAGCACATGGCCTGCGGGCACCAGGTCCAGCCAGCCCCCTGCTGCTTCAACAAGTAGTTTCGCCAAAAGCTCTCAAAGCCAGGAGCCTGCTGCTGCTTCAGGGAGCGTGGGGTACGCACGGCGTCCCCGCCTCCCACAGCTCCCAGGCAGAGGCAGGCTGCAGGGTGTCCTCGGGGGCCCACTCCGTGTGGACGGTGGCATCCGCCCACAGCCGAGACCCAGAACGCCCGCGCCTGAGGTCTGCCAGAGCAGCCCGTCTCCCCGACCCCAGCAGGGGTGCTCTGCAGGGGTGTTAATAAAGGACTGTGAAGTGCTCCATGTCTGGCACGTGCGTGTCGGCTGCTGTGCTGTCCGGGGGCCACGGGACCTGCTCTGCACCCTCCGAGGAGGGCTGTCCGGTTCTGGGGGGCAAGGCTGAGGGCCCAGAGGGAGAAAGAAGCCCAGCCCTGACCGGATACGTTGGGGTGGGCTGTGGGCAGAGGAACTGGGGGGGCCCAAAACCAGGGGAGGAGAGGGGACGGGGGGGTGGGCAGGATGTGCGTGTTGGGGGTCTGGATCCAAGTTACCGTGGACGCCTGGGCCCTTCTTCTCAGCAGGCACCTGGGCACTGCAAGACACCCCGCCCCCTGCTTTGAGAGTCCCCTCTTGGCTGTGGGGGGAGCCCTTGGGGTCAGAGTCCTGGGCCCAGGAAGGGACTGGGCAGACCCAGGTTCTCCAGGCTGCAGACCCTTGCACGGACAGGCGGGGGCAGGAGCTGCTGTGGGGGCCACCCTGAGGCGGACGCTGCCCAGGGCCTGCTGCTGATGCTCTGGTTCTGGAGCATTTCAAGTGTACAACAACATAAGGGGTTAGGTGGCGGTGAGGGCTGCCCGGCTCAGAACTAAAACCCGCTAAATCTGGATAAGCTGCTACCGCAGCAACCCACACGCACGCGTCCCCTCAGTTCCCCCCTCCCCCCGCCTCCGGCCGGGAGCACGCACCAGCCCCGCCCCCACCCACTGCATTGTTTGGAAGGCTTGGGGTCATTTACAGATAAATACTTAGGCACGTGTATCTAAAAATAGTCTTTCAGGGGCACCTAGGTGGCTCCTCGGGGTGAGTGGCTCTTGGTCTCGGCTCAGGTCATGATCTCAGGGTCGTGGGATGGAGCCTCACATCAGGCTGTGTGCTCAGCACAGAGTCGGCTTGAGATTCTATCTCAAATAAATCCTTAAAAGTAGTCTTTCAAAACCTGTGTGCGTGACTCCAGCAGTAATTCGTGATATGTGGGAACAGTAATGGTCCGTCTTTACCCTCTACCCTCAAATGTCCGCAATTACACTTTGAGAGCTGGTTTCCTGTGAATCGGTCCAGGTCCAGGCCTGCGGTGTCTCCTTCCTGTCCTTTCTCTGCTGTTCCTGGGTCCTGCCGCCTCCTCTCAAATTTGGCCCCTTTGCCCCTGAATTTCCTAAAACCGGATCTGGCTCCAGGTCCCATTTCTGAGCAAAGGACTTGGTGTGGGGCGTGGTTCCTGCATTCTTGCCGGGGTCTCAGGACCTGGCCAGGTTTGGGGATGGGCACAAAGCAGCCACGCACCTGGGATCTCAGAAGGTGGCGTGAGGCTTCTGGGGTCGCGGAGCTGGCGGGGCGGGGGCGCATGGGGGCAGGCACCAAAGAGGGTCCTGGCCAGACCCAACTCTGGCGGTTTGGGCTTGCACACAACTCCCCGTGCCCGGGTCAGAACCCCCACTGAGACAACTAGAACCGCAGCCCGATAATAAAACAGGAGGGGTAGGGGTGAGTAAGGCCAGGGGGAAGGCTGCGGCTGCCCTCAGACCCCAGACACGTAAAGGCAGATTTGGGCCACAGAGGGGCGTGTTCCCCTTGAAGCTGCTTCGGTTCCAAGCAAGGAATCCTCTTCGCCTACGTTCATGTGCCCCAGGCATTCCGGGACACCGGCCCCTCTCCAGCTTCCATCCAGCCTGTCCCTCCCAGGACCAAGGGGAGAAAGTGCCCCGACTGGTTTGGCCAGGACCACGCTGGTGCAGCTGGGTGCAGCGGGTGCGGTGGGAGGGACGCTAGCTTTCCCGGCGCAGGGATGACACGGGGACGGGCGGCGGCTTCCTGGAGCCCGCACTCAGGGTGCAAGGACGGCGGGAGAGGCCTGGCTGGTCCAGGGGCCCCACGTTCTTCCTCCGTGGGCACTCAAAGCCAGCCTGAGAGCGCGAGCAACGTGCGCCGGGCCAGCCCCCAGCCTTCAGCCCCGGGGGCACCTGCAGTCCCGGGCCCAGCATTCCGCCTTCAGCCCAGGCTTTTTTTCTTAAAGAAACACTTCATACTTAACAAAAAGTTACATTCCAAGTACTTGTTGTCAAGAAATTTCAACAAGGGGGCTCAGACCACTCACAGGGAAAGGACAGTGCATCAACAAGAAGTGCTGGGCACCTGGACATCCATGTGCCGCGTGCTGACGCCGGACCCTCACCTCACATGGACACAAAACTCACCTGGCAATGGATCCTACACCTGGATGTCAGAGCTGAAACCGTACCCCTTGCAGGGAGGCAGGAAAACCGCCCCCCTGGGAACCCCTAGCTCCTCGGCAGAGACTGGAGGGCAAGCAGGGGGCCTCGGCGGTGGTCGTGGGGGGCGGCAGGTGCAGCCCGAGTGATGGGTCAGGGCCGCACGGGCTGTCTCTGGCTGCTCCTGGCTGCGGGGAAGGCGGCTGGGGCACAGAGAACGGAAGCTGGCCGTTACTGGCCGAGTGCGGGCCAATTGCTTCAGCAGCTAAGAAACGTGTCCACACAGACCCTTGGGCAGGAACTACCCCACGTCCACCACCTGCTGACCGGGCCACCAGAATGTGGCGTGTCTGCAGGACACAGGATTGCTGGGCCATAAAAAAGAAATGAACGTCAAGACAGCTGTTAGAAGGCAGGCATGCTCCTGCCCACACTGAGGACTGGTGAGGTCTCGCTCCCCCGCACCCACCAGCCTCCCCCCACCCCACCCCCCCGTGGCGCCGGCGCCGGCGGACCCTTCCCCCACGAGTGCTGCTGGTGACCCAGGCGAGGAAGCCGTCTGTTAAAATGGGACCACAACAGGGGCGCCTGGGTGGCTCAGTCGTTAAGCGTCTGCCTTCAGCTCAGGTCATGATCCCAGGGTCCTGGGATCGAGCCCCGCATCGGGCTCCCTGCTCAGCGGGAAGCCTGCTTCTCCCTCTCCCACTCCCCCTGCTTGTGTTCCCTCTCTCGCTGTGTCTCTCTCTGTCAAATAAATAAATAAAATCTTTAAAAAAAAAAAAATGGGACCACAACATGCGAGAAACACTAACGTGTCCGTTTCATATTTTGCTTAGAAGAGAAATAACTAAACTTTGAAAAGAGAATTTCTTTTAAAGATTTTAAGTCCTCTCTACACCAAACATGGGGCTTGAACCCACCACCTTGAGATGGAGGGGCGCTCGCTCTTCCGACTGAGCTAGCTGGGGGGCCCCTGCAAAGAGAATCCGATTCCAGGATCATATTAAGGGATGGGTGCAGGCCGCATGTGAGCCGTGTCTGACGGCCGCGCTGGTGTGGATGCTGGGGACGGAAGGGGACAGCCTGTGGTGAGCACACTCTTCAGAAGCGCCCATCTTGAGCCGGCCCTTCCTGGAATTCTGGATCCTTGAATGAGGCTGGTGTCATCCGGGGCCCTTGGGGACAAGGGTCGATCCCTGAAAGCAGCCCAAAGGCGTGCAGAGGGCCCAACCGGCCCTCGCCAATGACCCCAGGGCCCTGGCTCATCAGCCTCTTCTTTCCGCTCCGTCCGACTGGGGTGAGTTCATGTGTCTATTTATAAATAGTTGGGTTTTTTTAAGTTACCCGCAGACCGCAACACAAACTTGCAGGGTAGGGAAGGCTTTTCTTGGAACAGTACACCTCCCTCCAACCAGACGCTCCCCAGAAACAACCCCGGCCCTCAGACCCGGGTATTCTCCCCCTTTACTGGGCTGTGACGGCAGAACAGCAAGACAGAAGCGTGGTGGGGAAACCACTCGTCAGGGAAGCATTTTCCGTAAGAGATGTTCGTTCCTGAAAGATGACGGTAAACAGGGGAAAGTGGAGTCATGTGCTTCTTCTCCTCCCCTCCCCCTCCCCCCTTCCCCCTCCCTCTCCTCCGTCCCCTCCTTTCCTTCCTTTACTCCTCCTCCTCCCCCTCCACGCCCCCTCTTCCTACCTCTTCCTTCCTCCTCCCCTCCCCCCTCCCCTCCCTGTCCTCCCCCTCCTGCCCCCTTCCACCACCACCCAACCACCTGGCACCCAGGGCTCAGCTTGTCCTGCTGGTGCTATAAGCCAGAGGGATTTGTCCTGGGCTCAGGTCCATACTCTGTGACCAGCAGGGCCCTTTCTGGGGGACAGGGGGCCCTCTCTCCTTGGGGGCATAGGCAATCCTGGAACTTGCCGGTCCCGTAGTGTCCATCCTTAGGGCACCTTCTGTGTGTTCTCTAGCCAAGGGTTGCCTCTGTCCTGCTCTTAAAGGGGGTGCTCCTGGCTCCCCAGCAGCCCCTGTTGGGCTCCATCTTGACCCTGCCTGAATCTCCAGGGTCCTCATCCACTGCCTCCCGTGGGGCCTGGGGGGCTGCTCCACGGTGCAGGCCCCAGGGGGGATAATCAGTGGGAGGTGTCCCTAGGCCTTTGAAGACCCAGCTCTGCCTTCTGCTCTGGGATCCCCAGGAAGACTCTTGCCTACCTGGGTTTCATTGCTGGGGCGTCTCAGAGAAAGGCTGGGGTGGGGGCTAGAAGTCTCGGGGTCTTTCAGCCCAAGAGGGTCTGCTCTTTGCCTTTTGTGTGAACCACAGCTTGGCTGGGTGCCCTCCACCCCTTTGTAAATGCTGATTCCATTCCTTACTTCCCTTAGGGGAGACTGGCTTCTGACTCCAGGTCTAAATGATTCTTCAACCTGAAATATCAGTAACAAGCACGATAGTCTCAGGGTCCTTCCTTTGGCAGTTTTCCTGGAGCAAGATATGGTGGATCTGTGCATCAACTTCTCCATGGCCCCGACCTCGGCTTCTGTCGCACCTTCCAGAACATCTTCTGCCTCAGTTAAAGGGCCTCTCTCCAAAACACCCTCTCCTGCATGGTCTTTGTTTTTGTTTTTTGTTTTTTAAGATTTTATTTATGTATTTGGCAGAAAGACAGCGAGAGAGAGAGGGAACACAAGCAGGGGGAGTGGGAGAGGGAGAAGCAGGCTTCCCACTGAGCAGGGAGCCCGATGTGGGGCTTGATCCCAGGACCCTGGGACCATGACCTGAGCTGAAGGCAGACGCTTAATGGCTGAGCCACCCAGGCGCCCCTTCTGCATGGTCTTTGTCCTCCACCCCTGCCCCCCTGCCACTGTTCCCAGCTTGCTGCTATCTCTGTTCCTTCCTTGTCCCCAGGGCGACCGCTGCACCTTGCCCTGTTGTCCCGCTGTGAGCAGGCTACTCCGGAAGTGCCCCTTGCTCTGCTCAGGCTGTCCTCTCTCTCAGTCCCTGGATGGCTTTGTCACCTGCTCTTGGAGAGCAGGTGGTCCCTTGGAGCAATTCCCTCTCATTCCCTTTGAATGCCCTTAGCGCGTTCCCCAGATTGGGCATTTGCTCTGGCGTTCCAGGGCTTTCCTGGAGAAAATCAAAGAACCAAAAAGTGTTTCTTTGGAAAGGTCAATAAAATCGACAGACTTCTAGCAAGACTGACAAAAGGAGGTATCACGACAGACCCTACAACACCGAACGGATGTTAAGGGAACAGAATGAACAACTCTACGCACATACATTTGGTGACTTAGATGAAAGGGAACAATTCTTAGCAGAGCACAAACCCACAACTTTTCCAACTTGAAGTAGATCATTTGAACAGCGTTATGAATATGAAAGACATTGAATTCATAACTTTAAAACTCCAAAGAAAGAAATCTCTGGTCCTGATGGTTTCGCTGGAGAATTCTGCCGAACACCGGAAGGACGTTATAGAACCTCTTCCAGAAGCTGTCCCACTTGATTTAATGGAACTAGTATTGCCCAGATGCCGTAACCAGACAACGCAGAATAAAAAAACTACAGACAGGGGCGCCTGGGTGGCTCAGATGGTTGGGCGTCTGCTTTCGGCTCGGGTCATGATTCCGGGGTCCTGGGATCGAGCCCCGCGTCGGGCTTTCTGCTCGGTGGGGAGCCTGCTTCTCCCTCTCCCTCTGTCTCCCCCCTGCTCATGCTCTCTCTCTCTCCGTATCTCTGTGTCTCAAATGAATAAATAAAATCTTTAAAAAAATAAAAATAAATAAAAAAAATTAAAAAAAAATAAAAACTACAGACAAACATCCCTCGTGAATACAAATGGGAAAATCCTTAACAAAACATTAGCACCTCGCACTTGGCAGCACCATAATCAAGTGGGCTTTATTCCAGGGATGCAAGGCAGGTCCAAAGTTTGAAAACTCAATGTAATTCATTGACTAAAGTAGAAGAATTGACAAAATTTGACAAAATTCAACTCCTATTCATGATTTTAAAAAAAGTCTCAGAAAGCTAAGAATGAGAGGAGCTATAACAACAAGATTGAGAACGTCTCCCAAAAGCCCATGGCTAACATTACACTTGACCATGGGAGACAGAGGGCTTCCCCAGAGGCCAGAGCTGGGCCAGGCGCCTCCTTGCTCAAGTTCAGCACAGCCCGGAAAGTTCTAGCCAGCGGCAAGAAAACGAAACAAAAGGCACACATAGAAAGGAAGAAATAAAACTATGCGGAAAACCCCAAGGAATCTACAAAAAGAAAAAAAAAAGTCCTCCTAGAAGTAGATGTTTAAGTATAAAAAGAGAGGTTTTTCAAAAGAGTAACATATGCTTAAGAACTAAAATACACACTCCTAAATTACCTCCCTGCCAAAGAGAAGATCACAGGGGAAACCACGAAAACTTCTGAAGGACCCACAGTGAAAGTACAACCCAGCAAAATGGGAAGCTGCAGTGAGCAGCCCGGGAAGGGACGTTTACAGCCTGAAAGGCACTTCTTACAAAACTGAAACAGCGCCTGAGCGTCCAACTTCGGCAGGTACAACAAGAGCGGGGTGATACCCAGAGAGAGCAGAAGGAAGAAAATACTAAAGAATAGAATGAAAGGGCGCCTGGGTGGCTCAGATAGTTAAGCGTCTGCCTTCGGCTCGGGTCATGATCCCAGGGTCCTGGGATCGAGTCCCGCATCGGGCTCCCTGCCTCTGCCTCTCTGTCTCTCTGACTCTCATGAATAAATAAATAAAACATTAAAAAAAAAGAAAGAAAAAAGAACAGAATGAAAGAAAGAGAAATCAACGGACAGAAACTCAAAGCTGACACTTCAAAAAGACATGAAATAATCCAAGCGCTGGCGGGACCAACTGGGGGCATCGAGGGAGGACACAAGTCATCGGTGAAAGAGAGCGCACTAAAGAAATACTGGGGATTGGAATTATGAGCAAATGCGACCCACGGCTCCATTATGTGGAAGATAAGTTTGAGCAGATAATGATCTAGGAGACTATAGACAGGCAGGATACCCCATCGGAGAGTGGCAAGATATGCCAACAGAACTCTGGCCCCAAACGGCCAGGACTTGGTCAATAACCGTCAGCTTCCCCAATCTCCACCCCAGCTCCCCACTCAGGACCAACCAGAGAGAGCCAGGGAGCCCCCCTGACCCATCCCACAGGTTGCGCCTCTCCTTAGACGCCCGCAGCTTCCCCCAGGCCAACAGCCTCGGGTCAGGCCACCCCTGAACCCCCAGTCCTCCGCCTGCCTGCCTTTGAGTCTCTGCCAAAATGCAAATCACGGTGGCTTACTCCTCGCTGGAGCGACCTCTGAGAGCCCGGCTCCTGCCTGTCCTCACGTGGACGGCCTTCTTCTACATCCACGATATGTATCCATTGCTGGAACTCACACACGTGGGCACACCAGCTCTAGCTGGTTTCACAGGTGAATTTTTACTCAACGTTCATGGACTGTTTACGGGACAGAAAAATCCCAGTCTTAAAATTTTCACAGAAGGCTAGCATGAGCTCAACTCCAAAATGAACAGTAGTAGACCAATCTCCTTCACTACTATAGTGCAGAGAGCCTAAATAGACTGTTAATAAATTGAAATCAGCTACATATCAAAAATGTTAGCCCTCGTGACCTCACTGGGCTTACAGCAGGATCTCAGTGTCAGGAAACCGATGGGCGCGTTCCTCATTACACATTAGAGGAGGGGGAATGCACCATTATCTCAGGAACTGCACAAAGAGCACTTGATACATTTTAATACTCATTTGCCGTTTTCTAAAAATCTCTTAGCAACTCAGGAGTAGAAAGGCATTTCCTTGATCTGATAAAGGGCATTTCCTTAAAAATATATAGCAAAATTAAAATACAAATTTATAAGGATAGACATTTGATTATTTAACAATCTTTTACAATTATGCATGATAAAATTTTTTTTTTCTTTAAAGATTTTATTTATTTGAGAGAGAGAGAATGAGAGACAGAGAGCATGAGAGGGAGGAGGGTCAGAGGGAGAAGCAGACTCCCCGCTGAGCAGGGAGCCCGATGCGGGACTCGATCCCGGGACTCCAGGATCATGACCTGAGCCGAAGGCAGTCGCTTAACCAACTGAGCCACCCAGGCGCGCCCCGCATGATAAAAATTTCTTAAACAAATGTATAAACACACACACAAATAACAAACCAGAGACAACATTTGCAAAGTATGTGATAAAAAGTTCCTAATTTACTAATTGCTCCTACAAATCACTATACTAAGAAACCTGATAGAAAAACAGGCTAAGATTGTTAATCTTTATGGGCCATAGACCTTGCATTAATTGGCAGTCTTCTGATCACATGGTACAGAAACAAGGTTCAAAATGACTTGTACAAAAGAAAATGTATTGGCTTACATAACTGAAAAGCCTGGGTGTCAACCTTCAGGCATGGCTCGATCCAGGTTCTTCACCCATTCCTCTTCTCCTTCCTCAGTCCAGCTTTCCTCTGCATGGCTTCATTCTCAGGCAGCCTCTCCTCAAATGGAGGCCACATTCCACCAGGTCAGATTCCTCATGGAGAGGGGGAGAGCAAAGACTTGGATGACCTCTCCCGGACCCCACCCGAGTCAACTTGGCCAAGCCTGAGTTTCCAGGCTCCCTTAGTCCCAGGAGTGGGGAGAGGGCCCCCAAAGGAATACCAAGCTGCTGCTCACAGAAAAGCAGGGAGAGACTGGACAATGTTCTGCAGGCAAAGGCTTTGCCCATCGCAACCCTATCTAGAAATTAAAACAGCAATGCAATGTTACTCAGCCACACCTAGAATGAAATCCTGCCATTTGCAACGACGTGGACGGAGCTGGAGGGTATTATGCTGAGTGAAAGAAGTCAGTCCGAGAAAGACAATTACCATATGATCTCACTCATAGTGGTGTTTAGAAACAAACGAGCAAAGGGGAAAAGAGACAAACCAAGAAACAGACTGCTCACTACGGAGAACACCCTGACGGCTACAGAGGAGGGGTGGGGGGGCAGGTGACGGGGCTTCGGGAGGACGCTTGTCAGGAGGAGCAGCGGCTGACGCCTGGAAGTGTGGAGTCACCGTATCGTACCCCCACGTCTAATCTTACACCGGACCTTAACTAACCGGAATTTAAATAAAAACTTGAAACTACAAGAAAGAAAGAAAGAAAGAAAGAAGGAAGGAAGGAAGGAAGGAAGGGAAATTAAAACAGCTCTGGATCCTGTCCTCGGAGAATTTGTTCTCCCTCTGAGCGACGAGTGACGTGAGCATCAGGACGCAGGGCGCTGGGGGCGCCTGGGCGGCTCCGTTGATTAAGCACCAGACCCTGGATTTCAGCTCAGGTCGCATTCTCAAGCTCCTCCCTCTGCTCCTCCCTCCACTCCTGCTCGCTCTGTGTCTGTCTCTGTCTCTCTCTCAAATAAATAAATAAAAATTAAGAAAAAAAAAAGAGCCCTCACCCTCCTGGACGCTAGTGAACTGATCGCACAAAGGCCGTGGAGCAGCTCAGGATCGCACAAAGGCCAGGCCGGGGCTCCGTGGTCAAGCGCTGCCAGAGGGCCTGGATGAGGCCGGGGGCTCAGTCAGGTGCAGGGAGCACGAGGTTGCCCCTGGCTGGCAGTTCCTCGCGTGGACACCGGGCTGCCATCTGACCCACAGCCCCTCTCCTCCAGGGCCGTCCTGCAGAGATGAGGCGATTGGCCCTGCGGGAAACTCTCCCCGCGGGGTCACGGTCCCCTTACTCACCATCGCCCAAAGGAGGAGGCGGTCCACGTGCCCCTGAGAGGATGAATGGATACACACACCGTGGCCGTCTGTCCAGCGGAAGGACATCCTGACCCGCGAAACAGCAGGGGTGGACAGTGAAGACATCCCCCTCTGGGATGAGCCAGACGCAGGAGGGCAAACCGTGCACAATCCCTCTGACAGGTGCCCGGGGACGGAACGTGTGCAGCGTGCCCAGGGCTGGGAAGAGGGATGGGGCGACCGGGCCTGGGCAGGTGGGTTCTGAACATGACCGTGTGGCGGCTGCACATCCCCCAGGCTGTCCTAAATCCACCGATTGTGTGCCTCAAATGCATGGATGGACGGTGTGCCGATAACGCTGTTAAAAAAAGGAAAAGAGCCAAAATGAACTATTGGGACTTCATCAAGATAAAAACCTTCTGCACAGCAAAGGAAACAGTCAACAAAACCAAAAGACAACCGACAGAATGGGAGAAGATATTTGCAAATGACTTATCAGGTAAAGGGCTAGTATCCAAAATCTATAAAGAACTCATCAAACTCAAAACCCAAAGAGCAAATAATTCAATCAAGAAATGGGCAGAAGACATGAACAGACATTTCTGCCGAAAAGACATCCAAACGGCCAACAGACACATGAAAAAGTGCTCAATATCGCTCGGCATCAGGGAAATCCAAATCAAAACCTCAGTGAGATACCACCTCACACCAGTCAGAATGGCTAAAATTAACAAGTCAGGAAATGACAGATGTTGGCGGGGATGTGGAGAAAGGGGAACCCTCCTACACTGTTGGTGGGAATGCAAGCTGGTGCAGCCACTCTGGAAAACAGTATGGAGGTTCCTCAAAAAGTTGAAAATAGAGCTACCCTACGACCCAGCAATTGCACTACTGAGTATTTACCCCAAAAATACAAATATAGTGATCTGAAGGGGTATGTGCACCCTAATGTTTATAGCAGCAATGTCCACAATAGCCAAACTGTGGAAAGAGCCAAGATGTCCATCGACAGATGAATGGATAAAGAAGATGTGGTATATATATATATATATATATATATATACAATGAA
>NC_138383.1:1087134-1094889 GCF_054177405.1 Leptonychotes weddellii | reverse complement strand
ACACACGCACGCACGCACGCACACGTGTAGACACAGTCTCTGCCCAAACAAGCAAGTCTGCAGACACGAAGGAGCCCCCGAGTCTGGATCTGGGGGAAGGCCAGGGGCTCTTGAGGGCAGCGAGAGGGGCAGTCTCGGCCACACTGAAGGGGCTCATGCCAGGGTGCCCAGGCACTGTTCCTGGAGCCTTGGCTAACATTTGCACGACTGAAGAGCCCCACTAGGAGTGAGGTCCCCTGAAGGCGTTTTAAATCCCTGGCTCTGGCAGAATCAGAACTGGCAGAAGCTCCTGAAGGAGGGAACCTTGGGTTGGGACCTGCCCTCAGCCCACCCACAACGCCTCGGACACACCGCTCCCCTCCCCGGGGCGGTGACCTGGCATCTCGGTGTTTTACTCTAAGAAAATACTACACGCACACACTTAAAAACAGAGTCTTGTGTCGGTGAAGGTGTGTAGCAACGGAAGCTCTTAAATTCTACAAGTGGTGCTGAAAATCAGCACAATAATGTTAAATAGCAATGTGGTAATATCTAGGAAAACAGCACTCTATTACAGAAATTGAATTTCTTAAAAACCTTCCCACGGGGCGCCTGGGTGGCTCAGTTGGTTAAGCGTCTGTCTTCGGCTCAGGTCACGATCTCAGGGTCCTGGGATCGAGCCCCGCATCGGGCTCCCTGCTCAGCAGGAAGCCTGCTTCTCCCTCTGCCTCTCCCCCTGCTTGTGCTCTCTCTCTCTCCAACAAATAAATAAAATAAAATCTTAAAAATAAATAAATAAATAAATAATAACTTCCCACAGAAAGCTCTAGGCCCAGATGGCTTCACTAGTGAATTCTACCAATTTCTAAGGAAGTAATAACACCTCTTCCATAGAAACTTCCAGAAAATATGAGAGAAGGGGACACATTCCAACTCACTTTATGAAGTCAGCATTCTCCTGATACAAAAACCAGACAATTTTTTTTTTAAGATTTTATTTATTTATTTGACAGAGAGACAGCGAGAGAGGGAATACAAGCAGAGGGAGTGGGAGAGGGAGAAACAGGCTCTCCGCCAAGCAGGGAGCCCGATGCGGGGCTCAATCCCAGGACCCCGGGATCACAACCTGAGCCGAAGGCAGACGCTCAATGACTGAGCCACGGCGCCCCCAGACAATTTTCTTTTCTTTTCTTTTCTTTTGTTAAGATTTTATTAATTTATTTGTCAGAGAGAGAGAGAGAGAAAGCACAACCAGGGGGAGCAGGAGATAGAGGAAGAAGCAGGCCCCCTGCTGAGCAAGGAGCCTGATGTGGTACTCGATCCCAGGACCCTGGGATCATGACCTGAGCTGAAGGCAGACGCTTAACCGACTGAGCCACCCAGGTGTCCCCAGACAATTTTCTTATTACAAAAAAATAAAATGACATACTAATACCCGCATTTAGTATAGATGCAAAAATCTTTATCAAAATGTTAGCAAATCAAATACAGAAATATACAAAAAGATACTCCCTGACCAAATGAAATTTATCCCAGAATGCAAAGTTGGTACAACATCTGAAAATCAGCGTAATTCACCATTGCAATGACTGAGAAAAATCAGAAGATCATCTCATAAAAAATAAAAGACATCTGATAAAATTCAACACCCATTCATGATAAAAAAAAAAAAGAAAAAAGCCTCCCAGCAAACTAGGAGTGGATGGAACATTCTCAGATCGATAAGGAGCATCTCCTTTCTTCAGACTGCACATTCATCTCCACAGAAAAACCCAAAGAATCTACAAACACAAGTAAAACTAATAAGTGAGTTTAGCAAGGTCATAGGATACAGGATCAATATACGAACAACAATTATATTTTGTATGCACTAGCAATGAACAACCAGAAACGGAAATTTTATTTATTTTTATTTATTTATGAGAGAGAGAGAGCGCACCTATGAGCAGGGGAAGGGGCAGAGGGAGAGGAAATCTTAAGCAGGCTCTATGCCCAGCACAGAGCCTGACGTGGGGCTTGATCCCACAACCCTGAGATTGTGACCTGAGCTGAAACCGAGAGTCGGACGCTCCACCAATTGAGCCACCCAGGTGCTCCCAGAAACAGAAATTTTAAAAAATTATCATTGAAGGGCACCTGGCTGGCTCAGTCAGTGGAGTGTGTGACTCTTGGTCTCAGGGTCATGAGTTCGAGTCCCATGTTGGGCATGGAGCCTACTTAGGAAAAATAAAAAATAGATTTTTTTAAAAGATTTTATTTATTTATTTGACAGAGAGAGAGCATAAGCTGGAGGAGCTACAGAGGGAGAGGGAGAAGCAGGCTCCCCACTGAGCAGGGAGTCTGATGCGGACTCGAACCCAGGACCCTGGGATCATGACCTGAGCTGAAGGCAGACGTTCAACTGACTGAGCCACCCAGGCGTCCCGGCAGTTTCTCTTAAAGTGAAGCACACGCCGCCCTGTGAGCCCACACCCCGCTCTTAGGTGCTTCCTCGGGAGGAGTGACAACACGTCCACACAGGGACCTGCGCTGTCCCCGCCAGGCAGCGGGCATCCCAGTGCCCAAAGCTGGAAGCAATCAGCTGTCGGCAGGCTGGTGAGTGGAGAAGCAGAGCCCAGGCGCACGCGGGCCGTGTTGGGGAGGCTTGTGCAGGGCCAGGAAGGAGAGGAGAGGAGGGGGGAGAGAACCAGAGGGGCTCTGGCGCACATACACACAGGAACAGGGTTTCCCCTCCCACCCAGGCAGCCACGCGGACCAACACGACTGGGCCTCGGAAACGTGGCGTGGGACAGAGGGGCCAGCCGCCTTGGCCACACCGTGCCCCGCAGTCCACGCTCCCCGATATCATGGACACTCATCTGGACACTCGCACCCATGTAATCGGACACAGAGCATGGTGGAGGGGGGTCTCCGCAGGAGGCGGGCAGAGGAGGGGACAGTGGGCACTTCAAAGGCACCTTTGACATTTTCTTTCCTTCTTTCTCAGTTTTTGTGAGTCATCTCTACGCCCTACATGGGGCTCGAACTCACAACACTGTGATCCAGAGCCCCACGCATAGCGCCCCTAACGTTTTATTTCTTCAGGCAACTGATGTTTTCTGTACCTTTTTTATTTAAAATGTCTCCCATGGGCGCCTGGGTGGTTCAGTCAGTTCAGCATCTGCCTTCGGCTCAGGTCATGATCCCAGGCTCCTGGGATTAAGTCCCGCATCCGGCTCCCTGCTCAGCAGGGAGGCTGCTTCTCCCTTCCTGCTCTTCCTGCTTGTGCTCTATCTCTCCCTTTCTGACAAATAAATAAATAAAATCTTTAAAAAAATAAAATAAAATGTCTCACATATTTTTAAAAGGAAATATGTAAACTGGGCACGGTGTCCACGTGGCCCTCACCCCGCACCCATCCGAAGCTGCCGCGGCCGAGCGGGGCCTGTCACTCAGGTGCAGGGCCTCCTTGCGGTCCAGGGCTCAGCGTCTATCTTGTAGGGTTTGGTTCTGTCTTCTGTGACTCACACTTTCAATCCTTCGATTAGATTTTGAGAATTTCCGATATTATATTTTTAATTTACCCGGGCTCTTTCTTCTTCTGTTTTCTGACCTGGCTTGTTGCCGTCACTGCCAAGGAATCCGCGGGCCCACAGTTTTGACGTCGCGTTCTGCTTCCCCCAGCGCCCCCCTTGCCCTGGGTTCTCGGTCCAGCCGGGACGGCTGCTGGCCCTCGGCTTCCCACCCCTCTCTAAGAGCGAGGCGCCAGGACACGGCCCGGGGCCCACTTGCACATGTTTTGGGTCATCCCGCTCTTTGATTACTGCGGCCTGCGAATGGTTGCGTGAGATCTGACAGATCTCAGCGCAGAACTCGGAGCGCCCAAGCTCGGCAGTGCTCACAGGGCCTCTGGCTGACATGGGGGACACTTCTGTGACAGGCTGTGGCATAAAACCATATCCAGTCAGGCGTTGGTGGCCCATGGAGATGCCCGGGAGAAACCGCCCGGGGCCACCAACAGCGGCTGTGTCTGGCCGGGGACGGCCACCACCCACCACCCCTTTCCCTCCACCTTCTCAGTCCTGACGCATCCTCCCGGACCCGGGGTCCCTCTGCACTGGGTTTCTGTCCACCACTGCCCAGTCTGGACACCCCTTTCTTTGCTGCTTATCATCATCCCCCCAGAACATGAGGGCAGGTATCTGTTTGGTTCTCCCAGACAGGCAAGCAGGTGCTGGGCCCCGGGGGTCCCTAAGGCTCCCTAACACTGGGTCAAGCACCTGAATTAAGCGCTGCTGGTATTCTCTCCAGAACCCACAGTGCAGACAGATGGAGCGTGCATTTCAGGGGCGAGGGAGGAGAAGCAGGGGGAGGGCAGTCCCCACCGCAGCCTTTCCCAGAACACAGGGACCCACATGCCTCCTGGGACACGCCAGCCCCATCAGGACCCTAGGGGACCCAGCGGCAGGCAGGCGCCCTTCTCCTCGCTCAGGCCCCCAGACAGCTACGTGGGAAGGCCCAGCGCCCTCCATTCTCAGCTCCTGCTGTTTAGGTCTTATGAATCAGTTCTGTAAACAGAGGTGGCCCAGCCCCAGGGGTGCCCCTCACCCCCACCTGTCCATCCCCCTTGCGCTCCCCACTGTGTCACCTGTTCAGGTGTTGCCCCCCATCCCGCTCTGCGCACTCTGCATTTATTCTAACTCATCTCTTTAGGCTGGGCCCCAAGGCTGCAGGGCATGGTTTCCCCTGGGGATGGAAGGGGGTCCCCCCAGATCCGTGCCTGCCCACACAGGTGCCCCAACCCCAGAAAGCGGTGCAGAGTTGGAGGAAGGGTGTGGGGGAGGGCGGAGGCGGAGATAAAGGGAGTCTTTGGGTACAAAGCTAGGAAGCTTCCCCTCCCCCAGCACCTGCACCCTCTGCCTGGGCAGCCCCTAGGCAGGAACAGCCAGAATTTCTGAACTTTGCCTTTGACCTTTGCCTTCTGCCCATTCCCAGAACCAAAACAGAAAGCTCACTCTGGGGGCAGGGTCTCAGGTGGGCTGGTAACAACAGGGGTCTGGAGGGCAAGTGCGGGGACACACGCACACACACGCACACACACACACTCCTTGGAGCCCCTGCCCATGAGTCAGACAGAGGCTGGGCAGAGATGCGCTAAGACCAACTGTCTATGGATCTCTCCCAGGGCAGCGGGACCAGCGTTAGCTCTGCTCCAGGGGCTGCAGGAATGGGGGGGGCCAGGGGAAAGGGAGGCCCATGGGTACTGATGCCCCCCTAAAACAGAAGTAGAGTCAGGTTAAGGGCCCCAAAGACAAAGGACAGCATCTAACAAAGGAGCTGACCTGCTGGGCCAGGGAGGGCCTCCTGAGTGACAGTGGGTGGCCGGACAGGGGTTGACAGCCGAGAGGAGGCCCAGGCGGATTCCAGAGAAACACAGGAAGGAGAATCAAGATTTGCTGATGGACGGAGACCTTCCTGGGTTTTCCCTCCTGCTGATGGGCAGGAAACCAAGGGCCAGGTGTCGGGGAGGCCAGTGGGTGGAGGAGGTGCATCCGGGAGCTGAGAGCAGCCCAGGGGATAGGGCTCCAGGTGGGGCCTTAGGAGCTGCGTGAGAGAGAGGGAGAGTGGAGGGGAGTGCAGAAGAGGAGGAAGGGGGAGTGCCACCCGGGGAGCCACAGCCACAGGATAGCTTTCTAGGAGGACATGACCATCAGGGTCCCAGGATGCTGAAAGGCCAGGAAAGATGAGGCCCCAAAGTGTCCACGGGGCTAGGTGACCCTGAAGTCACTGGGCGCTGAGCAAGGGCTGGGATTCAGGCTTTAGATCTGCGGGGAGGGAAATGGGGGAGGAGAGGACATCCTCGGGAGGGTGAGTGGGGCAGAAGTCTGGGAAGGAGGGGTAGAAGGAGCAGGGCGACCCCCTGGCCCCCCCATTCCTGCAGCCCCTGGAGCAGAGCCTTGGAGGAGCAGCAGCAGCCAGCCGGGGACAGGCGTCCCGCTTCTGGGACTGTTGAGTGAGTGGTGCTGGAGGAGGCCTGGACACCCAGGGTTAAAGGGACACCCCAGGGGGCCCCCTTCCCCACCTGCTCTGCCCTCCCCCACCCAGCCCGGCCTGCTCTGCGGCGGAAAGGAAATGTCACCTAGGAGCCGCGGTGGGGCTAAGTGGGGGACCAGTCCTTGTAGCAAATCAGCTCGCACCCAGGAAAGAAGCCGCGGATCCCCACAGGCGGTGGGGGCGGAGCGAGAGGAGGGGGCGTCCAGTCACAGCCCTCACCTTCCGCCCCCGGCCACGCGCCCTCCACATTCCCCCCGCATACGCGTCTCCTGTCCCTGCGGGGAGCTGCGGACCCGTTGTGACCCTGTCTGCTGCCCGTTCTGAGGGGTGGGAGTCGACCCGGCGGGGGTCTGCATAGCGAGCTCGAGGGGTGGGGGTCTGCGGGGCTGAGGGCCGCGGGGTAGGAATCTGCAGGCAGGAATGTGGGGACCGGGGCTCCGGGGCGCGTCCGGGAGCGCTGCGCAGAGGGGCGGGCGGGGACCCTCGGCTGCGGCTCCCCTCCCCCACGCCGCTCCCATCCCCGCCCTCCGCCCCCCCCCGCCCCCCCCACCCCTCCGCCCCTCCGCCTCCGCCGCCCCTTCCACCGCCACCGCCACCCAGCGTCACCGCCGGAAAGTTTGCGCGCGGCTAGTGCGGGCGCGGAGCCGGCGCCGACCCGAGCGCGCGGAGGGCAGCGAGGAGCCGGGGCCGGAGCGGGGGCCGGAGCGGCACACGGTGAGCACCTGGGCCCGGCCCCGAGGGGACGTCCCCAGAGCCGACCCGGCCGCCGGTCGGGACAGACGGGCGGGCGCGTCCAGGGCCCGCGGAATAGGCAGCGCCGAAATGGCCGGCGGGGACCCCTGTCGTGGGCCGGGCGGTCTCAGGGCCTGGGGTATTGCCGTCCTCACCTCCGTCGGACTCCTCTGTTCCCAATCCCCAGATGCGCCCTTCCAGCTCAGAGGGTCAACCAGGTCCCACACCGTGGCGCAGGCGGGGGTCCCGCTTCCCCTGCCTTCCCCTCGCTGGGGAAGGCGCCGGCTGCCAGGCACTCCGTCTTGCTGCCCCAGTCAGCCGCCTGAGCCTCGTTGCGCACCTGACCCGCTCGTTGGCCCCTCCCCAAGGGGTGCACATGCAGTCCTGCGGAGACACCCCAGAGTCGTGGGGGCCTCGGCAGCCCTTCTCGTCCCCTTTGGAGGGCTCCAGCTCCCCAGGACTCGCCCAGTGGCATCCCTTCAACCTGGGTGTCCCTGGGAGGGGGCGAGTGGCCCTGGCACCCCACCTGGTCTGCTCTTCTGCGGGGCCCACACTTGTCACTTTGACCTGCAGGGAGGGTGGGTCACTGCCCTGCCCTGCTCTCACCTCTCCAGCGGCCTCCACTCCCACTTCTGGGCCGCGGGGTTATCTGTCCCCACCCTGAACTGACTGACCCCCTGACGTCTGGGCACCCGCATCTTCTGAGGACTGGCCCTGGCTGTCTCTCGGTCCTTCTGTGCTGGGGTATGAGGGTTGGCGGGGAGTCGCACCCCGGCAGGCTTCCAGGTCAGCCCCGCCCCACGCCCCATGGGGGAGGAAGCAGGAATCAGGCTCTGTCAACAGCCTTTGGCCCCTGATCCTGCCCCAGGGCCATGACCTTCCTGCTACTTGCTCTGGTTTCACAAAAACAGCTACCCCCCCCCCCCCCCCCCCCCCGCCAGCTCAGACCCTCTGAGGCTGGGAATCCTCAACCCCATCCATTCAGATCGCGGGGCAAGCAGGGGGTAACCA
>NC_138383.1:959012-1087034 GCF_054177405.1 Leptonychotes weddellii | reverse complement strand
GACACTGGTGGGGCCCTGAGCACCTAGGAGTGGTGTGTTCGGCCAGGCTTGGGGCCAGGCAACTGCCTGCCCAGCAGGTGGGGGGTAGGCGGGGTGAAGACGGGGATGTGGTTGGGGGTGGGGGGGTGGGGGGTGCTGGGAAAGAGGGGACAGGAGATGAGCTGGGGGCTGGGGAACACCACCTGGGTTCCTAGCCCGGAGACCTCCAGGAGACCCCTGACTCTGACTCTCCACTTGAACCCCTGCCCACATGTCCAACACTGAGCTGATACTTGTGTTGGGATAGTCCAGGACCCACGGAGCGGGCCGCCTGGTCCCCGCAGGGCCACGCCCTACCGCACTGGCTCCAGCAAGGGTAATAAGGTGGAAAGCGGCGAGCTCAGGGGTGCAGACAGGGCTGTCTGATCAGAATCAGGAGGTAAAGCCCCTTGGGTGACCCCAGAGCTGGAGATAGCTGAGCCACCCCTCATTCTCCACCTGCCTACACCTTCTCTGCCAGAAGAGCCCTTCGTCCTGGGGCTCCTCTCCTGAACCCGCAGCCTGGGTGATTCCTCACCTGGCCCAGGGACTGGGGGCCAGTGACTGTTGGGTGAGGCCTCCACCAGGCCTGGCCTGCACCCATGACCAAGGGCCGGGTCAGGAGCCCCACAACAGGCTGTGATTGGGGTGCCCACCTCGGATCACTGAGCTCTCACCCTGCGTGGTAGTGTCTCAGGGTCCCCTTAGGGGTGAGGTAAGTTGAGCTGGCCCCACAAAGGCCCAACTGGACCCTGATGGGAGGAGACTGAAACCCTCCACTTGCCTTCATCTCGTACTGCCCCCCCTTACCCCTGGCCAGTCACTGTCCTCCAACCTACTGGTTGTCCGTCCTTCCATCCGTCCATCCCTTGCTCACCGCTTGCCAGGGTGGCCCAGAGAAGGGTCCATCCACAGGCCTAGAGGACTCACACAAGTCACTCCTAGAGGGCTCACACCCAGGCCCTAAAGGGCCCCTCCCTGCTGCCCCATGGAATTCAGTCGGAGTCAGAGAAAGCAAGAAAGGAGAATTGATAGGGCTCTGCTGCCCCAGATCTCCACTCAGACCTGGGCCAGACCCAAGGCAGCCCTCCCACCAGCACCACCAGGGCAGGGGTCCCGCCCCTGGGCCCCTGGCAGCCTACACTCATCGTCTCAAAGCAGTGTGCTGCCAACCACCTGCGCGACGTGCCCTGGGGGACCCAGGAAGCCAGGCCTGAGCCTTGCATGGGGCCCAGAGGGTGCACCTAGATACTCCGGTCCTCGGAATGGGGCCTGTGTGTGACAGGGACCATCCTGAGCATGTGCCCGCACTCCTGGTCCCCTGGGCAAGGCTGGGAACTGGCCTGGGCCACCTCGATAACCACGTTGCGGTGATGGATGGCCCTGGCATCCCACCCTAGCTTGGCAAGCTGCCTTTCCCAGGGTCTAAGAATAGGTGAGGAGGACAGCAAAGGCCGAAGGGAGGAGGTGGGTCACTAGGGAGGCTGCTCCCCCCAGCAGGCAAGATGGTGAGAGCTGCACGCAGGGGTGGGGCTCCGGGGCTGTCAGAGCGGAGAGAGCATGAGCAAGCGAGCCGCAGGCCGTGGGAAACCCAGCACCACCCAGGGAGACACGAGGCCTCCAGGACTCTGGGCGGCACCTCCCAGCACAGGGCCAGACCCCAGCCCCATCACTGGCGAAGACAGACGACTTCTGGCGTCTTCTCTCCCAGCTCCCACTTCCTCAATAGGATCAAAGGCTCAGAGGGGCGGTCACAGCTGGGCCCAGCGGGACCTCCTCACTTGGGGGGGTCCCTCCACAGACCCTGCTGCTCTGACCGGAAGTCCCCAGAGGAGCGTGCGTGCCCACAAGGACCCCTCTGCCCCAGCTGTGTAGCCCCAGCCAGATGTGGCGGGTGGCCGCTCAGAGGCATGCCCCCCACCCGGCCACACTGCCCCCAGCTCCTGCTGCTGCTGCTGGCCTGCCAGGTGAGCGCTACGCCCACTCCCCATCCGGCCCGCGGCTGACATGGCTCTGTCTCACCTGTCCCTTCATCTCTCCCCCCAGCCTTGGGCCCCTTCTGCCCAGGTGATGGACTTCCTGTTCGAGAAGTGGAAGCTCTACGGTGACCAGTGTCTCTACAACCTGAGCCTGCTGCCCCCCCCCACTGGTGAGCCCCCAGGGGAGGGAGACGGGAGACGGGCCATCCCCGGGAGGGCTCAAGCAGGGACAGGGGCACCCTCTTATGTACAAGCTCTGAGGGTCACTTAGGGTGCAGCAAGAGATGAGGGTAGAAGTAGCTGCCAGGAGGCCGAGCCATGTCCGATCGAGGGAGGGGGCCTGTGCTGGGCAGAGGAAAGGAAGGGCTTTGGGCCACAGAGTTTGCGCTGGACCCTGGAAGGAAGCCAACAGATAGGGGTTCCGCCCCCAGAAAAGGAGGCACTGCAAGGGGGGCACTGAGAGGAGGGGCGAGCCCAGGTGGGTCTGGGGCCCTTTGGAGAGGTGAGGTGTGCAAGGGTAGGCGGCTGGTGGGCATCCAGGGAGGTCTGGGGGGCGACGGCATGCTGGGGCGCAGAGGATGAAGCCCAGGGGCTTCTCGGAGCAGCCCAGCCCTGCTGAGGGGCGCCTCCCGCCTGCCCTGCCTCACAGAGCTAGTCTGTAATCGAACCTTCGACAAGTACTCCTGTTGGCCGGACACCCCTCCCAACACCACGGCCAACATGTCCTGCCCCTGGTACTTGCCCTGGCACCACAAAGGTAAGCACAGAGGGGAAGTGGGGGGTGGCTGAGGGGGCCCAGGCTGGGGGTCAGGTGCTGACCGGAGCCCGGCCCTCCAGTGCAGCACCGCCTTGTCTTCAAGAAGTGTGGGCCTGATGGGCAGTGGGTGCGCGGGCCCCGCGGGCAGTCGTGGCGCGACGCTTCTCAGTGCCAGATGGACGAGAAGGAGATCGAGGTCCAGGTCAGCCCGCGGCAGGTGCAGCGGGAGCCGGGGGTTGGGGGACGGGGGCAGTGGCACCCCGGCCCTGACCAGCCACCGCACTTCATAGAAGGAGGCGGCCAAGATGTACAGCGGCTTCCAGGTGATGTACACAGTGGGGTACTCTCTGTCCCTGGGGGCCCTGCTCCTGGCCCTCGCTATCCTGCTGGGCCTCAGGTATGCCCACCCACCTGTGCACGCCCCCCTCCCCCCCCCCCCCCGCGGTGGGCAGGACGGCAGGCAGGCCCTGACTCCCCGTCCCCGCAGCAAGCTGCATTGCACGCGAAACTACATCCACGTGAACCTGTTCGCGTCCTTTGTGCTCAAGGCCGGCTCCGTGCTGGTCATCGACACGCTGCTCAGGACGCGCTACAGCCAGAAGATCGGTGACGACCTCAGCGTGAGCATCTGGCTGAGTGACGGGGTGAGCACCCACACCTGGCCTGCGGGCCCCCCGGCCCCAGGGCGGCAGGGGGCCATGCGGCCTGAGCTCATGCTGCGCCTGCGGCCAGGCCGTGGCCGGCTGCCGGGTGGCTGCCGTGTTCATGCAGTACGGCGTCGTGGCCAACTACTGCTGGCTGCTGGTGGAGGGTGTGTACCTGCACGGCCTGCTGGGCCTCGCCGCCTTCCCAGAGAGGAGCTTCTTCGCCCTCTACCTGGGCATCGGCTGGGGTGAGTAGGCTGGCGCGGTGGGGGGCAGGCTGGCTGGGGCCACCGGACCACAGCTGCCCCCTCCCCGCAGGCGCCCCCATGCTCTTTGTCATCCCCTGGGCCGTGGTCAAGTGTCTGTTTGAGAACATCCAGTGAGTATGAGCTGACCGGAGGGTGGACTTGAGGCAGCCAGGGGCTCACCCCTCCTGGGCACAAGGTGCTGGGTTGGGTCTATGGGGAGTAGCCGGACAGCACTGGGGGGGGGTGCGGGGGGCACCCTCCAGCCAGAGGTAGTGGTGGGTGGGGAAGCAAGACTGCCCCAGGGTGGGGGTCATTTATGACCATTTTCCTTCCTTTCCCAAGGCACTGATTAGATCCCCAGGATGTCAGGGGGGTGGGAGGCCGGGGGGCTGGCAGGACGTGAGCAGGCCCTGCCCTGCAGGTGCTGGACCAGCAACAACAACATGGGTTTCTGGTGGATCCTGCGCTTCCCTGTCTTCCTGGCGATCCTGGTGAGGAAATGAGGCACCTGCTGGCCCCACAGAGAGGGGTACAGAGGCTGGCGGGGCCTGCCTGCCAGTCCCCTCCTTCCTTGTTGGCCTGTGGGGCCTGAGGAGACAGATGACATCCTGCCTGAGCAGATGAGGAGGGAGGCCCTGGCACTCAGCCGAGACGCCAGCCAGTGTCCTGGGCCTCGGGCTCGGCTGCCCATCCCTGGCTGGGTGCCCAGCAGCCCCGGGGACATGGGAGCCAGGAGGGTCAAGTGGGGATCTGGGGGTTGCCCTGAGCTGTGCTCTCCACACACAGATCAACTTCTTCATCTTCATCCGCGTCCTTCTCATCCTCATGGCCAAGCTGCAAGCCCGCCAGATGCGCTACACCGACTACAAGTTCCGGTGGGTGCGGGCAGTGCACAGACCCAGAGACCCTGCAGGGGCCAGGGGGGCGGGGGCAGGACACCGGGGCCCCAGTGGGCAGGGTAGGCCCTGGCAGCTCAGGCTTCCACCCACAGGCTGGCGAAGTCCACACTGACCCTCATCCCCCTGCTGGGGGTCCACGAAGTGGTGTTCGCCTTCGTGACAGACGAGCATGCCCAAGGGACCCTGCGCTCTGCCAAGCTCTTCTTCGACCTCTTCCTCAGCTCCTTCCAGGTGCCGCCCTGCCCCCTATAGCCACCTGCCCCCCGCCCCCCCCCCCCCCGGCCTGGGTGCTGCCCTGACTGCCCCCTCTCTCCAGGGCCTGCTAGTGGCTGTTCTCTACTGTTTCCTCAATAAGGAGGTAGGTGGGGAGGTCCGGTCCAGGCGTGCAGCTGGGCTCCCTGGCCTCACCCATGCGGGGGGGTGAGCCCTTCATGTCCATCTGCATTTACTGGCTGCGGTCGCCATGATGCTGGGTGCTGCCCGCCCCGACGGCCAACCTTAGCCGGGTCCTCAGGGAGCACACGGTGAAGGGGGAGCCGGGGCGCCGAAGCCCCCGGTGTTCCATGCTGGAGCCCGCCTCGCTCTGCACCCAGGGCGCCTGGGAGTCCCTGGAGCCTGGGAGGCTGGGGACCCCGGACTGGCCCAACCCACCCGCGTCCGCCCCAGGTGCAGTCGGAGCTGCGACGGTGCTGGCATCGCTGGCGCGCGGGGGCCTCACTGCGGGAGCGACGCCCCGTCAGCGGCCCCCCCGGCGGCCCCCCCGGCGAGAAGCCGCTCCTGTGCGGGGGCGGCGGCAGCAACGGGGCCGCGCGGGGCCCCTCCGCACACCCCAACCTGGTCGGCAGCCTCCCCGCGTTGGCCGAGAACCCCTTCTAAGGCCCGGGGGGCCCCGGGCGCCCCGGCTGGGGCTGGACAACCCAGAACCCGATGCCCGACGGCGGCTGGAGGGGCGCCACGGGGCCTTCCCCGTCCACCTGTCCGCGCGGCGCGGTGGTCTGGGGACGGCGGCTCCGTGCTGCGCCGCCGTTTAAGGACACGTGTAGTCCCCAACAATAAAGAGTTTGAGCAGTGCCTGCCTTGCACACCCCGGAGAGCTGAGCCGAAGGAGAGGCGCGGGCTGGGCCCAGCGCTGCTCCCTCTGGGAGCCCCCCTTTTACAGATGGATCGGGGCCAGAGCCCCGCAGAGGGTCGGACGGCATGCGCCGCGCCTGGCGGTGCGCCTCCCGCCGCCGCTGGAGCAGTTTCTGGCCCCCCTCCCACGCTGCCTTAGGTGCGGGTCCACACACCCTGCGCCAGAGTGGGTGGGCCCCCGCTGGCTCTGGCCCCCCCCGCGGCACAGGCACGCGAACGGGGTGGGTGGCGGCTGAGGGAAGCCACCAGCCCCTCGAGAGTACGGCGACGTCTCTGCCTCGGGCCCCGTCAGGGCATCGCCGGCCGACCCCCAACTGGAGACCTCTTCCTGGCCTCTACCCGATCTGGCTCTAGCCACAGCTTGCCGACCGCGGAGCAGATAACATGGGGAGCCGCCAACCCCCAAACTGAAATGACCCGAGTGACGGCAGCAGTTCTCCCAAGACCTCTGCGTGGTCCTCACGCGACCACTTAGCAGAGCGGCCCGACCCATGACACCCCACTCCAGCGTGTGGCAGGACAGCGGAGTGCAGCGGTGGGCACCCTGCGTGGCGGGCAGCGAGGGCTGGTGCCCACCAGGAAAGAGTAGAGGGTCCCCTATAGGAAGAGCCGGGCGGTGCACTGGGGTGGGGAACCCCACTGTTTGGGGACGCACCGTGAGGCCCACGCTGCCCTCCTGGGGAGAGCGCGTCTGATGCAGAGGTCGGAGCCAGGTGCAGGAGCAGAGGCCGTGCTCACTCTGGAGTGCCCCGGGACCCGCGCTGTGACGCCTGTTGGGGGGGGGGTGTGTGTCGGGGAGGAGGACGCCATCGGAGGAGGAAGGAGCCAGAACGGAGAGCACAAGCTCCAGCGGCCTGCCAGGTGTCCCTGCTTCAAGGAGCTGGTGGGAGGTGACCACGGAGCTCCGGGGTGTGGGGTGCCCACAGCCTCCACAGGCCACATGCGCTGGAACTGCTCAAGCAGAGCCAGGCTAATTGGAGAAAATGAGAGGACAGAAGGCCTCTCAGGAAAGGTAAATAAAATTACTCACCCACCAGGCACCGGGGCCCTCCTGAGGCGGCCTTCACCCTGCGAGGCCCACACCCACTGCAGGCCCGGATGTGGCAGGGAGGGAAGGGAGAGAGGTGGGCAGGGAGAAGGGGGCAGCTAGTTACGGGGGACGGAGCTCTCTTGCGGCCCAGGTGGGTGTCCAGTGTTACTGTGATGGACAGTCTGCAGAGCAGGGAGGCCTTACCAGCCATGCAGGGGGAAGACTGAGGCCCCTGACCTTGAGGCTTCAAGCTACCTTTTCTCCCAGGCCCTCCTGAGCCCCTGCCCACAGGGCAAGCCCTGCCAGCCCTTGAGGCCTAGAAGCCTATGTGGGCACAAGTTAGTACAGGGAAAGCAGTTCTCCTTCACGCTAGCTGAGCTCAGGGTTGGTGACTGCCTTGGGGGGTGCGCCACTCACCTAGTGGCCTCCTGACAGCCCCCCCTATCCTGACTCCCTCTGCCCTTCTCCTTCACCCCTGTCCCTGTCACCAAGGGAACTGCAGCAGACCGGCAGAGCTGAGGGTGGAGGCAGAGGCCTGGCAAGGGCTGGACTTGCCCAGCCAATAAACATTGACTCTGACCAGGCAGCCCTGCAGGTGGGAAGGAGAGGGGATGGGTGGGGGAACCCACTTTCTCACAGCCCAGCACCCACACAACATCTCTGTCCAGGAAAATGAACACTCCAGGCCCTCTGCCTCTTCCCCATCTCCACTGCTGTCCTTGACCTCAGGCCCTTCCCCAGAATATACGAGTACTGCCTTGCATGTGTGCACATGCATGCGTGTGTACGTACGTGCTACTAAAATGAGTGTGAAGAACAAGAAAGAGGAAAACCTGGACTACAATAAACAGGGATCAAACCTAGGAGAGTTGAGAGGTCATACCCAGGATGGCCGCTGTGTGCCAGGCAGAGTGCATCACTGGGGGGAGGGGACCTCAAGCAGGGCAGAAAGTTACAGGAGAGACACCCTTCAAGGGGACCAAATGACTAAACACACTGAGGGGAAATTTAGATGACCTGGTGGAGAGTTCAAGACTTAATTAGTATTAATACACAGAAAACTAAGCAAATGAAAAAAGAACGCCATTAGGAACTTCGAGGAAAACAAAGTTGGGCAGGAAAAAACAATCACAATTTACCACATGGTTCAGCTCTAAATACAAATATAGACATCATAATGTAAATACTCAACACTGACATAACCAAAGTCATGAGAGAAAAGAACTGTCTAGGGAGGATGGTGGATGGGAGGTGGCAGTGGGGAAGAGAATGAAATAGAAAAATCAAGAAGGAACAGTGTGTGTATGCTACTAAGAAAGAGAAATACAGTTGAAAGTGGTTGTCTGTAGGTGGGGCCAGGAGAAGACCACCAAGGCTGGTCCACTCCCTGACCTCCACCTCTTCCTGGACACTTTGGCAGCCCTCAGCCCCAGGTCCTCCTCCCCCCACCCCCCCTGCTTGCTTTTTCTCTGCCCTCACTTTCCACTGCTCAGCCCCTTTTTTTCCTGCTACCTCCTCCCCTCCTTGACTGCAGTGCTCAGGGATCAGGCCACCCTCCTCCCTTACTGGTATGTGAAAACTATCAATATCTTAGATGATTTCCCAGTCTTATCTCCAGCCCCTGTGGCCCTCCCAAATCCATGCTTTAGACTCATCTTCCCATGCAACCCCTCCAATTCCACACATCCACATAGAGCTCCTTACATGCCCCCCACTGAGCTTCCTAGAGTTCACTGAGGTAGCCCCATAGGTCTGCTTCTACCCTGCATCTGCCTACAGCCTGTTCCCAAGCTAGTAGCCAGAGCAATCATTTTACATCCCATCCAGCCTCCGTATCTCACTTCAGCTTACAGAAATGCAGGGGACAGAGGAGCCTGCTAACAGAAGGAAGTGACCAGCCAAATCCAGAATGCAGGAAACTCCATCTTGAAGCACCCAAGGGGTCTCCAATATATAAATGGGGGGAAGGGAGGTAAGACTTAAGGGACAGGTCAGGCAGACAGATGCAGCGGATACACCCTGCCTTCCCATTCTGAGTCCATAACCCACCTAGAATATATTTAGATGTTAATGGGAACATGGGCTGGGAATTAAATGTTTGGGGATTACTATCCATGCTCAATACACATAAACATGCTCAGAGTGCATGGTCAGTATTTACTAAATCAAAATTTTGATAAAACTAAAAGCCTAAAATTTGAATAAGGCCAGTCTCTGAAAGGAGGTAAAGGTACGGTAATAAAACTTGCCCCATGGAGTTGTCAACACTGAATAAACTAGTGATGTGCACATGTGCAGAGTACAATGTGATGGAGCAATGGATGCATCCCTGTTCCACCAAGATGCTCACTGCCCTCACTGTACCAGAGGGAAGGCATCTCCAGCCACTTGTGGGCAGCCACACAGCCCTGGGGAAGATCCCCAGGACCTCGGATGGGGAGAAAGCAGCACAGCTGGGGCTGGGCTCAGACCAGAGGGCCCATGCCCATCTGAGAGCTGGGCCAGACCAACCAGGAGGACCTCCCCATTAGCTAGCATCCCCCCAACCCCATTTCTGCCCCCTCCCCCTGGTCCCCAAGACCCCCTTTATGACTGCTCAGAGTCCTCACCCATTAGGCAAAATCTCCAAATGGGACACATGGACCCCAAGTTAGGGAAGGGATGGCTCCACGCCCAGCCAGCATGCCTCCATCCACCCCCACCCCCACCCATTTCCTGCCCCCAGAGCCTCCACCTCCAGTGCCCCCATCTGAGCTCCACCCTCCCTCCTAGCATGTGGCCTCTTCACCACATTCCCACCTCCGAGGTGGTCTTGGCAGAAAGACCACAAGCTGAGGGCCTCCATTTCACACAAAAGCTAAGTTGGCAGGGACACGGAGTGAAAAGCCCTTGAGGAATCTCCTGTGGTCCACACACAGTGGTGGTCGGGTGAACAGGTCCCCGGCTACCATCGCTAGTGCAGGAGGCCAGGGAGGGTAGCCGGGGGCATTCAAACGCCTCGGCCAAACACGCCACAGGTCCCCGGGGAGCAAACAAGGCCACGTGTTAGAGACTTGGCTCAGGGCCTTGCACCACCAGCACCCACTGGCAGCAAGCCAAGGCAGCTGCTTATTACATGACCTGTCCTTCCCGTGCCCTGTCCCTGGGGAGCCCCCCCCCGAAGAAGATGCCTCCTGGAGTCACCTGTAGGCCCCAGAATACTCTTCCAGGAAAGGATGTTCCCAAAATAAATTCCAGTTTGGCGTCTCTGGACCTGGCCTACCAGGGCTTTCCAGGTTTGAAGGTCAAATGCACTAGGGTCTCTCTCAGGCCCCAGCGGCCACCCCTTCATCTGAATGGCGGAGATGCCACTCCCCCCTGGGCCCAGTGTGTAGGTCCAGGGCTGCAGAGGGAGGCTACTGCCTCCAGGGTCCACACCCCTAAGGCAATGGTCCCCTAAAGAGCACAGGAGAGCCACCTCAGCCTCTCTCCTCCAGAAATCCCCACCTCCACCTCCCACTGCACCGCCCCCCTGAGGCCTGAGCCCCGCTCAAGGAACCCAGGGATCCGACGGAATTTCTGGGTTCAGGGGTCTGACCTTGGATCTTCAGCCCTGCGTAGGCTGCTGGGACAGGGGCCTGACAGACCAAGGGGCCGATCCAACGCCACCTGCCTTTATTCACTGGTCCTTGGGCTCCAATCACAGACACTTGGCTTTTAGAGGACACAGGAAGAAAAGGGGACCCTGGTGACCATCCCAGCACATGGTACAGGGCCAGGATCGACCTCATGCCCCTGCCCGAGGGGACTGCTGTGGCCACAGGGCCGCGGACAGCAAGGGGCTAGGCCTGGTTGCCCAAGACCCTTTGTGAGGGAGTGCTCGGTGGCATCCCAGGCCTGGAGAGCTAGTGTCATCCCGAAGCTGATGCAGGGAAGGAAGGGGCCAGGCTGGACAGCGGGGTGAAAAATTAGACGCTCCCCAAGGTGTCCAGCCCAGAAAAGCAGCGGGGCTTGGTGGGGGATACACAACAGGTATAGGAGGGGCCGCCTGCCTCCTGCCTCCTGGCCACCTCACGGACAAGCCCAGTCCCACCAGCCTGGGAGACAGCAGAGGCCCCCTTGTCTCCCTCCTGACCTTGGAAGTGGCTGGGGGGGCAGTCAGGGGGTGGGGGCAATGGAAGGTGGTGGGAAGTGGAGAGGAGTCAGTCAAGGCCCTGGGGTGAGGGCAGGCAGAGCAGGCGCTCCAGAGATGCAACTCCGGGGGGAGCAGGGGCTGGTAGGGCCCAAACCCCCCTACCCCCAGTGACAGGGCAGCTTGAGACCCCCTGAAAAGAAAGGAGGGGGCTCGGGGAGGAAGGGCAGGCATTGGCCATCAATCATGCCCCTCCTGGTCCTGGGGTTTACAGCCCCTCCCCCCCCCCCCCAGGACCGAACCCGCAGGAGACCAACATCAGGCAGCGCCTGGGTCTCCCAGAGGCCAGGGGAGGGACACCACACGCTTCAGGACTTCTTGGCGTCCGGCGTGTTCCGGCGCTTCAGATCACTCAGGTCGATGGGCTTGAAGGCTGTCAGGGGACAGAGCACTCAGTGGTGGCATGGATGGAGAGGCAAGATCTGGGCCCCCCATCCTGCACCTGCCCCTGGAAGCCCTGGGACCTGGTCCACTCTGCCACACTGCCTTCCAGCCCTCCCCCCAGCACAGCCCCCCGGCCAGCCCCTCCCTCCTAGGTCATCTCCTCTACTCACTCTTCAGACTGGGGTTAGGGACCTTCTCCACGTACTCCTCCACCAGGCCCCGCTCGCTGCCTGACATCTGGCTCCGCAGATCTCGCTCCACGCCCTGCCAGGCTGCGAAAAACAAGGGGGTGGCGTCAGAGCCCCCAGCATGGCTGGGTAGTCAGGCAGAATCCAAGTGATCAGTGCCCTCATCCCTCCCCAGCCCTCAGAGCATCCTGGTAGCCCCTCCCCCAGCCCCCAGCCCCCTCCTTCACGGCTTTCAGCCCCCACCTGGCCTGCTCTTGACCTGAGATTGTCTTCAGAGCACCCCATCTCTGCTCTCTGCCCCCCTGACTTGGCTCTTAGCAAGCCTGTCATTGTCTGCACCACGACTAAGCTGCACTCACAGAGACACGTGGGACCCATCAGCTCTCGATCCTCCGCTCAGGCGCCCCCCCTTTCCCACCTCCGGGCACACGTGTCACTCATGGACACGGGTGCACGCGTGCTCACGCACCCCGGCCACACCACTTCTTGACACGCCCGGGTCCTCCCAGAGCGCACCACCATCCCGTCTTCCACAGCGGTTCCCCCCCGGGAGTCAACCTGACCCGCTCCGATACTTCCTCCCCTAGGAGCTGCCTGCCCCCCAGGACCAGAACTGGGCCTCCTCACCAGACACGGCCCCTAAAGGCGGGGGGAGAGCCTACACCCTGGAACGGCAGGAGGGGGGCTCCAGGGAGTTTCTCGGAGCCCCAGTCCTGGCTGGGGGTGCCCCACGTACCTTCGTAAATGAAGCGCACATTCTCCTCATGGGCCGGGGTGAAGATCTCACTGCTGCTGGGGGGAGAGCGAGGGCTACTGTTCCTCTTGCCGTTGTAGACGACTCTGGAGACAGGAGAACTGGGGGGGGGCAACATGTAAGGAAGGGATGGGGACAGAGCGGGGCCCACCCCCTGCCCCCCGGGGGAGGCCACTCCACTGCCTAAGACCCACCTGGTCATTGCGGGAGTGTCTGGTCCTTGCGCTCCACTGGCGGGTCCCCTCGGCCTCTAAAAGGGAAGCCCAGACCCTGGGAGTGGGACAGAGTCACCCTCTCCATGGGGGCTTCAGAGTGGGAAGGGGCGTGGGGCCCACCTTCTCCCTCAAGCTGACGCCAAACTGCTGTGGGCTCATTGCCTACTGGGGATCCCCTCGGGGGTGAGGCCCAGCCACAATCCAGGCAGAGTCAACCAGATGGAGGCTGGGGGCCAGCAACCTGCCCCTGAACTCAGAGCACCTTCATTCCAGGCAGCCCCCAGCCCCTGGACCACCGCCACCCAGGGAGCCCCTTCCCCCCCAGTCAGGTGGCTTGGGATGGCACCAGCAGCAGTGCTCAGATGCCCTTTCCAGGGTCATGGCACACCTCTCAGGGAAGTCTGGGTCTGCAGGGGAGAGCTGCAGCGCCCCAGTGACCCCTGACTCTGCCCTCCCTGCCTGCAGGGCCTGGCGTGCTGTCTCCGCTGAGCCTGGTTCCCATCTGTAAAACAGGGACGGGCTTCGTGGTGAGGAGCCCAAAAGAGCATGAGGCCCAGGGGGTGCAGGGAACCTGCCCAGCTTCCTGGTCCTGGAGGCCAGGGCACAAGCGAGTCAGGGCCCTGGATAGGACCCAACAGGGCAGGAGGCTAGAGGGAAAGTGTGAGCCTACAAGAAGCTCCTGGGTCTGACCCAGGCACCAAGACCCCAGGGTGCTGCCTGTTACAGCCTCTCTGTCAGCTCAGATTTTATAGCCCTGGGGGCGGGGGTGGGCAGTATTTTTTTTCCTTTTAAGATTTTATTTACTTATTTGTCAGAGAGAGAGCACAAGCAGGGTGGGTGGCAGGCAGAGGGAGAGGGAAAAGCAGGCTCCCCACTAAGCAGGGAGCCTGATGCGGGGCTCGATCCCAGGACTCTGGGATCATGACCTGACCCAAAGGCAGACGCATAAAAACAGAGCCACCCAGGCATCCTGGGGGTTGGTATTTTTAGGCTCAGTCTCAAACTAGCTAGGGAACGCTGTCCCCTCTCTCTGGCTGACAACAGAGCACAGAGTAAGGAAGTCGCCTACACAGGGCCAGTCCCAGGCCTGGCCCCAGAACAGATGACCCCAGGTACCGGGGGCAGTGGGAGGGAGGTCTTGAGCACAAGAGCCTCTGCCTCCCCTCCCTCCTGGAGCCCAGAGCATGGAGATGCAGCCCTTCCCAGAGGGCCAGAAGGGTGGGCTGCTGTGGGTCCTTGCTCTCTGGTTTATTCAGTCATGTCATCAAGGATCCAGCCTTTGAACACCTGCACAGATAAACACAAGCCCAAGGAGCAAGACAAGAAGCACAAAAGAGCATAAAACCAGCTTCCTGGAGGACACACAGCAGCCCATGTCCCACCCCACCCCACCCTGCAGAAGCCCAGCCCCTCACAAAGGGACCTCTCCTTCCTTGGACTCAGGGGTCTCACTGCCCATGGTCCTCTTTCCCAGACATCAGCCCCCCGAACACTCAAGCAGAGGGAAAGCCCTCTCTGGCCTAAGGACACCCTGGGACACTCAAGGGGCTGTCAGCAGTGGGACAACGTAGAAAGCTCCAGTTATGTGACACATGACAGGATGGAGGGACCAGGAGGACCGGCCAGCCCTTGCCTGCCCTCATCCAGGCCTGCCTCTCCTCCTGCCCAGGTGCTCTTAGTCCTCCTGCAGTTTGTCCTCCTCAATCCAGAGGCCCCTGCTGCAGGGCACCTGCCCTCCCCACCTCACCTGCCCTGCTGTGGGCCTCTCCCCACAGGGCAGCCTCTGGGGATCACCTGGCCTTTGTGGGCATGTGGCCTCATCTTAGGGTCCCCTACTCATCCTCTCCAGCTAACTCAGGTGTTCACCCCTTCTCAGCTCCCGTCACCCTACCTGCACACACATGGACACCTCACCTGCTCCTCTCTGTCTGCAGACCCAAGGCCTAACCTGGGCTGGCCCCAGAGTAGCCAGCCTGCAGGAGCTGTGCCTGTGACCTGAGCCCCGGGCCCACAGAGCACTCGGTCCCCACACTGAGGACCAAGCCCCGCTGCCCATTGGGCTTCCTGCCTAAACCAGCAGCATGATGAAGTCCCTGTCCCAGGCCTGTACATTTATCAGCAAAGGCCCTCCCGTATGGACATCCTACTTCAGTTCAGGTTTCTGGTACCCTGGACAAACTGGACAGGGAAGCGCCTTCACATCACACATTCAGCAGCTTTTCACAGGCTGGAGACTTGAAGAACAAATAAAATGACATTTTAAAAAAGAGCCACCTTCTGCCTCCTTTCCCAGCCGCAGATCATAGCCCACCAGGCTGACTGCTATAGCCTGTGTCCCACCAACCTGTCTTCCCAGACCGGAGAAACCCCTGCGCCCTCCCAGCCCTCCCTCCAGCTCAGCCTGCCTTCCCTGGGCCTTTATCGCCAACATCTTGTACTGGCCCCACCGCCCCCAGACCCCACCACCTGGCAGGACTCAGCGGCAGCAGGAAGCTTCTCCTGGAGAAGCCTCCTGAGAGGCCAGAGGCCTGCTGCTCGACAGAAGGGACAGTGACCTGCCATTCACTCACTCTGCTCACCTCCTATGGTGATTGGGCCTCCAATCCTGATGCCAAAAAAAGTTTCCATTAAAAAAAGCAATCAATATGCACCCCCTGACAGTGACAGCCATCCCAGTCCTGGGTATGTGCCCGAGACAAGGGCCATGCAGCTGCTGGGAGGGGCACGGGAGCGGCCAGAGAAGCACCCAAAGGAAGAGCCACTAAAGAAAGGGGTGTATGTCGAGCCCGCTCCTGCCACCGAAGACGACTCAGCTGGGAGCCGGAACCACAGCAAGCACAGGCAAATCACAGCACTGAGGCTGAGCAAAAGGAACTAACCCAAAAGGACAGAAGATGGAAGCCTGGGGACACGAGCCCACTGGGAGCAACCCCCAGCAGAGGGCCAACCACAGAGGCTCCGACGGGAGAAATCTAAGGGGACAGCTGGAGTACAACCTGGACCTAAGCGACCACTGGACCAGCATGACAATATCTCCACTGACCTCGGCAGGAAGGGTCTCAGTGGAGTAAGGCGAGGAAGTGGGCAGTCAGCCAAGGTCTGCGTGTCTGTGAGGAGCAGCTATGAAGGGAGGCATGAGGCCAGGCTGACTACGGGGCATGTCTGCTGAAGCAGAGGGACATCTGAGCGTGTTTACCGCTGAGGGAAAGTGCTGAGCAGGGCCACGAAAGAGGCAGGTGTGGAGGGGCCAGGTGACCAGAGTGCTGGGGAGAGTAGCATGGGCCTGGAGGAGTGCCAAGGACACCTAGCAAGACAGGCCGAGCCATGGAGGACCACGGAGCCCCAGTCCAGCAGGATGGGGACCTGGTGCACAGATGAGGGGCAGGGGCAGCAGCCTAGCGGAGGGCAGGCCGGAGGCCCCAGTCAGAGAGTACTTGGCCTTCACCGCTTCCTAAACCACCTCCCTCCTTCCCCTCATTTGCTTTCCCTCTTCTGCTCAAAAGGACTAGAGGCACAATTATTCCCCCAGCTCTGGGGCACCTGGATGGCTCAGTCATTAAGCGTCTGCCTTCGGCTCAGGTCATGGTCCCAGGGTCCTGGGATCGAGCCCCGCATTGGGCTCCCTGCTCAGCGAGAAGCCTGCTTCTCCCTCTCCCACTCCCCCTGCTTGTGTTCCCTCTCTCACTGTCTTTCTCTCTGTCAAATAAATAAATAAAATCGTAAAAAAAAAAAAAAAAAGTAATAGGATCACATCTGGCAATTACCAGCACGTTGACGTTTGCAGCATCCTTCCAGTCTTGGTGACCATGATGTGAAGGGCAGCTCAGTCACCGGTGTCTCAGATCTAATGACGCAACGATGGTCTCCCCTCAGCCCATGATCCCACCATCGGCAAGCCCAGGGCCATCCTTCCCAGAGCCTCCGGTGTGCTCTCCAGCTACCTCTTCCCATTTCCAGCCACCCCCTGTCCGACCACCATCCCCCCAACAACAGCAGAGCCTCCTGCACCATTCCCCCTACCCCAGTCCTGACACCCCTCCCCAAGTAATTCCCCCGCTCTGCACACCCTGGACCCTCTAATGCAATCAAGCCCTCAGCCTGGCCCAATCTATTCCTTCAGATGTGTCTGACTGCTGGGCTGCAGCCCACCCCCAAACACAGTCTCTGAATCAGAACCACCTGTGCCAGCTGCCGTCACCACAGAGAACCACTCGCTGCCCCCGCGCTGTGCACTCTGCAGGGCTTGACCCTTGTCCACGGCTATCGAGCTCACGGCAGCTGGTGGCTACGTGCTAGGCACACGGCAGGGTCCAGAACCATTCTGTGGCTGGAGGTCATCCATCCTTGCTCTGCTGCCCCCAGGGAAATCCCTTCCCTCTCTGGGCCTCAGAGTACTCATCTAAGCCAAAGCTGCCCCCAAGGATGTTCACTGGGCACTTCTGGGAGAACCACGGTCTAGGACAGTGCTGGGCACCCCAAATGCAGAGGCAGCCCATTCACAGGGAGGTGGAGGCCCAGGAATGTCCAGGACATGTGAAAAGACAGCAGTGCCACCAGCCACAGCAAGCAGTCGCCATCCAGCAAAGGAGGGTCTGAACCCCCAGTGACTCCCAGGATCTGGGCCTCCAGGGCCACAGCAAGCAGGGCCAGGCCCAGACAGCTCAGCTGACCTGAGCACCCCAGAGCCCGCCAATGCCCTTCCTGGCACCCCCTGGCAGGTCCCTGGACAGCCCTGACATCAATGCGGTTCTGCTCAGAGACAAGGAGGGAGTCTCTCGAGATGGATAAGGTTTGTACCTTGCTCTTGCACGGGAACCGAGGACCTTCCAAGACCTCCTGGGGGGAGGCAGGGCATGGGAGGACCCGAAGCCCAGCCGTCAGTCCCCCAGTCTCAGACTCTTTCCCAACACACAGCCATATGCCTAAGAACAGGAGAGGAAAGGACACTCTGTTGTTCAGAAAAGTGACAATGAGTATTCTGGAGTTAGAATCAGTGATGCAAATGGTGGTCGTTCTGTGTTCCTTTGGAATTTCTGATACTCATGCTTTTCTTAGATTCCACTTTCCCATGATACTCTGTGTCTTTGCGGTACTCAACAGTATCAGCCATTAAGACTTCTAGAAAATAATCTACTATCCAAGCAGGTACCAGAATACTGCTGTACTGGATACCCAACAGGGGCATTCCCCTGAAGACCCCCGGGGCAAAACCTCCAAGTGCCGCACCCTCGCCCTCCTTCCTGCAGCTCCCATCCCAAGCAACAGCCCTGAGTGCACGCACCCAACACCACCTGGCCCAGAAACCTCACCATCCCCTCAGCTCACCCCAAATCAAGCTTATGTCCTGCCGGACATGGCTCCTGTCCTTTTCCTCCCCACCCCCACTCCTCTCTAAAAGCTCTCTACCCAGAACTCACTCGCTGTTCCCCACTGCCCACTCAGGGGCCCTTGCTCAAGGTGTCCCCTCCGCCCAATAAGATCTTACTCATCCTTGAGATTCAACTAAAAGACTGCCTTTACTTGAAAGCCTACCTGGGGCTGGCCCGAGGACAGGATGTGTACACCTCCGTACCCCCTGAGCTTTGTCACAACCCAGGTTGTTTTTGTAATTCGAAACCGCGCGCGCGCGCGCACACACACACACACACACACACACACACACACACACACGGCTTCCACCCCATCGGCCCTGCACTCCTTGGTGGCACTCTGTCCACCACCAACGGCGGCAGCCCCCGTGGGCGGAATCAGGTCCTGCAGCCCAGTGAGCTAGCTCCCTGAGGGCTGGGCCCATCTTACTCCCTTTCCACCCTGCACCTAGCCCCGCACCACCTGGCCTGCGGAGGCCGGACTGTGGGAAAGGCTGGATAACGGAAAGAAGGGAAAACTGCGGGGGAGCCTGGCCAGCTGCGTTCCAAGAGCCAAGAAGCAGCCCCAGGAATGTTCCCTTTGGAAAACGGGGAACCGCAGGACATTCGTCCACCTCGGCGGCGGCTGCTCCAGAGACTAAAAGGGCGGGCCCCTGGTTGCTCCTTCCGAGCCCAACTCCCCGGGGGATATGGGGCGCCCGGTCCCCAGACCCGGCGCGGACCGGCCCCGCCACGTCCCCACGGCCCCTCCTCGCCGCACCCTCCGCGGCGGGATGCGCGCCCCCCAGCAGGCCCAGGGGCTCGGGCGCAGCGGACCAAACGGGTCGCACGCCCCCGGCCCTCCGCGACCCCGCCCCGACCCTCCCCTCGCCAGCCGCCGCGCCAGGGCGGATCCCGGCCGCGCCCGCCCCGCCCCCGCGCCCGCCCCCGCCCCCGCGCCCGCCTCACCTCGCCCGCTCGGCCACCGCCGCCGCCGCCAGCTGGGGCCCGGCCGGAAGTGACGTCACCGCAGCGTGCGCAGGCGCGGGGAGCGTGAGGGCCACGTGACGGCCGGCGCCCGCATGGCGGCGGGGGCGGGGCCTCGGGGGCGGGGCCTGAGGCCGGTGGGGTGGGTTACGGTGCCGGCGCACCCGGTTGTGCTGGGCCGGCGTGACGCGGAGTAGGGCGTGGACCGGGCCGGCGGAGTCTGAGGAGCCCGGGGGCAGGGGACGCGGGGGCAGCGGGATGGGGTCCGGAAGCGGCGGTGTCTGGGGTTGCGGAGCCCCGGGGAGCGCAGCTGAGGGGCTGGGGACGGCGGGGTCCTGGGGGTCCGGGGCTGGCGCGGTCGGAGACCTCAGAGCCGGGAGCCCCGAGATTCTGGCTCCCTGCGCTGGCGCTGTCTCCTGGTCCCCCAAGCCTGGCATGGATAGCAGGGCCTGCTGACCACCGGAAGCGGGGGAACTGGGAGGGTCCCGTCCCCAGTAATCAGGCTACCACCAGGGGCTAGGGAATGACGTTTATTGAAAAAGTAAAAAGTGTCACAATAAAAAATTCACCTGGTGAAAAAGCCAGGCCAGAAGTGTGGGGGGTGGGGGTTTTGCCCAGGTACGGGGGTCCTGGCTGCCTGCCTGCCCTACCGGTGGGGCAGGTCCAAGCACCTGGGGGAGGTGGGCACCCAACTACTCTAGGGAGGGCCAGAGCCCTGGCAGGGCAGGGCTGGGCTCAGTCCATCTTGGTCCCTTGGAAGAGCTCCACCAGGTCCTTGAAGTCTGGGTCGATGAGGTCTGAGGGCAGGTCTCCATCGTTGTTGGCTGCGTCTCTGTCTGCCCCCAGGGAAATGAGGTACCTGGGGTGCAAAGGTTGGCAGTGGGGAGGTGGCCCGGAGGGTGCTCTCACCCCATCCCCAGGGTCGCAGGCTGGAGTCCTGAGGTACACGTTTTTTAAAATTTTTCCAGGAGGGGTGAAGAGGAGGAAACCTGACCCTCCAGAAACAATGGCTGACTTTTCCAGTTTGCTCTAGGGAAGAGGGCAGAAAGGAGATTCTAGAAGCTCTTAGGGTTCTTTCTTAGCTGTACTCCCAGGGCCATCTTTTCGAGACCACATCCTGGAGGCCACTTGAGGCCAGAGCATTTCGGACGAAGCCCCTGGCCTAAGCCTCTCACCTGGCTATGTCTGAGTATCCATCGCTGCAGGCAATGTGCAGGGGCGTCCACCCAGTCTCATCCCGCTGGTGGATGTCAGCCCCGTACCTGACCAGCAGCTTCACACACTCCAGGTTTCCAGAGAGCACAGCCTCGTGCAGGGCGGCCAGGCCTGCGCAGGGCAAGGCAGAGCAGGGCAGGAGGGGTCAAGGCTGAGACCTTCCCCTGACCCCGTAGACACTGCGCTGGCCCCACAGGCACTCACCTGAGGGGTGGATGGTGTCCAGGGCGACTTTCCGAGCCCGGATAAAGCGGCCTACCTGCTCCAGATCCCCTTGGCGGATGTGGTCTAAGAACAGGACGTCGTTGGGGAAGCGCACGCTGCGATGGGCTAGCAGCCGCCTGCGCCGTTGCTGTGGGCTGTATCGGGCATAGCGGCTGGTCCTGCTGGGCATCCTGGGTGCTGTGGCGGGTCCACCTTGTGGGGACCCTGCTGCTCGGGGAAGGGACGTGTCCGGCTCGGCTCGGACAGCGCATGCAGTCTCCTCCAGCGCCGGCGCCGCCCCTGTGCTCCCTGTGACCGGGCACTTGCCCCTTATATAGGACCCGCGGCGCTCTATAAAGCTGTGCAGTCATGCTCCTGCCGGGAGGGGTGTAACGGAGCAGCTCCGGCCCTGCGCTCAGGATCATGTTTAGTGGCTCATCTTTCAGCCCACCTGTCGCTGTGCCCCGGCCAAAGGGGTCAGATCCTTCCCGGCCACTGCTGTCTGCCCCACAGCTGGGCCTAGAAGGTGCCTTATAGAGGGTAGGAGAAGGCACTAGAAGGACAGGACCCCTGAGGAAGGCGAGTGGGTGCCAAGGTCGTGGGGAGGGCCCAGGCATCTCCCCAAGGCCTGGAAACTCAGGGAAAAGGCCACGATGTCTGGTGAGGGTGGCTGCTTCCACCTCCTGGAAAGCAAGGGGGCTTCCCACAGCAGAGGAGGCACAGGGCCCTGACGATTGCCAGAGAAGGCCCCGCCCTGCCCGTATCCCTCCCGGTCACTTGTCACCTTCTGTCGGGCCTGCGCCACTCTGCCCTCCTCCTCAGAAACTTCCCAGGTTAGGATCTAAATAAATGCCTCCGGTCCCACCTGCCCAGCCCACGCTGCCCGCCAGGAAGCCCTCACCACAATGCCCCTGTTTCCCTTCAGCCCCATGTCCCCGCCCCCCACCCTTCCCCTGCTTCCAGGCTCCTGCCACTTTCTGCCAAGGGCACACGTGCTCCCACTTAAGAGAGCATCCAGTCTACTCCCCCAGATGGGCCATCATATCCCGTGGGGCGCGCTCTGCTGGCCCAGACGCCTGCAAGAGCGTAACCAGTGGGTGCTACGGAGATGCCCGGCAGGCTGAGCCAGCAGTCTGGAGGCGGCTTTGGCTTCAGTGGAGAGAAGAGGCAGGAGACATGGGCGCGCACACCCAGGAGCATGCCCGCGGGGTCGGGGACAGCCCCCGCAGCACATGTTAGGGCTGGTGTTACAAAGTACCAGACTGGGGACTTAAACAAACTTTATTTTCTTGTGGTTCTAGAGGCCACAAGTCCAAGATCACGGTGTCAGCCGCTTGGTTCCTTTGGAGGGAGAATCTGTTCCAGGCCCGTGTCCTGGCTTCTGGTGGTGGTCCTTGGTGTTCTCTGGCTCGTAGACACATCGCCCCATCTCAGCCTTCACGTCCACATGGCCTTCTCCCCGCGTGCATGTCTGTGTCCAAATTTCCCCTATTATAAGGACACCAGTCATCAGATTAGGGTCTCCTTATGGCAGCATGACCTCATCCTGACTGATCACATCTGTGACCACTGTATTTCCAAATAGGATCACGGTCTGAGATTCTGGGGGTTAACACCTCAACACAGGAATATTGGAGGGATGCAGTTCAACCCGTGACATTGGTGAGATCCCCTGGGTGGTCACCCAAGTCCTGAACGAGGACACAGCCCAGATTGACGGGCACTTGACGGGCACTGGGAGGGGCAGGCAGCCTGCTTACCAGCAGCCTTTGGTCACTGGGCTGGTTTTGATCCAGCAAAACCGAATCACCAAATGTATTTAACACCCTCTAGGTGCAAAGCCTTGGGCCAAATGCTGTGGAGAAACAGGGCACTAAGACAGACTCCCTGCCCTGAGAAGGGTTCCCCAGCCTGCCTCAGAGCCCCCACCTGCTGCTGGCCAGTCCAGCCCCACGGGAACCCCCCTCCCAGCCCAGGCCCTGCCAGGGCCCCCATACAGGGCTGGTGCCCAGTGTCCCTGTACTCCAGGGCTCAGAGGGTGGAGCCAGGTGATCTTAACTCCTGGTCACTTGGGAGGAGTCAGTGTAGCTTCTTCTGGCTGGTTTCCAGGAGACAGAACTTCCCTTTGATGAGAAGATTGCCTATTCTGGTATCATGGGAAGTTCTGTCTGCCCTCCCAGAACCCTGGATGAGGCTGCCAAGGGTGCAGCCCTTCCCGAGAGTGACCCGGCTTTGGGCTAGAGACAGGCCAAGCGCCAGGCAACCCCAGTGACGCACCCCTTGGTCCATCTGACTAAGGTGAGCTGAGAGCTTGGGGGTTTGTGGGTTTGGCGTTTCCATTTGGATCAGAGAAGGGACGGGTGCCCAGAGCCCCCCCGCAGTCACAACAGATCCCCTGAAAGGTACTTAATGTGCTTTTTATTCTAGCGAGGACATGGGACTATCCTCTAAACCACGGGCATGACCTGAGGCATCTCATTTGGAAACCTTCCGTCAGAAGCAGGGGTGAGCATTTGACCTGAGATTGTTCGCAAAGTCTCTCTCTCATGCAACCGCAGTGGAACCAAACCTGTATTGATCCAGCTTGGTCCCTGACGCCCACGTGGACTCGGGGAGTGACCTGGTTTGTACAATGTTGGGCTTCTGCCTTCTAGAGGACTAAAGCAAACTAAGACAGTGAATCCAAAAAGCTCACTCTGAAAAGTCCAAGGAACACAACTAGTCAGGCTTTGCATCCAGCAGAAGCCAGGAGCTGGAGGGCCCGTTAGGAGAATGGGTGCAGGCCCACAGCAGGCCCCTTCCCTGCCAGCAGGCTTTGAGGCCGGAGGACCTCCAGGGGCTGGTGCACTTCCGGGACCAAAGCTTCTAAGCACCTGGAGAGAGCAGAAGAGAAGGAGGGAGGGGGAGAGGAAGACAGGGAGGTTTGGGATGTCCCGGGCTGTTAAGCCTTAACTGACCACCCTGAGCGTGCAAAGTTGCCTGCTAATCCACCAGCCCTGCTAGGTTTTGGACTCCACCCCACAGCCTCCCAGCAGATCCAGGCCCTGGAATGTGCTAATCAGCTGCCTCTGCAAAAGAGGGAAGGTATGGGTGACTCACTGCGCACCCCCCCGGAACACATGACGACAGTGCTGGGCAGCTGCACCTGGTCCCCGCTCTCTGGGTCCTCAGGGTCACCCACACCCGTCGCTGGGGCAGAGAGCACAGGATTGGACTCAGCCTCCCACCCCAGCTGTGACTCCTGATGGCCTTGCTCTGTGCTGGTTTCCTCCGCGGGAGTCCGTGTGTCCCCCTGGGGGAACAGCTCACATTTTGGAGGGCAGGGCTGCCATCCTCCTCCTACAGAAGCTAAAGTGCCCAAGCTCACCTTGCCTTGGAGACGTGTCTCATTGTGTCGGCACCACACGCATGAACCCTGCGCCAGCACAGGCCACCCAAGGACCAGGGCCGCTGAGCTGGAGGACGGCAGAGGGCCTGGCCGGCGTCGCCCAGGGTGCTCACGCTGGGTCCTCCAGGCACAGGGGCTGTGGACCGCTCACCTGGGCTGCCGGCAGCAGGGAGGGCAAGGGCAGGCACCTGGGCCTCTGGCTGGGAGAGGACACTGGGAGAACCATGTTCCTAGCACATCTTCCGGGCGTGTCTCCCGCTGCGCACCGGCCCCGGGAAGCCCCTACCGGTTCATGGGCATCAGAGCTGGGGGGCCGGGGATCGAGCAATGCGTGTGTCCTTCCTACTCTGGGGGCAAGTCGGGGCTGGAGGGTTTGGTGGGACTCGTGCAGTGGCAGGCAGGGCTCCTTGGAAACCTAGCTTTGTGCACTCTGTCCTTGACCTAAGGTGGACTGTATGTCCATGTCCATTCCCTCCCAGGATGTCAGCCGGCAGCCCTCCGGTCCCACCTGCCACTGTAGACATGCTCAGAGACCAACGGATGCAAAGCCCCAGGTGGCGATGGTCGGGCAACCACGGGAGTCCTGCCAGCCCCCGTGCGGGGCTCCTGTCCTGCTCTCGAGAGGGACCGACAGGTGCCGCCAAGCTCCCCGGGGCCCCCAGGAGTCACCAAGTCAGGCTCACAAGTGCCGTCTGCCCAGCCCGGCAGCTAGACTTCCTGTCTGTAGGAAAACCAGTTCCAATTGTTCTTTTCTCAGCATGAACTACAAGCAAGCTGAGGTTCTAGAAATCAAATTACATTTTATTTTATTGTTTTTAAAAGATTTTGACAGAGAGAGACACAGTGAGAGAGGGAACACAAGCAGGGGGAGCGGGAGAGGGAGAAGCGGGCTTCCCGCCGAGCAGGGAGCCCGACGCGGGGCTCGATCCCAGGACCCCAGGATCATGACCTGAGCCGAAGGCAGACGCTCAACGGCTGAGCCACCCAGGCGCCCCTCAAATTACATTTTAAAACCTGTGACGTAACACGTGACCCTGATTTGTGCAGGCTCGGCGGTAAGTAAGCATAGCAATGCTATCAATTCACCCATTCCTGAGCTCACACTGCCAATTTCTCGTCAGGCCCTGCGGTGGCAGGAAGACAGGGCAGGGCGCTGGCTGGGGGGGCTCCACGGGGGACCACGTGTCCCGATGCAGCGTGGAGCAGCACCCAGGTAGTGGCCGCTACATGCCCCGGGACACCCACCCCCATCCAGCCGAAGCAGCCCGGCCGTGTGCGCTTGGTGACCCATGACATGCTTGCGGCTCCCGTGGAAGCACCACAATCCAAGGTGCCCGACCAGGAGAGGCCTGACCCCAGCCCATTCCCCGTGGCCCAGAGAGCTTGTACAGCAGAGACAACAAGAGGTAGTAAAATTTCAACTTTATTTGGCCAATGTGTTCAATTCCAATGTCGTGGTGGAAATGGCTGAAGAACAGCCCACACGTGGTTCGGCTCAAGCACCCTTGGCCGTTTCCCAGCCTGGAAATGGAGGGTTCTGGTTCTGCCTGCTGCAGGCCTCAGGGGCGCTGGAAGTCACAGAGCACCAGGGAGCCTGGCTCGGGAGGCAGGGGAGCTGCCCGGGTCTGTCCTGGGCTCAGCCGGCACCCACCACCCCCTGCAGTCGTACAAGGCCCCCTGCGACGGAGACCCCGTGTCTCCGTTTAAGCCAACAACGTGAGACCCACGCTCCGTCACGGCGACACCGGCATGAGGTGAGAGGGACCCCTCCAGCCTGGCCCGGCCCCGCCCCACGCAGGGGACAGGAGTCTCCAGGGAGGCCCTGACGTCCAAAAATGTCTCAAAATCCCACAGATGGAATTTTTTAAAGTGATAGTATAAACCTAACAGGAAGGAGACTTCACCTGCATGAGATTCCAAGACATTTTAACGAGCGCTTTGGACAAAACCATGTACGAAAAAGTACATCACAATTTAAAAAAAAAATCGGCCCCCCAAGGTGAGCTGGCCTGGAGAGAAATCCCTTTCCAAAAATTGAAAAGCAGAAGTAAGAGATGGGTCTAAATTTACACGTGTTAGGATGAAGTGTTGCTTCAGAAAAATTCCCTGCATTTCCGGTCAGTGTTCCCTCCTGCCCGTGAGGGTCCCTGGGCTCCTGGAGGCCACGCTGCTGGGGCACACTGCCCGCGGGGCTGTTGCGTCTGGGGCACCCAGGTCACAGCTCATCTCTCACAGCTTTCTGATCCTCCTCCTCCTCCAGGTCAGGCTCTTCTGCTTCTTCCAGATCTTCCAGATCCTGGGGTGGGGGAGAGAGGACACGAAGAAACCCGTCAGGAAGGGCTGTGCAGGGGTGTGGTCGGGCCGGGGGCACAGCCCGCCCCGTCGCCCACACCCTGCACGGCAGGACCCAGCCGGCCATTCGGACAGGTCTCTAAGAGCAGATGTGCAGGGGAGCTTCTGCAGACAAGACAGGGTGGGAGGGGAGCCCAGGACCCCAGCCTCCAGGGTCTGTGGGGCCAGTGACAGCCCCAGCACCCAGCAGCACGAGCAGGTCCACCACGCCAGGTTCAGTGTGCGCTCCCTCGGCAGGCCTGCTGCCGCTTCTGGGCGGCCCCCGCCCCCACCCCCACCCCCAGCAGACGCTCTGACCTGGACGACCCCCTGCACCGCCCCGGCTGCCCAGGGCTGACGTGGACAGGCCTAAGCTGCTGGGCGGCGGGACACCTCAGCCAACCGGCTAGGGAAGAGCTTCTGCGTCCCGGCTCGCAGGGAGCCTTATGGGACGAGTCTGCGGTGCCACAAGCAAACATCAGCGTTTCAAGACCCTTCTAAAGGCCTCCACCCGGAGTGTTCCTCAGGGAGAGTGGCTCTGCCCGGCCCAGGTACACACGCATGCCCCTCCAGGGCGCCCACCGACCCCCACTCACGTCATCATCCCCGGCCCCGTCCTGACCACCGCTCTCCAAGAACTTCTTAAAACCGTCGAGTGTCCGCTCCCCATTGTAATCAATGACCTGTGGAGAGGGAGAGGGAGAGGGAGAGAGAGGGTCAGGCAGGAAGCCGGGCGGTGGCACACTCCTCCCCCCCAAAGCCGGCGGCGCACCGTCCTGTCCGTGCTCGCGGGGAAGAACTTCAGCGTGGGGAAGCTGTGCACTTTCACGGCCTCCACCTCGTTAGCCGTCGAGTCCATCTTGGCGATGAGGATGTTTTCATGGTCCTTGTACGTCTCTCCCAACTTATCCCAAATGGGAGCCAGCTGTTTGCAGTGCCCACACCATGGGGCATCTGAAAGAGAGCCGTGCTGAGGCGCTGAGCCCAGTGCCGCTTTCCGCCCGCCCCCAGCGCACACGCCCTCACAGGCCAGACTAGGGAAGCTGGAGGGGCTTCACTCACAGAATTCCACAAAGACATTCTTTTTCTCATCAAAGGCAACTTCTTCAAAGTTTTTCCCGACCAGCACCTTGACAGGCTGCTTGTCCCAGTCTTCAGGCAGCTCCTGGCTCATGAGGTGGGGCTGGAGGGCAGGCGGAGCAGGGTCACGGACGCCTGGGGCCCCCAACGGGCCTCGGGGCCCCCACCATGGCTGGGGCCCCCACCTGTCCTCAGAGGACAAGAACTGCTCACGGAACCTCAGGAGAGGGCTGTGCCCGCGAGGTCGGGGCTGCTCCACGCTCCCCAAGCAGGGGGACCAAGAGGGGGCCCCGTCCTCAGGGGTCTCCACTCAGGCACAGACATCCTCCACATGTGGCCACAGGAAGCCTGGGACCCTGAGGGCCCCGAGGCCAGCACAGGCCAGCCCCACGCCAGGACGCGGCTCCCCCACCTTGATCTTGCCCTCCAGGAAGCGGTGGCAGAACTCCTCGATCCTCTCTGCCGTCAGCTCGTCCGACTCCGGCTTGTACTTGGTCATCTCCTCCTCCAGGGTGATGAGGCGCACGGCGGGGCACTCCTCCTTCTTGAGGCCGAAGAACTCGAGGATGCGCTGGTTGTCAGTGTGGTCGCTGTCGATAAAGATGAACAGGATCTGGGGGCAGAAGAGGCAGGGTAAGCAGGGTAAGCGGAGGGCTGAAGGCAGTTTCTGGTCCCCACTCACCGGGTCCCCTCCGGGACAGTCCTGAGAGCTGGAGGGAGCCTTGGGGCTGCCCTGCAGCCTGCGGCAGACGTGTGAACGGCTCACCTTCCCCTTGAAGCGCTCGGCGGCCTTCTTGAAGTTGCTCAGCTTACTGTCGTAGTCAGACACACTCTTGGGCAGGAAGAGCAGGATGTGAGTCTTGATTTCACCTCCGAAGATCTTCGGGGCTGTCTGTGTCGTAAGCATAGGTTACTGGGTGTGAGCCGTGAGCCGAGCCGTGAGCACAGGATATTCTCTCAACAGCTATGAGGCCACCAATGCAACACTCTGTATGTGGGGGTCCCGGGGCCGGGACCTCGGGGCTCTGCCATGCCACCCCCTCTCAGGGCGCAGGACCCACAGGAGAGCCGCACCTGCTCTGTGAACTCGATGACCAGCGGCAGCTGGTTGTGCTTGATGAAGTCCAGCAGCTTCTCTTTGGTGACGTCCCCCTCAAAGTTGTTGCGGCCTTCATCAAACTGTGGACGCAGAGAGGGCCATGAGCACCTCGGTGCTCCCAAAGCCTCCCTCAGCACCCCCGGCTTGACAGTCTGACAGCCACCCTCCTGTCCGGGCTTCTGAGAGCAATGGGGGAGGAAGCCACATGCCTCTGTCCACAAAACACAGCCAGAGGAGGGCTGCAGAGAGCAGCATCTTCCCGAGCCCCAGGCAACAGCGACACCAAGGGGAGACCGGGGGCCTTTCAGAGCGGCTGCAATTTCCTGCTCACGCTCAGAACACGCCCTCTCCCGAGCGTGCTGTGCCCTTGGATGGAAGCAGAGCGATGAGGGACGTCCTGACAGAGGAGGTCAGCCAGGGATCCCTCCACCAGGCAGACGTTAGTGACTGGCAGAAAGCGAACACTCTCACCACTCAGCTGCAGTCATCTGGGAAAAACCAACTTTCACAAGACTGTAACTTGTGATTACAAATAACTTATTTTTTTTTTTTTAAAGATTTTATTTATTTGACAGAGAGAGACAGTGAGAGAGGGAACACAAGCAGGGGGAGCAGCAGAGGGAGAAGGAGAAGCAGGCTCCCCGCTGAGCAAGAAGCCCAACGTGGGGCTCAATCCCAGGGCCCTGGGATCATGACCTGAGCCGAAGGCAGACGCTTAACAATGGACCCACCCAGGCGCCCCAACTGTTGTTATTTTGAATGAACGAGGTTTAAGTTGCCTCCACACCCAGCCTGGGACTAGAACTCGCAACCCTGAGGTCAAGAGTCACCCCCTCCACCGACTGAGCCAGCCAGGCGCCTCTGGATGAACAAGGTTTTTAAAACATTTCTTAGGGGCTCCTGGGTGGCTCAGTCGGTTAAGCGTTTGCCTTTGGCTCAGGTCACGATCCTGGGGTCTTGGGATTGAGCCCCACGTCGGGGGGGGGGGTCCCTGCTCAGCGGGTAGTCTGCTTCTCCTTCTCCCTCTGCCGCTCTCAAATTTTTTTTGAAGATTTTTATTCTATTATTGAGAGAGAGAGAGAGAATGACAACATAAGAGGGGGAGGGTCAGAGGGAGAAGCAGACTCCCCACTGAGCAGGGAGCCCGATGCGGGACTCAATCCCGGGACTCCAGGATCATGACCTGAACTGAAGGCAGACGCTTCACCAACTGAGCCGCCCAGGCGCCCGATAAATAAAATATTTGAAAAAAAAATTTTTTTTCTCAGTTCTGATTTCTGACCCAATAAAAATCAATAGGAATAATCTGCGACCACAGATTGGATCCCCAGTAACATGAAGAGTTTGAGGATTCCTGGGGCCCGAAGGTGGAAGGCTGCGGTTGTTGCCCAGAGAGGCCCAGGGGGGCCCTGCAGCCAAGCCACAGCTCTGGATGGGGCGGCGCAGACACCACTCCAGACGCAGACAGGCCGATGCTCTGCCCACGCCTGCCCAGGTGAGGGTACAGGTGAGCCTTCGGTCATTCCCTCTGAACTGCCAGATCAGACCCAAGGAGAGAAACTACTCTCCTTTTCTTCCCAGTCATTTCCCTCTACGCTTCCCCAAAGGAACTTCTAGAAGAGCAGGTGGCCGCTCCCTGCTCCCGCCATCGTTCCGTCAGAGCCGGAGCTCCAGCCTGACCATGACAGTGGCTGTTACGTCAGACCACACGGAAGGCTGGGCACTGGGAGCTCCCCCACAGATGAAGCTGAAGCCTGCTTCCTCCTCCCCAAACCTGGGGCAGAGGAGAGGGAACGGGGGCAGAGAAGCCAAGGCCAGGAGGCCCGGCTCCCAGCAGGCATGCTCGCCCAGGCGTGCTGTGAGCCCCTACGAGAGGCACAGGCCACGGTGCCCCCCGCTCCTCCAGAACTGTGTCTCCTCCCCCACGCTGTGAGCGGTCTGCCCGATTTCACGCCGAGAGGCCCGAAGAACAGCACTGCCCCATGCCATCTGTCTCGAGACGCAACCTTCTCAGTGACGGTGCCACATCCCACCACGTTCACGTCTACTTCGGGGAAAAGCAGCCAGCCCGCCCTCACTCAGCTCGGGACAGCAACGGAGGCTGGCTCCCTCAGGCCCCAACGACAAACGTCCCCAAAAGGCTCGACGCTCCAGGCAGTGGAGGAGAGGGCTAGCCCCACAGCTACCCCTGACCCTCCAGCTTCAAAAAATAAAAAAGAAAAAGCAAACGCCGTGACAAAGACAGAAAGTAAGTAGCTCTCAAACCAAAGGTCCACCGGCAGTGACCCACAACCCAAGACGCCATCCTTCCAGCGAGTGGCAACTGGCCACTCCTGGGAGCCCACCTGCCCTGTCCTGCTGGGGAGGCGCCCGGCTCAGCGAGGCCGCCCCTCACGGCCCCGGGCAGACAGGAAAACCCAGCGCACTCGGAGGAACTGGGCTGAACAGCCTGGACGAAGGGGGACAAGCAAAGATTGGGAAAATGAACCGGATGGTGGTGGGGAAGACGGGAGGCAGCACGGCACGAACTCGGGTGCTGGACCTGAGCCTCTGCCCTCCCGGCCGTGGTGCGGCCTGCGGGACTGCGGCTGTGGCCACCACTCACCTGCACAGCACCAAGTCCCCAGGCTCTGCCGGGCTTCTGCTCAAGGCTGCCCCCCAACCGGCACCAGACCCAAGGGGTTGGCTGTGCCCGGCAAGTACGGACCGCAGGAAGGAAGTACACGGCGGTCAGCCCACCCACCACGCTCACGTGGAGCCTCTGCAGACCTTCAGGGACACATGAGCACCAAGGGTCCTCTGTGAAAACTGGTGCTCTGGATCTTCGGGGTGACAGGGGAGCACTGTGTGGACGCAAGAGGGTGTACACCTCTCGGTGGCCTCAGAGAAACTCCTTTCTCTGTCAGCCTCAACCTCAGGACCCAGGACTCTCACCACCCCCAGAGGCCCACCTCACCCACACCCCCAGGGGCTCCCATGGGCTCCCCCCATCACACATGTAACTGGGATTTCCTGGGCCCCTGGGCGACGACTACTGGCTAATCTAGCAACGCTGCTCCCTTTGAGAGTGAAGACGGCGTCTGGAGTTCTTCTGAGAAAGGACGGACTACAGACACAGCGGGATGGCAAGAACACTGGAAGAAAGCCACCCCGAGCCTGGGTGTCCCCGGTCCTTCGGCACGCGGCTGAGAGATACCCTCGCCCCCCCCGCCAGTGCCTGGCAAGGCATCAGATGCGGGAGTGAGCACAGAGAGCTGACCGCGGCCCGGCTGCCCCCCACACGGGGTGCACACACAGGGTGGCCCCAGCCCAGGGCCCGGCCCTTCTGAGCACACGCTGTGTTGCTTTGCTGGAGCTCTAAACCTGCCCTCCTCCCACGCGGACTAACCAGGATAAGGAGGCCCTATCTCCACCCCTGACGACATGCCTCTGTCCCCGCTCCTGGCTCGTCCTCCCTTTCCACCGCCTGTGCCATCGAGACGATGCGGACACACTACCGGCCAGTGCAGGACAGCTGTGCTCCGAAATCACGGGGGTTCAGCCAGCCCACCTGGCTGTCTAGTGGCTAAAACAAAAATCAAGTGACTCCTGTGACCCCACGGTAACGCTGCCCATGTGAGCCAGGCCAGGTCCCAGCAACGGTGCCGGCAACCAAAAGGCACGTGGCCCCGGACCCGTGCTTGCCACACTGTGGAGGCCGGGCTGGGCCAGCGGTGGGGACGCTCTCCCAAGAGCCAACACTCCCGAGTCCGTTTCTGGTGAACAAACGGGAGCGCGCTTCACACGGCAGCGTCCACGTTAAGTACCGCCACGGACTTACAATCCTATGCTCAGGACCCGTTAAAATAGCACACCTTGCTACACGTGTTTGACCAGTTTCTTTGAGAAGGGCTAACCCTGCAGAGCGGCTGTGCTTGAAACACGACCCAGAGCAAAGGGCCCACGGCGCAAAGTCTGAAGGCCGTTGTCTAAGCGGCTCCTAGATCTGACTCCGCACGACGGGCCCTCGGCAGGTCCAGCTGGCGGCGCAGCGCTGCCCGGGCAAGGTCCTCAAGCGCTGGGAGCAGTAAGGAAAGCAGCCCCTGCCGCAGCAGCTCACCACCCGGGGCGGGGCCGCAGGAGGGCCACTCACCTTCTTGAAGAGCACAACCCCGTCCTTGTCCAGCTGGTATTTGGAGAACACATCACTGTTGGATGTGATCCCAAAAGGTATGTCATCGATGGCTTCTGCCGCCAGCAGGAACTGCTTGGCAAAGTCCGACTCCACGTTCTACAGAGGAGAAGAAGCAGAGGTGGCCACGCACCCTGACACCGAGGATCCCTGCCGGGGTCAGCAGCAGGACAGACCGCGGTGCCCAGGCCACGGGGAGCCCTCCTTCCACGACTGGGGGATGGGGGGTACAGGGGGAAGGCCCCGAGATGAAATTCCAAAGCCTCTACCTTGAAGAAGCCAATGACGGTCACCTCGCTGGACTCCAGCAAGGCCTCTGCAGCAGCCCCGTCGGGCAGCGTGGTGGCAGCAGGGCCCGTGCGCTTCTTCAGCCAGTTCACGATGTCCTCGGCCTCTCTGCCGGCTGTGCCCAAACACATGCGGTTCCACTGAAAACCAGGGCCCAGCCTCCCCGCCATTCTCCTCTGAGCTCGCTGCCTCTTTCCACACACCTGTGCAAACCCTAGGGCTAAAAAGCCTGTTCTGTGCACCTGAAAAGCTTTGATGGAGTTTGGAGCAAGGGAAAGGCAGTGGCCACCTCTGGGCAGTAGCGGGACAATTCATTTTCCTTCTCCGGTCCCTCTGCATTTTCTGAATTTCCCTGAATTTAAACTCATTAAACACACACAGATACACTTTCCCCCAGTGGCCTCACTCGTCTTAATTAAAGATGTAATGGAATTTTTAAAAAAAGAAAAAAAAAAAAAAAGGCTGGTTAGTAAGCCAGCCGAACACCAGCTTTCCCTGTGAAAACAGACGGAGCTCCAGCTGGCCTTGGGCACCCAGGCCGCTCAGGTGTCCCTGTCTGTGGGGTGGCCTACCCCACAAGCCTCCCAGCCTAGCAGGCGAGAGCGATCCTGCACCTGCGTACCACCCAGGGCAGATAAAATGAAAAGCTACAAGTCTGCTCCTCCTGAGACTGAGGCCAATCACTTTCTCCCCTCAGTTTGGCTACCTGGTCCAATGTGAGGAAGTTGCGGAAGCTCAGACTTAAAAGGATTCTCCTAAGTGGCAACTCAGAGCTGAGTCATCAGTTACAGGTGGAATTAAGAGGAGCTGTCTCCTTCGCCAAAGCTACGTGTCAGCGATGGGATCATGGGAACTGTGCGCTTCCTGTTCCAAAGTGAACACAAGTGAATGTGGGAACAATAAAACAGCAGCCTGGGAAGGAGACCAGAGTCACTGGCGTCAGGATTAACTAGGCTGCTCCAGAGCATTCTGACAGGAGAGCCACAGAACCGGTTCTGTAGACAAAAGTCTCTCCTCTCGTCAGGACCTACCAGGCCCCAGAGGGGCCCAGCCTCCAGGAGGCAGCCCCAGAGGCGGCTGGCCACGAGGGCTCCGGCCACACAGGTGAGTGATGCCGGCCTGTCACTCGGCGGCACTCGGCTTGGCGGCTGGCACACCCGAGTGCCATCACTACACTCGTCGCTCCTGTGGTCCCAAGGGCCCCAGCCTTCCTCTCCTCACTGGCCAACCTTACGACAAGCCTCAGCTTGCTATCCACCCGATGGCTGTCCCTCCCCACCCACGAGATTCTGCAGGGATGGGAGCACACTCCTTACGAGAGCCTGAGAGGCTGAACTGGACCGAGAATGGGTTCCCGTCCCCGCCCCTCAGGCACGGTCCACGGCCTGCAGGCAGTTACGGGCGGCGCTGCAGTCGCACCTGTGTACTCCCTGGGAGCAGCTGTGTCTCCGTTCTTGAAGAACTTGATCGTAGGGTAGCCACGGACACCATACTGCTGGGCCAGCTCAGACTCTTCCGTGGCATCGACCTTTGCCAGCCTGATCTCCGAGCCTTCTGCCTTCAGTTTCCCAGCAGCTTTGGCATACTCAGGGGCCAGAGCCTTGCAGTGGCCACACCAAGGGGCATCTGAAAGAGAAAACGGGTGCTGGAAGGTGGCACTGACCAAGTTCCACTGCTCCCCGTGCCTTCTCCACCATACCTCCTTCCATAAAAGTCTTATCTCCTCACAAAGATAAGCCCCTGTGAACACACGCAGCTGAGCTGCTATCTCGATGCTCTTAGGCAACATCGGGACAGAGGCCACGAACGACAAACTGACACCAACATCCCTGTGGCTCTCACAGGCAGCACAGGACAAACTCTAACGAGGGGTGCCTTCCTACCACCTGCAGGCGGCAAGGGCAGCCGTGTCCCTGGGAACACAGGGAGGCTAAGAAGCTAGCGCCACAACGCCCGTCCACGTAGCAAGACCCGGCCGTGAGTGTGCGAGCCTCGTCTGGGCGCACCTGCCCTGAGACTCGTGTTGAGTGGGAGCAGAGCTGCCTCTCTCTCACCTAAGGTCAGCAGCCGCCCTGGGCTCGAGCTTTCCGCCCCAGACGGGGTGTCAACACTCACAAACACAAAGGTTCCGGACGCTGGGTGACAAGCCGGTGGAAGGCAGTGCGGGCAGGAGCGGGGCGCTCCGGGGTGGGTCCCGGAGGGCGGTCCGGGGGCTGCCCCCGGGGCTCACACGGGTCCGCCCCGTTCTCCCGGGCCAACGGAGGGACCCTGCCGTGCGGACATCAGGCACGAAGGCACGGGCCGGCCGTGGGCCTGCGGCCACCGCCAGGCTCCGGCGCGGGCAGGAGGGGCGCCCCCGGGACGCTGACAGCAGCTCCGCGGGCTGCCTTGGCCCCGCGGAGGAGCCTCCCGAGCCCTGGAGCCCCCCGCCCCCCCGTCCCCGCCCCGCGGCGGCCCGGCCAGGCCCGGGCGGCGGCACTCACAGAACTCCACCAGCAGGTACTTGTGGGCCGCTAGCGCCTCCTCGAAGTTGCCCTTGTGGAGCACCAGGACGTGGTCCTCCTCCTCCGGGGCGGCGGCGCCCGCGCGCGTTAGCGCGGCCAGGGCCAGGCAGAGCAGAGCGCGGCGCAGCATGTCGGCAGCGGGCGCGGCGCTTCGGTTGGCGCCGCCGGGACACCGAGGCCACGAGAGCGCGCGCTGGCCGCCCCGCCCCTATAAGCCCGAGCGCCGCCGCGCGCGCGCCCGCCCGTACCCGCGCGCGATTGGCTGACGGGCTCCGGGGCCCGCCTCCAAAGCGCTCGGATTGGCTATCCGCACTGGGCCCCCGACCCCGGATTCGGAATCGCTGTGGAGGCTGCCCTCGCCCTCGCCCGGGATTGGCCGAGGAGCTCGCGCTCGCACTCTTCCCGGGTTTCTCATTGGCTTTCGGTGGAGAACTTTCTCTTCCTCGACTTGTGACTGGTGGCTTTCTCTTACACCTTCCGCGGCTCTGGAACGGCTGCTGCCTTCGGAGGCGCGGGCTCTGCGGCTCCTGATTGGCCAGGAGATGCGCGCATCCCCGCGCGATCCTTCGTCGAACGTGGCAGTGGGGCGGAGTTCCCAGATGAGGGGCGGAGCCGCGCCTGCGCCTCTGAAACCCCTCGTGTTGCATTCTGATTGGACGGCTTGTTCGTAACTGACACCGCCCCCCGGCTCGGCGAGCCGGAAGTTGGTGTAACGCAACTTCCGGTACAACTTCCGGTGCGCGTGAGGGCCTGGCGGTACCTGCCGAGGAGCCTGGCTAGGGGCGTGGACGGCGGCCCTCGGGGCTCGGCGGGCCGGGGCGGGCTCGGCGGCGGCGGGTCGGGGCGCCGAGGAGGCGCGTGGGTGGCGTGGGGATGACCGGGGCCGAACGTGCTGGGGCTGGAAGGCGGGCGAGGAACCCTCCCGGAGCGGGCGCAGGAAGAGGGGGAGGTTGGGCCGTTCCACCTGCGAGTCCGGAAACGGGGACGCGGCCCCGAGGCCTGGGGGCAGGCGGCCCCGGAGCACTGCTCGGCGTCCGGCCGGTGGAAGGCTCCGGGGGGCGATGCGGGGCCTTGCAGGTGCCGCCGCCCCTCCGTCCCCGCCGGCTGCCGACCCCTCGCAGCTGTCTGGTGACCCCCGCGCGCTGCCCCCGAGATTGCTGAGCACGGGCCGGGACTTGGTTCACTGAGTACGGGAATTCCCGTAATTTTTAAATATTGATACGTTGCATTGATGTTTGAATGAAAACATCAATGAAAGTACTCAATTTTAGCCATGGCCTTTTTTTTTTTTTTTTTTTTTTACCGAGCTTCTAGAAAATTTAAGATAACGGGTGTGGCTCACATTTTAATTTTGTTGGCACTGCTGTAGACCGATCAACTTGTCCCTTTCCCTCACTGCTCAAAGCCTCTGCACCACCTCTGCCTTCCTCTGGCTGCCCTCCCCACCCCCACTCCTTGAACACCGTTTTTCTCCAGAAAACCTTCCTCTTTATTTGTATTCACTTCCTTTGTTACGAAAGGCCACCACCACTAGTTTTAGGACTCATCATCAATTTAATAACTTGGCAGGAAGAAAAGAAACACACCCACATTAAATGTACACGTTGGCTGTAGTAACATCCTCATTTCAGAAACGGTACGGCATAGAAAAAAATGCTTTCGTACTTTTGAGAGTTTGCGTTTGATACATTGCATTTGAGGGTGTGTTTTCCCATCTCTTATGTGGGGCTCCCTCAGCTAGAATATGAATTCCTTAAGGTCAGGACCAGTTTCTCTGTCCTTCCCCCAGTGCCAGCAGAGCAAGGGTCAGCAAAGGTGGTTGTATCCATTGTGATATGTCTTCACAGGGATGACGCGACAGGAGCTGGGACTTTGGGCACAGAAAGGCTATGAACATGTGCCTGGCAGGTGCCGGCCTCCACCCCAGCTTCCGAGGGGCCCTGGCCTGGTGGTTCAATGGATGAATGACAGCTCTTTGTAACTAATAATTGCAAGCAAAGTCCCCTTTGCTCTCTGGGAAATGGGGGGCAGTTGCTTCAGGGCTGCTTTCCTGACTCCCAACGTTTTTGTAATTGCCATGACCCTTATTTTACAGACCACAATTTGGGGCCTGATGTAAGGGGTATTTGTATCTTGTCTAGATTTCAGAGGCGCTCATGAGACCAGTGTTCAGATGCCTGCATATTGGGGCTTGAGTTTTTTTCTGCTGATGGGGACAGAGTGAAGAGATTTAAATTACCATGATGTTCATTAGTTTGTGATGGTTTGGAGTAGCTTCACCCCAGAGCATACAGTCTTGACAGAAGATGAGAACTTTGGGATCAAGGGGAGAACAAACCAGACAAGGATCCAGTTGTGGCTGTGAATGAGCCTTACTTTCTTTTGAGTCTGTGCCTCCGTGGCTGCAGCAGAGTGTAGTGGACGCACCTTGATGCAGGTGATGACCGTGCAGCCCGGGTGGCCACAGCAGGGCCTAAGCAAGGCTCTGGCTGAACGGGGCACGGTATCTTGGTATCTTGGCTGCACTGATGTGCCTTCTCAAGGTGCCTGCTCATCTTGAATTGGCCTCATGTACCAACCTGCAGGAGCAGCAAAGTGGGGTTCTCAGCTGGAAGGAGGGCTGTTTTGGGGAGGCTCTGAGATCCCCAGTTTCTGTGGGGTTGGTCCCAGAACACAGGGGGGTTCACTGAACACCTCTGCAGGCCTCAGCTTTGAGGGGAGGGCTGGCATCCACCTCCTCCTTCCTAAGACCCACTCACATACCTTCCAGAAGCATCTCCAGAGAGAGGCCATGGGGCTATGTTCACCTTGTACCCTGGGCCCTGAGCTGGAATGTGCCCTGGGAGGTCCGCGCCGCGCCCCCCCCTCCCCCATGACTGTGGCTCTGGCGTCTCGGGACCAGCACCGCTGCTTCACGACACCCTCCAGGCGTCTCTCATTCTCTGAGGAGGTACCCATTAAATCTCATGTGAACTACTTACTGAGTGATAAGATGTTTTGATAAATACTATTCTCAAAAATAGAGTTCTTGGATTGTTTGAGTGGCTCAGTCGGTGAAGCATCTGCCTTTGGCTCAGGTCGTGATCCCGGAGTCGGCTTCTCCCTCCCTCTGCCCTCCTGCTTGTGCTCGTTCTCTCTCTCTCTCAAATAGATATAAAATCTTTTTTTGTTTTTTAAATAGAGTTCTCAGAATAAAACTCCTTTCCAATCTGTGATAGGATAGGAGGTGTTGAGGGAGTCAACAGCAGGCTCATGGATACGCTGGGCTACTGAACGACAGCTGGGCCACAGGGTCCCACTGCCAGGCAGGACCACACAGCCCTGCACACATGCATGCTGGGGCGCAGTGGGGAGCTGTGGCCCTGTGGGGGGGGAGCGGAAGGGGTCCTGATTATGGAGTGGGACAGTGTGGGGCATGAAGTTTATCATAAATCACAGTAATTGGTGGTTAATCAGTCACATCAGAGGTCCTGACCTGGCATCCACTGGCACCTCCTTGGTGGAGAAGGGCCCATCTGGGAGTAGATGAGGAGGGGGCAGCTTGGGGGTTCCTAGGGGACATGGACAGAGGGCAGGGTGGAAGAGGACCACAGGCACAGGCCCCCAGGCTGTACAGATAGGCGCAAAGTGAAACCAGGAGGATCGGGTTAGACTTGGGACCCAGGAGACACGTCCCAAGACAAGTCCTGCAGGCACCACCCTATGTGGCCCTTCGCCCAGGGAGGGGACCCAGGAGACACGTCCTGCGAGTCCTGCAGGCACCACCCTATGTGGCCCTTCACCCGGGGAGGGGCTGGAGCAAAGTCCTGGCTCTTGGCAAGGTGCCCGTCCAACTCAGCACTTCGGGTCCGAGTTCACGTGTGTGACTAAAGCTGGGAAAGTCCATGGCCTGACAGAGCCTCAGAGGGCCCTGGACCACTGAACTGTTGATGGCACGATTACCCTGGGTTTAGATTTTCACCGGACCTTTGAGGAGACGTGCCGGGAGAGGTGTGGCAGTGGCCAGCCCCAGAGCTGCGATGGGCCCGCGGAGCTGGGAGCTGCTGCCTGGTTACACCTCTGGGGGCAGCGGTGAGTTTCAGAGGTAGCTGGTCCGAGTTCAGTGGGGAGGGCGCCAGACCCAGAGCCCAGAACGGTGCAGCCCCACTGGCTCTCCCTGCCCGAGCCCGTGCTACCGGACTTGGGGCAGGCCCGCTCTTTGCCCCTGTGGCATGTGGAATCGAGAGCCCGGGCCTCGGCTGCTTCCTGCGGCCGCTCTCGGACCTGTGTTTGGGCAGGAAGGGCCCCTTCACATCATCCAGCAGGGGGCGCCGGTGAGCGGGGCCGAGGCAGGTGCCAGCCCCGTGGAGGCGGCCCTGGCACAGGCGTGTGGTCACCGCTCCACCCCAGCCCCAGCCGGCGATAAGCTGCTGGCAGAGCACACCCTGCAGGTAAGCACCGGCAGGAGGGGCAGGCCCCCAGAGGTGTGGCCAGCAGCCTCTAAGAGGGCAGCTTCCCGTCCCCACCAACTGTGGCACAAAACCACTTTTCTAACCCACTCAGACGGCGCACAGAGGTTTCACAACAGGCCTCAGGCCAGACGAGAGGGTTTCTGGAGCTTAGGTTCCCCATCTGCCTTTTCCGTCCTGGGGCTGGGGAGGGGGCACATAGTTGCTAACGCCCTGGGGTGGTGCGGGGGGGGCAGTGTCATCCTTCTCCTGCGCCCCCCACCCCCAGGGTCCCGTAGAGGCCATGCGGGGCTGTGGGACTGGCTGTCCTTCAGGAGTCCCCCTTGCTGCTCTTTCGCACCTCTAAGCAGTGAGGTCCCCCCGTCTCCTCCCGGCTACCCCACTTCACTCATTCCACCTTCGGACCCCTGATCCCGTGGGGCCCTCCAGAGCCCTGCCGCCCACAGCAACGACTTCCCGGCGCCCTCCTGCCCCCACTGCAGGGCAGCCCGGCCACACCACGCAGGGACCCCCTCACCCCCTCCCTCCACGGACGCCTCTGACACAGGTCTCGTCTCCAGCGAGGTTCCCCTTCTTCAGGGTTGGGGCATTTCCTCCGTGGAGCCCGTGCTCCAGACTCCCAGAAAGACCTGCGCACCCACCCCCCACTGGCCAAGAACGGTGTAACCTGGGCAATTTGGGGAGACACCAGGCCTACACCCAGTGAAACACTGGCCAGATGAAACTGGTATGAAAGCCTTCCATTCACTCTCTTCCACAGCCACAGGTGCAGTGGCTGCAGCCTGGGGGGGAAGCCCCAGCACCACCCCATGCGCCCCAGCTGCCCCCCACCCCCTCCGGAGACAAGCAGCAGACACCCTGGCTCCTTTGGGGGAGTTTATTTCCCGGTCAGAAAAGGAGAAGCAGGGTCAGGCTCCTGAACATTCTAGGCCCGGGCCTACCAGGGGAGGCAAGGGGAGGGGAGGCACAGGGGAGGGCTCCGACTGTGCGCGCTTGGTCCCGCAATTGTCCTGGCTGGGTCCGGGGAGGGCCTGCCGGGGATGGTGGCACCGAGCCTGGGGGCAGAGGTGGCAGGCCAGGGGGCCCAGAGGACGGCATGTATGGAGGCAATAAATACTGGCAGGCCAGGCACACGACTCCAGGCCGGCAGGCCCCGGTGGGACAATAAGGCTCGGCCGCTGGCTTTGTCCGCCGCGGGCTCTCTGCTGGGGCCGTGGGCTCTGGCACTGCCCACTGGGACAAAGAAGGCAGAGGTGTGAGGACACCTGGCCTCCCAGATGGGAATGGAGGCAACTTCAGTTTTGGCAAGTTAGCTTTCCCCCAGCCCCTGGAGCCATCCGCACAGCCCTGGCCGGGGGAGGGGGCTGGCCAGGCCCTGGCGGGCAGAAGGCGGGGGAACAGCAGCACACCCCACACACCTCCCCGGGCCACGGGGCCTGCGGATGGGGCAGGGACCGGGGGGGACCACATGCTCATGCAGACATGGGGGGGTTAGAGGTTAGTGAAGGCCCCCACAGCACACGTTCCACATGTTAAGGCATCATGGTTAGACAGTTACTGACAGCGATGGATGAACTGACCGGGGACAGGTGAAAGCAGGAGGGTGGCTGGCCCCCAAGAGGCCTCGAATCATGCACCCCACCCCACCCCCACCCCGGAAAAAGAGAAAGAACAGGATTCAGGGCAACTGCAAAGGCCCACAGGAACCTGAGCACCCCATGAGATTCCCTTGGAAAAGCCAGGGCCTCAGGTCGGGTTAGGACAGGTGGGGGAACCCAAAGGGGTACGGAAGGGGAGGTGGAGGCCTGGCCTGGAGGCTCCCTTCCCCCTCTACCCCCCCCAGCACAGGCAGAAGCAGCAAGGCGAAGACCACCGAGGAGGCTGGGGCCTGCAGGGCAGGGCCAGGAGGGATGGGTAGGGTCAGCCAGGGGGGCAGACCTGTCAGCACTTTGGTAAGGGGTTGGGATGGGGTGGGGGTGGTAGGGGTGGGGCACGTCAGACAGGTCCGTCTGTCTGTCCGAAGGCCTGCCCGCCTCCCGGGCCAGGGCTCAGTCCTTCCATTCCTTTTTGATGGTAAGGTTCCACTCCCAGGACAGGTGGTCAGTCTTGTCGTCGTCTGTGAACCGGGACTTGATGTTGTAGCTGCCTCGAGCCAACATACCCTTGGGTGCCTCCTCCGTGGGGGTCAGAAACTCATACTCCTCTGCCCGGGGCCCGTAGCTCCCCACCATGTAGTCGGTCTTGTCAACTGTGTGCAGGAGATGAGCCGGTCACCAGAGCTGCCTGACCCCACCCAGGGCCGAGGGCACACACCGCCTTCTTCCTCTCCCTCCTGATCCCAGAGCCCTTGGGCCACCTCCACCTTGCCCCTTCCCACAGGCCAGCCACCCCATCTTGGAGGCAGGGGTCAAGCACCGCCGCCCCCTGCCCCCCCACTCACTCTTGACGCCTTTCCTGTACGTGTGCTGGATGTACTTCATGCCGGACACGATTTCCCGGTTCACCTGCAGGGAGAGAACCCAGGCAGAGCTCGGTGGGGGCCCTCCAGGCCCAAGGCCTCCCAGCACCTCCCACAGCGTCTGCCTTACTCGGAAAGAGATTTTTATCCGGTACTCCACGCCCTCCTTCAGTACAAAGGACTGCTTCTTGAAGCTTTCCAGGTCGCCTGCGCCCAAGAAAAAAATCGCGCTAAAAGGCTCAGCTACAGGAAGCTGCTCACCCCAGCGTCTCCCATCTGCAGCCGCTCAACACTCCTTCCGTTCCCGCCCGGACCCACAAGGCCCCACCCAGGACTCAGGCCACTCCAAAGCCAGAGCCTGCAAACTTCCTGGTTGCACTTCTTCCGCGCCCCACAAGAGGGCACCCGCATTCGGAGAAACAGCAGGGAGCCAGCAGCCAAGGACCTCAGTGATGCCACTCACCTGTCAGGTCCAGCTCCAGAGGGCCGGGGGCCGTGCTACACACCAGGGTCAGGCGGGTCACAACAACATTGGGGACGCTGGGGTCTGCGGATAAGAGCAGGTTAGAGCTCCATCCCACCCGACTTGCCGTTGGGGGGGAGAGGGACTGGCAGCAGAAACCCAGAAGTGACAGGTGTCCCTCTTGGTGCTGCCTCAGCCCACTTACCAGCAGACACAGTTACACGGCCCAAGAGGGCCTCCTTGTATTTGCGCAGACTCTCATCATCCTTGTCCAGCTCCTGGATCTCCTGGATGCTCTTCTGGGCGGGGGGCTTATAGTTGACTGAGTGCTCATCCTCCTCGTTCTCGGCTGCAATCTGTGCTAGCTGCTCAGCTGTAGGCTCCTGCTCAGCCATGCTCACCTCTAGCTGGTCTGAGACACCTGTGGGCAAGGACAGGGCTGTGGCAGCCTGAAAGGACGCAGCGTCTCCCTCTCCGGCCCCTCAGCAAGCCCCACCGCCAGCACACGTACAGTGTGTTGACAGACCCTCTGCGGGTAACTGGACCCCATATTTGGGCCCAAGGGAATGTATGCCTTTTGGAGAAAAGCAGCTGCAGACAGAGCTTTGCAAAAGTCCCAAACACAGACTCCTGAAGCCCAGAAAGTGCCCACCTTGGGGACCCGCTGGAAGTCTCGGTAGAGCAGCCAAAAATAAGTAGGACCTGCTTAGTCCTGCTCCCCAAGAAGACGAAACATACATCTCCCATACCTGGGGGAGGAGACAGCGCCCCCAGCCCCTACTGACAGGGTGGGGTCACCTCCAAAATCCTGCGATTCTTTCGAAGCTGCCCAGATCCTCTGCCAAGGAACACCTCCTCCTGGGTCTCCCTGACCACACACACTCACTGGGCTCTGTCCTAACAGTGAAGCAAGGCCCCATCCTGCAAACGCAGGGTTCTCCTGGAGCTCAGATGACCGGGCCAGCCTGAGTCCCACAGGTGGGTCCCAGACGGGCATGAGAAACCCTAACCATCTGCCAACCTTCTTTCCAATTTGTGAGAGTATGTGACCTAGAATGTGGGAAGTGCTGCAATGCCTACCTGGTCTCAGGACCCTCTCTTCCTGGATCCTGGCCCAAAACAGCGCTGGGGGAGCAAGGAGCAGTGCAGGGAGCAGCCCACTGGGCTCCCTAAGGTTAAGGATCCCCATCGCACCCCGCTAGAGTCGCCGAGGAATAGCTGAAGCCCACTCAGATCCTCTGGCCGGCATAGAAGTCCACGCTAGACCTCAGCTTGCCCCGGCAAGATAACCAACGCCTCTCCCCACGGGACCGGGCTGGCTGCCTGGAGCTGCCCGAGCACCAGACCTCACAAAGGGCCGCCGGGAACCCCGAGCCGGCCGGCCGGCCGCCACAGGTGGGGTGGGGCCCGCCCGCTTTTCCAGGCCTCCCGGCCGCTTCCTCTGGAATTCCTCTAGAAGGCTCACGCCCTGACGCCACCCAAGTGTGGCCGCAGGCGCCAGGCTCCTCCGAGCGCGATGGCCGTGGCCCACACTTCCTTCCGCAGGGCTCCGCAATCTGGGCGGGCGGGCGGGCGCACCGCGCGGGGTGGGGTGCTCGGGGACCACGCCGCTCGGGCCGGGCGCCGCGCCCGCATCTCCGGGGAGGGGGCGCCAGGCCTGGGTCTGGCCGACGCGCATCTGCGCGGGCGGGGGCGCCGCGGGACACGGGCGGCGGCCCCTAAGGAGGCCCGCGCCCACCCCCGGCGAGCGGCGCGAACAAAGGCGCGGCGCCCCCAGCCCCAAGGCGCCCCCCTCCCCGGTCCCGCCCCGCCCCACCCCACTCCACCCCACCCTGCCCACCGCCGCCACCGCCGCCGCTCACCGGAGGGTCGACCGCGCCGCTCTCGCGCTCCCTCCCGCACGGAATGACGAACGTCGCCGCCCCGCCCGCGCGCGCCCGGCCTGCCACTTCCGGGGTCACGCGACTTCCGCTCGCGCCGGGCGGGCGGCGGAGGGCGCATGCGCGCGCGCGGGCTGCCGGGAGCGCGCCGCCACCATCTTGTGCAGGCGGCCTCGTGGGCGCGTCCCGCGAGGTCGGGCCGGGTTGGGGTTTTGCGCGCTCTGCTGCCCTTGTTTTCTGGTCGTGGGTGTCCTCGGGGCACGGCCGCCAGCCGAGGGCAGGAGGCAGTTTCGCGGCCTCGCCTGCGTCCCCCGTACGTCGTGACCTGTCCCCGAAGTGCCCTAACGCGCGTCTGTGAAGCGCGGGACTAGCGGTCTTTGTCGCCCGACTGCCCACCGGCCGCCCTGGGGTCCCAGCGCGGCGAGAGGGGAGCCTGTGCCCGAGGCGGTCCTCGCCTCGTGCCTTCGGGGGCTCCCCGGCGCAGGTGGCCCGGTCGCTTCCGTCCGCTGTTCCCCGTGCACGATAGAAGCCCCCGGCTGGCGGCCGGTGCCCGACGTGGGCCGCGCGCAGACCGGGGGACACTATGTAGCCCCCAGCAGGTCCTCGCAGGTCCCCAGCAGACCCCCAGCAGGCCCCGGGTGCCTGGCCACCTGCGCCGCTGCCCTCGGCCTCCGCCCGAGCTGCGGGGCCTGGCGGGGATCGCGGCCGGCACAGGCGGCGCACAGCCTGTTGTGTGCAGGGGGGCCTTTTCGGTCCCGAACTGAATGCAAATTAGGAGCCTGGCCATCTTTGGGAGATTTTTTAATATTGCGGGTTTTGTGTAACCTAGGAGTCGCGCCCTCCGCTTACTGTGCAGCACGGTTCGGTGTGTCGCTTGGGAGGCTTCCTGTCGTAAACCCGGAACCCACAGCCCGCTGTCCTGCGTAGCCCAACTGCAGGTCGAGGGAAAGTCTGCTTTCAGATTACCCAAGGGCTTCATTTATTTAATTTTTATTTATTTATCAAGATTTTATTTATTCATTAGAGAGAGCGCACAAGCAGGGGGAGCAGCAGAGGGAGAGGGAGAAGCAGACTCCCCGGAGCAAGGAGCCCGATGCGGGGCTCCATCCGGGACCTGGGATCGTGACCTGAGCCCAAGGCAGAGGCTTAACGACTGAGCCAACCAGGCGCCCCCCCAAGTGCTTTTAAAAAACAAAACACAAATCAAAAAACGCTATTGTAGAAAATTTCAAACATTTTATTCGGAATCAATTACTGTGTAAAAACATGTACCCTTCATTTAGCAGCTTAAGACAACAGTTACTCTACAGTCCTGAGGATCAGGGAGCTGCTTGGCAGGCGGTTCTGGCTCCTGGTCTCCAGAGGTTGCAGCAAGCCGCTGGCCAGAGCGGTCGCCCCTAAGATCGGCTGGAATTCCAAGCTCTTGCAAATGCTGTGAGCAGGAGGTTCAGTTGTTCGCGGGCTGGAGTGATTTAGTGCCCTGCCACCTACAACTCCTGGCCCCTCCGGAGGGCTGCTCACAGCAGGGTAGCTGGCTTCTCCCAGGTGAGGCCTCAAAGAGAGATGGACAGAGAACAAGAGCCAGCGAAACAGCAAGCACTCAAGACGAAGCCGCGCTGTCTCTAATAACCTAAATCTCAGAAGCAAGGTCCCTCCTGCACTCTTCTGGTCACACCAACCTGCCCTAGTACCGTGTAGGAGGGGACCACAGGGATGAGAGCGCCAGCAGGCGAGGCCGCTAGGCCTGTCTTGGAGGTGGCCCACCACATGCACCAAAGTAGAAAGAATGGTATGAGCCCGTGCACCTGCCGCTTCAGCAGTTACCAGCCTAGGGCCTGTCTGGTTCCACTGTGCCCTCCCTCCTCCCCATACACGCAGCTGGTCTGAAGCAAACCTCAGAGGGTATTTGCACCGTCACTGTTTGAGCACGTATCTATCTCAAAGGACGAGGATCCTTTCTGGGGAGAAGCAACAACCACGGTACCATCATCCGCCCTGTTCGCGCATCCACTGCCGTGTGAGGGACCACTCCGGAATGCGGTGGCTTCAAGCAGGGATTCACAGCTCTCTCCGCTCTTCTCGGGCTGAGTGCAGCTGCGGGCAGATCAGGTCCGTGCTGGAGCCCCAGCCCGAGGCCCTTCTGCACGACTGCTGTGCGATTTTGGCAGCCGGAGTCCAAGAGCCCATGTTCTGAGAGGCCTGTTCACAAGTCTCCTTGTGGACCCCCGGGGAAGTGCCAGGAGCCAAACTCCTGCAGCTTTTCACTGGCCAAGCCCTGAACTTGAGCTGGCCCAGGTCTAAGGGCAGGAAGTTAGAGTCCACCTCTCGAAGGGAAGAAAAGCGAAGAACGAGTGGCCCGCACATTCCCCTTCTGTAAACACACTGCCTCCCAGGACCCCCAAAAGTCTCCTCCCATTTTGGCTTCTGCTCGGGGCGCAGGTGAGAGCGAGGCGGGGGTGTGGCTTTTCTTAATCTGAAAATTGGGGCTCACAACCCAGAAGCCCTGCCCCACAGCACCAGATAAACCATCCCATCCCCCTGCCTGAACTGCACCATCTGTGAGGGTGATAGAGAACCACATTTGCTTCCCACTGGGTTTTGGGTAATTTCTTATGGAGCGGTCAGCATCTGGAATACCAACCAGGAAAAGTCTCAACAGTCCTAAGCATCATTAGAGATCCAAACAGTATTTTCCTTGATTGCATTGTGAGTTCTTTCACTTTTTGGTGGACTCGGAGTCAAGTTAAACTGCGTGCGTTGCAGTTAGAAGTATGCTGGTGTCTTAATCCATAGAATCATCCTCTCTTTGCTCCACGTAGTGTCCTGTTGAAGGACGCTGGGGTCCTGTAGAGCCCCCCACGGCTGAGACCCTGGGGGCAGCACCCAGCCCAGCACTGAGCCACTCCTGTCCCCTGTCCTTTCTGTGGGGTGGAGAGCAGACCCGTGGGAACCAGCCCGTGGGGAATGTGGTGTGGTGCTTCCTTTAGTGTTTGCACCATCACAAGGGGGGCCGTGACACCATTTTGAGCTTTTTATCAAATTAGCAAAGAACCTAAGAGAGGCGAGCGTGCAGGATAACAGCATGGCCTTCCCTGACATGGGGGTGGCTGGTGGGGCTGGAAGCACCCCGTGAACAGACACCTTACACCGTAACAGTGTTCAGATGGTGTGTCTCAGCAAGGACCTGTTTACAAACGTACCCTGAGGAAATCACCGTGGGTGGGAGCAGGGGTTTGGTGACAAGGTTTACTGCAGCATTTTTACGGCATCGAACATTTTCCTCACACGCATCTGAAAAGCGTGCAACAGCCTCAGGACAGACCACCGAGGGGCCCCGTGCTCTCCCATGTCACAGGAATATCTAAGAGGTAATTAATAAATGTTAATGCACAGTACTTAAAAAACCCTGTGAATTAAAACTTTTCACAGGATTCAAATAAAATAGTGAATGATATAGACAAACTAATTTTTTTTTACAGCTTTATCAAGGTATAATTTACAAAATCCATCCATCCAAAGTTTATAATTCAATTATTTTTTAGTAAATGTGTAGAGTTGCAAAAACATCCCTCCAAACTTTATGTTGAGCTATTTGTCCTTGTTGCCTGTTCCCAGCGGCCCATCTCTCCCAGACCCTGACGACCACTGTCCTGCTTTCTGTACCTACAAATGTGGAACCATACAACCAACAGTCTTAGGATGTCTTGTGATCCCCCTAGAGTGATGTTGGCATAGAATGTGTATTTTGTCCTGTTTGTTGTATAAATATAGCACGTTTTCTTTGTACTCATTCGTCAGTTGATGGACTTTTTGTTTCCTTTTGTCGACTGTGAACATTTGCATTTGTCCTTGTGTGAACATGTGTTCATTTCTCTCGGGTACATTCCCAGAAGTGGAATTCCCCATGTTTTCCAAGGTGGAGGTACCATTTTACAATCCTGCTGGCACTATCAGAAGGTTCCAGTCAGGCACACCCTCGATGATACTTGGCATTGTCTTTTTGATTAAAGCCCGGTGTGACATGGTGTCTCATTGTGGGTTTGACTTGCATTTCCCTGATGAAGAGTCTTCCTTGGAACATCTACTCAAGGCTCTTGTCCAGTTTTAAATTGGGTTGTCTTATTCAGGTATAATAGTATTTATATGTTCTGGATATCTTTTACCAGGTGTATGATTTGGAAATATATGTATTTTTAAGATTTTATTTTTAAGTCATCTCTACACCCAACATGGGGCTTGAACTCACATCCCTGAGATCAAGAGTCACATGCTCCACCTACTGAGCCAGCCAGGCAGCCCTGATTTGACATATTTTCTATGGCTTGACTTTCATTTTCTTTTCTTTCTTTTTTTTTTTTTAAGTTCTATTTATTATTTGAGAGAGAGAGCCCACAAGTGTGTGTGTGGGGGGTGGGAGAGGGAGAGGGACAAGGAGACTCCTGCTGAGCAGGGAGCCCGATGGGGGCTCGATCCCAGGAACCTGGGATCATGACCTGAGCCGAAGGCAGATGCTTAACCGACTGAGCCACCCAGGCGCCCCTTTTTGTCTTTTTTTTTTTAAGGTTTTATTTATTTATTTGACAGAGAGAGAGAGAGAGAGAGAGGACAAGCAGGGGAACGGCAGGGAGAGGGAGAAGCAGTCTTCCCGCCGAGCAGGGAGCCCGATGTGGGACTCGATCCCAGGACCCTGGGACCATGACCCGAGCCAAAGGCAGACGCTTAACGACTGAGCCACCCAGGCGCCCTTGACTTTCATTTTCTTTCATTTTTGTTAAGTACTGTATCTTAATTTATTTTTAATTTTTTTTTAAAGATTTTATTTATTTGACAGAGAGAGACACAGCGAGAGAGGGAACACAAGCAGGGGGAGTGGGAGAGGGAGAAGCAGGCTCCTCGCTGAGCAGGGAGCCCAATGTGGGGCTCAATTCCAGGACCCTGGGATCATGACCTGAGCCGAAGGCAGACATTTAATGACTGAGCCACCCAGCCGCCCCAAAGATTTTAGTTTTAAATAATCTCTGTACCCAACATGGGGCTCAAACTCAACCCTGAGATCAAGAGTCACACACTCCACTGACTGAGCCAGCCAGGCACCCCTAAAAGGGCATATTTTCTTGTTTCTTTTGTGAACTGCCTATTTATGTTTGGTTTGTCTTACATTTTTGGAATTTTTTGATTTATGTAAGTTTTTAGAAGTCCTCCCTGCCCTAAGTTTTTAATTTTTTTGAGCTGCTGCTTTTTTCCATTTCACCTGCAAAAATAGAGATTCTTATTTTCAATATAACAATACCATTAACATACCTACCAAAGTTAACAATGCTTTCTTAGCATTATCAAATACTAAGTGTTCAATTTTTCCGTCTCAGAACTCTTGTTCAAGGGACGCCTGGGTGGCTCAGGGTGGATCTTCCTGATCAGACCCTCCAGGGGTGGCGTGGTGTGTTCTTCTACTGTCTTGCTGGGTGAGCCCCAGGTCAGCTTTCAGAGGGCTGTGGGCTTCCCACCTCTTCACCTCGGGGGCACTCTGCTCGTCCCACCTGGAGTGAGGTGTAGCTGGCTCCGGGACATCAGGCTGGCCCCCCTGTCATCAATTGCCACATCGACCTTTCATCCAATGTCTTCAGCAGCCTCTAAGGACTGTTCTCAACATGTATTGTTTTATTAGGCATCATAAAATGGTGATTTTCTAATACTTCTGCATTTCTTAGCTGGAATTCTTAAAAAAAAAAACTGGAGTCATCAGCTATGTAATCCCTTCAAAATACAATTTGTATAGAAAAAAAATTTTTTTTTCTGTTTATCTGCCAATTTTTAGAATACATTAGAGCCCAAGTAACCTCCAATGATGAACATTAGATTTTTTTTTTTCTTAAGTATCAAGGGGCGCCTGGTTGAGCGTCCAACTCTTGATTTGGGATCAGGTCATGATCTCAGGGTCCTGGGATTAAGCCCCATGTCGGGATCCCTGCTCACCGAGGAGTCTGCTTCTGCCTCCCCCTCTGCCTCTCCCCCAGCCTGTGCTCTCTCTAAAATAAATAAATAAATATTTTTTTAAAAAAAGGTATCATTATGATCACCTGGATGTGTATATATTTGACAGGAACAACAACAAAAGGAAATGGTAAAGTCTATAAAATCATTAATGGTAACTCGAATGACTTGTTTGTGATGGATTTGTACACTAAAAAACCTGGCATGCTCCCGTTAATTAATTAGCATGCTAAAACATTTTATAATTTATTTTTACAACTTGCATAGATTACATAAAAATTGGCTCTGGCCTAGCTTAGGCTAAATGATCACAGACAAGTTGATATATTTTAAATTAATGAGCTTATTTCCTGGTACTCTGATGGTTTTATTTTTGCATTAAAATCTTTAACTACATATTATTTATTGCTGTTTTCCTCCAATGGTCGGTTGATCCCAGAGTGAGTCATTGATAACAGCCAATTAGTGTAAGTCAGATAAACATTTATGAACATTACACAACCATGTATAATTCTGTAACAACTAATATATTTAAGTTACCCCCCCCCAAAAAAATCCCCCAGGATATGTGGGTAAGCCACAGTGGAATACAAAGTGTAACCAATGAACCTAACTATAGTACAAATTACACCAAAGGGGCAGAGAAGAAAAGGACTCCCCAAACAGCTTTGGAAAACAGTAACTTTTCACTAGATACTCCATAGCTCAACACAAAAGTAACAGAACTCAATACCGTGCATACCCTGGTCAGTAATCGTTTCTTGCAGGGTTCTCGGTTAGCAGTTCTGAAACTAAGGTAGGTAAACACTTTTTTTTTTTTTTTTTAAGATTTTATTTATTTGACAGAGACACACAGAGAGAGGGACCACAAGCAGGGGGAGTGGGAGAGGGAGAAGCAGGCTCCCTGCTGAGCAGGGAGCCTGATGCGGGGCTCGATCCCAGGACCCTGGGACCATGACCTGAGCCGAAGGCAGACGCTTAACGTCTGAGCCACCCAGGCGCCTGCACAGTAGGTTCCTGATGGCTGAAGCTAAAACAGACTAAGCAACAAAGTAACAGCTACCAGGTTATGATTCATAGAATCAAATAAATATCCTTGAGTCTATGCTGATATAAATAACCAAATAAGTGGTTAGAAATCGTCTTGCTTAGGAAAGAATTCCAATTAAAGTTGAAGGGGGCGCCTGGGGGCTGAGTCAGTGAAGCGGCTCAGGTCATGATCTCAGGTCCCCTCATTGGGCTCCCTGCTCATCAGGGAGCCTGCTTCTCCCTCTCCCACTCCCCCTGCTTGTGGGCGTGCGTGCTCTCTCTCTCTGAAATGAATGAATAAAATCTTTTAGAAAAAAAGTTGAAGGAATGAGGGGAATGTAAAGACACCATGAGGGGCGCCTGGGTGGCTCAGTTGGTTAAGCGACTGCCTTCGGCTCAGGTCATGATCCTGGAGTCCCTGGATCGAGTCCCGCATCGGGCTCCCTGCTCAGCAGGGAGCCTGCTTCTCCCTCTGACCCTCCCCCTTCTCATGTACTCTCTCTCTCTCTATCATTCTCGCTCTCTCAAGTGAATAAATAAATCTTTAAAAAAAAATAAAGACACCATGAGACAGCATGGTGACAATGTTTGCCCAACAGGATGCTAAGAATACTGGGCAGAACTTGGAGAAACAGGTATTCACTTAATCTCACACTGTCTCCATCAAGATAATTGTGGGTCACGAAGTGGAGAGCAGTCACTCTACAGTAGAGACCCAGGCAGCTCCTATCTGGACCAATGAGCAAGGCCACCTCACCGATAACTAGACAGACAGACTGCCGTCCTGTACCCCATAGGACGTGCTGGGAACAGCCCATCTGTGGTATTCTTACCAGGAATACATAACCCTGGTCTAGTCATAAAAAAGTGAGACAACCCCTGATGGGATCTACCTTCAAAAGTGTCACACAAGAGAAGGCAGGGCTTCGGCTCAGGTCATGATCCTGGAGTCCCGGGATCGAGTCCCGCATCGGGCTCCCTGCTCGGCAGGGAGTTTGCTTCTCCCTCTGACCCTCCCCCCTCTCATTCTATCTCATTCTCTCTCTCAAATTAAAAAAAAAAAAAAAAAAAAGAGAAGGCAGGGCTGAAGACAACCACGGACGCCCTGAGGTCAGCGGACAGGGCACTGCTTTCCACGCAGACAGGAAAAGCATGTAGGACACAGGCCAACTGGCTAAACTGAAGCAGGGCTGTAGTTCAGATATGGCATTGTGTCATAGTGTCTGATTATGTAAAAGAATATCCTTGTGGTTTTTGTTTTGTTTTTTAAGAGAGGGCGTGGGGGAGGGGCAGAGGGAGAGAGAGAATCTCAAGCAGACTCCGTGCTGAGCGCAGAGCCCGACACGGGGCTCGATCTCACGACTCTGAGATCATGACCTGAGCCGAAACCAAGAGTCAGATGCTTCACCAACGGAGCCACCCAGGCCCCCTAAGAATATCCTAGTTTTTATTTATTTTTTAATTAATTTTTTTGGGTAAAGCGATAGTTTATTAAGTGAAGATACAGAAGAAGCTCTCAAGAGTGAGAGGGGTCCCAACAGGGTTGCCCTATTTTTTATTTTTTGAATATCGTTGTTTTTAAAGAAATAGACACAGAAGAATTTGGGGTAAAGTGGCCTCATGCTGCACTCACTCTCCATCAGTTCAGATTTAAAAAGTGGAAAATGCCAGCATTTGGGGAGTCTGGGTGAGAAGCCCGCAGGAACTCCCCATACTATTCTCACTTTTTTTTTTTTTAAGATTTTATTTATTTATTTGACAGAGACACAGCGAGAGAGGGAACACAAGCAGGGGGAGTGGGAGAGGGAGAAGCAGGCTCTCCGGCGGAGCAGGGAGCCCGATGGGGGCTCGATCCCAGGACCCTGGGATCATGACCTGAGCCGAAGACAGACGCCCAACGGCTGAGCACCCAGGTGCCCCTATTCTCACTTCTTTCCTATAAATCCGAATATCAACACTACAAAATAACACCTAAGGACATTCACAGTTAAACAGAGAAATAGGCTGATGTTACTAGAAATGATAAGGCTAAGACTGAATAGAAATTGGTAGCTGTATCAACTTAAGGAATAGCTTTACATGTCTGAGACTATTACCGTAAAACTTACATGACACGAGGCACTGCCAAGAGACACGAAATGTGCTTCGTCACACCCAACAAAACCAACCTTTAGGGACTCTGCCGAGCATGGTGCACACTGCTAGCAGGACACTCAGCTCCACCCGGGCCTCCAGTGGTCCCAGGTGGAGTCCAGGGAGGCGCATCTTATCCGTGATCACTATTATTCAATCCAGATTTTTTTTTTAAAGGATAAGGATAATAAAGAAAAGAAAGTGCAAGCGAAACCACAGGGAGATCCCTCTTCGCACCTAACGTCTGGCTAAGATACGGTGGACAGGGCGAGCTGGGAACCCTGTGCCCGGCCGGCGGGCAAGCGTGTGCCCGAGCGGCCCTCCAACCCAGCAACTCCTGTCCTAGAGACACATGTTCACGGAAGACCCAGCAGCCCCCAGTGGCAACAGCCCAAAGGCGGGTCCACCGCACAGGACGGATAACAAAGCCGTCCATTGTCACGGAGGGTCGATTCGTGCTAGCAAACGGGGCAACTTTGAAAACGTGACGCCAAGTGAGAGAAGCCTGACACAGAAGGTTACGTGTGGTACGATTCCATTTACGTGCCACGTCCCAGATCAGCAAACCCGCAGACAGAAAACAGGCTCGTGCACGCCAGGGACTGGGGGAGGAGAGTAGGGAGTCACTGCTAGTGGGTTTGTGTTTGGGGTGATGGAAACATTCTGGAATTTGAATGTGGTGTTGGATTATGAGCCTGTGAATACCGTAAAGTCACTGTAAAATTAAAATTCTACCTTCCAAATGGGTAAACTTTATGGTATGTCAATTATGTCTCACTAAAGCTGTCCTTTAAAAAAAGCCTTGGAGGGGCATCCGGCTGGCTCAGTGTAGAGCACGTGACTCTCGATCTCAGGGTTGCGAGTTTGAGCCCCACGTTGGGGGTCGAGGTGACAAAATAATAATAAAAATAAAAAATAAGTAAAACAGAGCACCTGCAGTATCAGGGTCTGGAGAGCACTGGGGAGTCAGTTCTATTGGTGCTATCACCCTGTGTTGATTGAATATGTTGTTTTTTTAAGCTTATCTTTTTCCTTTTTTTTAAGATTTTATTTGAGAGAGAGGGAGAGCGCGCACAAGCAGGGGGAGGGGCAGAAGGAGAAGCAGACTCTCCTGCTACTGAGCAGGAGGGACCCTGAGATCACGACCTGAGCCAAAGGCAGATGCCCAACCGACTGAGCCACCCAGGTGTCCCTATTTTTTAAGTGACTCTATCCCCAACGTGGGGCTCAAATCTACGATCCAAGATCAAGAGTCACACACTCCGCCAATGGACCTGGCCGGGCACCGCTGACATCCTGTATTCCCCTCCCCACCGCCAGTCTGTCCCCCATCAGAGCGGACATCTGTGAGGGCAGGGATTTCTGTTTCCAGCACAAGGGGATGCCGCCTGGCATGTGGCCAGCACTCACACATTTGCTGGATGAGTAAATAAATTCTGTTTTCTTTAAACTCAAAAAATAGAAAGATCCTTTCACTAGGTTCCTGGGAGGATGAATGAGATCTGCACGAAGGCCCGGCAGTGTGGGAGGTACGACCTTCGACGGCTAGTAGCCGGGGACCAAAAAGATGCTGAGGCTACGTTCCCACACTTACTAGACTATATCACAATTTCTCACTTTTGTCTCCTGTGTTAGACTCTCAGCTCCCTGAAGGCAAGACCCAAACCGTGCTCACTCCCGGGATGTGCGCAGACACACAGTAGGTTAGGGGGCCCCAGAGGGCGTCGAACAAGGGCAGCCATCGCTCATCGCATCCAGGCCCCCGGCTCCTCTGTCTCCTACAGTCCTCAAGCAGAGAGGCCTGCTGCTTCTCATTCCAGATTGCTCCGTGACCACACGCGTCTTTGCTCAACTAAGGAACAGCCAAGAATGCGCTCGGCAGCTGACTGGCTCCTCTCCTCCTGAGCCACCTGAGGACAAGTCAGGCCCAGGGGCTCCCATCCCTGTAGGCCTCCTGCCACTCCTCCCTGGGGCTGGCTTCCTGCTCATCACGTGAAGAGTAACTCAGACAGGCCAAGTGGATCACGTACCCACTTTTGGACCCACCACTGAGCTTCCACACGTACCGCCAGCCAGGAAGAGGGCCGGACAGCGTCCCAAGTCCAGGCTAAGGAGGCAGCTCAGTCCATCTGGGTGGCTGTGAGGGGCGCTGGACAATTGCAGTTCAGCGTCTGAGCAGAGAACGTGCAGGAGAAAAACATGTAAAACCACCAAATATTATCTCATCTTTCACTCGTTTAACGATACTTTGGGGGACAAAGAGTGCTGGCCTTTGCAGGGACACCTGACACTGTCCTTTCAGTGGCCAGATGCCCAGTTTGCCTTGGATCATGGATGCTGTCTCTGCATACACAACAGCCCCCCTTTTCCCTCTCAGGAGCATCCCAGCATAGACAGAGTTACAGGGTCCTCCAACTCCTGAAATAAAAGGTTTCTTGTTTCACAAATAAGGAGTTAAGGTTCAAAGCGATCGAGGCCGCTCCTGGCTCATAAGGAGTCTGCGTGGCTCCATCCACCCCACTGGACTCACGAAACCTCAGGGTCATTTCCCCCCGCCCGTGGTCTCCCCAGCTCCTAAAATGTCACCCCCTCCAGTTTCTCCTGTCTCCTCCAAACCTCCCTGGGCCACACCACCTGCCGCTGCTTTGCTAGTGTCCACGTGTCTACAGCTGCTAAATTGGCGACGTCCAGCTCCGAGCACTCGTGGGACGCCTATCCGCGTCTGGTCTCTGCCTGCCTCCTAGATCCCACACTGAGCGTCGCCCCTTCCCCTGCTTTCCTCTTGGGCCTTTCTCCCCACGCATGGCACCCTCAGCCACGGCTCCAGCGCCTGAACCGCCACCCCACGCCCCCCCATCCCAGTGGCCGTCAGTCTGAGCGCCTCTGGCCTCTGGCCTGGGCCCATCGTCCCCCTCCAGCAGGTGTTCTCTTCAGGCAGCCCCCCACCTCTCCAAGGGCGGTCTCCCCACCTGGTGCGTGGCTGCTCAGCCGGACACCACCACCTCCCAGGGACACCGCCCCACCGTGCCTGGATCACCTGACCTCGAGCCCGTCCCTCCCTCGCGGCCACAGCAGCCAAGGCCGGGCACATTCCGATCCCTTCCCGTGACACTGGGCTCCTCCAGGGCTGAGCCAGGTCGTGCCAGTCACCCTTCCGTCCAGCGCCTAGCGTGAAGCAGGCCGTTCAAGCGGCAGCCGCCGGCTCTGCAGTGACAGCAGAGGACCGGCAGTTAAAGGCAGCGCCGCCGCTGAGCTGCAGGGTGTGTCCCCGCCGTCCCGCCACGAGGCTCTGTGCGCCACAGCCCACCGCCTTCCCAAGTCTCTCTGTCCACGCCGCCACCACCTGCCACCCGCTGCTGTACCCTAGACCGGGCCCGGGGGCCGCAGATGCAGGGCCCTTAGGTCTCACTGGCTTTTGGGCACAACCGCAGCACCTCCGGAGGAGGAGGGAAACCCTGAGGGTTTCAGTGGGGTCTCCCTGCCCGGCCTCCCGCAGGGAGCTTGGCCTCTTCCGAGCAGCACGGCAGGGCGAGTGCCCAGGGCACATCTCTGGCCTGCTCTCTTCTGTCCCAGAGGGAGTCCAGACGGGGCAGCCGTCTACCAGCCCCTCCAGGTCTGTGCACGTCACTCAACTGCTACAGCTCCCCCTAGCATTCCACCGGGATACGACTTGAGGGCACACTTGCTGGCTGGCGCCTGCTTTGATGTGAGAGACAGAGGAGAACAGGAGGGGGTTATGTTACAAAGTCAGAGCTGCTGATCCCTGTGTCTGAGCAGCAGAGAACCAGGAGGAGAGGGACAGCCCAACCGGCCGTCCGAAATCCGGCAGCAACATGCGGTGCCCCATCCCACCCCTCACTCCACACTGCAGGTAACGGGGGCGGGACGGGTGGAGCAGAGACAGGCGGGACTGCTCCCCACGCTCCCGTCAGGCCCAAGCAAGGACTGCGACAGGGGACAAGTCACATGGCTCCAGTTCCACACACGTCTCTGTTTTATTATGGCAAAGGTGAAAACACCACCTTCCCCACAACGGCAACCGGTAACATTTATCCCAAAAATAACTCGGTACAAAACAGGGCTGCTTCAGAATTTAAAAAAAAAAAAAAAGGAAAGAAAAAAAAAACCTTTACATGAGTTTTTAAATCCTATTTTAAAACACAAAAGAAACAAATCCATCATTGGCTGCACAGCCCCAGTCCACGGCCCCCTCCCACCAGGGAGCACGGAGGAGACATCTGGGTCCTGCTCCACTTGAGGATCTGCCGCTCTCTTTAACTGGTGTCCATCTGAAACGCACACAAAAATCACTCACTCAACAGGAGGCCCCTGCTTCCGGTCAGTCCCTGTCCACCCCCCGGCGCCCCTCGCCTGGGACTTACTCTCGCGTTGTAAGCGTCCAGCTGCGCATCCAACTCCTCTGCAGAAAGCTGCTGCTTCGAACTCCGGCCGGTGCCTCTGCCTCGGCCCCGGCTTCCTCCACGAGCGCCTCTCCGGGTGCCGCCGCCGCCGAAAGCCCCGGAGCCACGGCTTCTAGTCATCCCACCTCTGTTTACACTAGCAGGGAAGAGGGAACCCACTCACGTGCCATGGAAGGGCCTGCAGGCCGAGTGCCCCCAGGCCCACGCAGCGCCCCCAGCCCCGGAGCTCACCTCTGCGCGGGTCTCCGCTGCGTGTCAATCTGTGACGTGACGAGCTGAATGTTCATGGGGCGGCCTGCGGCAGAGAAAACAAGAGGTGCCCCGGTTAGAGGGCTCTGAGGCGCACCAAGGGGTGCCGCACCCCGGTCTCCATGCAAGCACCGGAGAGGGGCTCTGTGTATCTCCAAGGCTCCCAACAAGGGGAGCGGCCGAGCGATACTGGTGGGAGAACGAGATGCTGCCAGTGACAACCCCACCGAAAACCTCCTCACTCCTTCTCGGTCCGGGCTAGGTGGGTGTCTGGCCAGGTGTGCGGGGTGCTCATGGGTGGAAAGGTGTGGGTGGCCTGACGGAAGAAGAACTGGTACCTTTGTCTTTACGACTACAGCCCCGCACTCAGAGGTGTACTATGGCGGTTCTGAGAAGGCTTCACAGAAGTGAGTCTTCCGGAAGGAGCTGAAGGAGGGGAGGGATGTAGCTTGCTGGATGGGGGTTCACAAGAGGTTGGTCCAGATGTGTGGGGCAGCATGAGAGGTGGCAGAATGGAAGAGAGAGACAAAGGGGCGAATGCAAAGTGTCCTCAGCCACAGGATAAGCCATACTCCTGCACGGATGGCTGCCAGCCCCAGACTCCACAAACGAGCCGCAGCCCCGCCATCATCCTGGGTCCAACCTCAGACGCACCATCCAGGGGGACGCCGTTGTACTGTTTCATAGCTTTCAGGGCGTCTGCCTTCCGTTCAAAGTGCACGTCAGCTGTTCCTAAACTGCGCCCGGAACGGTCATAATGCACAGCTGCCTTCTTCAGAGTCCCGAATTCAGCGAAGAGCTCCTGGAGGCCGGGAAGAGCAGCTGTTAGCGAAGGGGCTTCCCCTCTGGTGGCCCAGGGCAGTTCCCTGGCAGTGTGAGCTGCTCTGGGGTCATTTCCCTGGGAGGCAGACACGGATGGGGGCAGGGCAGTGGTAGTGGAAACCAGGGGAAGGGAGGGGCGTATGGGACAGCAACTTCCTGGAGCAGCTGGGCCTGAGGGCTCCTGCCAGTGTGGGGACCTTACATCTGTCCCAGGATGCAGGTAAAGGACCACAGAGCCCACCAGTGAAGGGAACAAGAGTAAGTCGCTATCTTCTCCAACAGCGGAAAATTGACAACACACCCAAGGACTGTACCAAGAAACAGCAAAGGCCAAGATCGCAGAGCAAGGGATGCTATCCGACATGCGGACCAGCTCCCAGGGCCCGGCGGTTTGGGAGCCCTGACCCAGCCCCTCCCCCAGGGCAGGTTCTGGCTCACCTTTCCCTCTCCTCCTACTCAAGCCTGCCGCAAAGGCTGAAGTCAAGCGCTGCCATGGAAACCGCCCTGACCTCAGGCAGGCTGGGAGTTGGAGAGGGAACCCGGGGTGTGGGGCTACTCCGGCCGCAGGCACACAGCGGGAAGAGGAGTTCACCAAAAGCGGTTTCCAGTGGATGCCAGAAACCACCTTAAAAAAAGTGTTGAGACACCGTGAGTGCTCACCGGCCTTGCTCTGTCCTCCCACGGTAGTCAAACAAACAGCTGGGCTCTGGGAAATTGAACCCAGGAAGGCCCAGCACCCTGACCCAGCCATCTCTGGGACTGATCCCCAAGATGTCTTTACTTAATCAGAAAACAGGTTTATATGCCTTTGGAATTCAAACAAAAAAACAAAACAACAAAAACAAAAAAACCCCCGAAAAACAGAAACAACCCCCCCAAAAAAACCAGAAAACAAAAAAACCCCAAACAAAACAACAAAAAAAGAAGCTTCAACCAAAGTTGAGTTTGAGAATCATGCCACTAAAAAGACCACGAGAAAAACAAGGCACAAGTTCCGTAAGACACGGAGCTTGGGGCTCAAGGCAAACGGAGCAGGAAAGGTGCCCAGCACCATCCTGCTTCTGTGCTTTGCCTATAAATTTCCACAGAAAAAGATCTTTTTCCTCCCAACAAATCATTAAAACAAGTACAAAGTAAACAAAAACCGAACATCCTAGGTGAGTCGATAACACAGGACACGCTCACATTAGGCCAATCTTTCGGGCTAAGAAGTGAAAACTCCGGCAGAGGATTTTCATTTACAGGACACATCTTAGGAAGAGCAGCAGCTCTTCACGCTAAGCCGGGGGCCTGTCTTCCAACACACTGACCTACTTGTCGGACTTTCAACTGTACTATGACCTCTGCTTCCATTCCTGCACCCCTTAGAGGGGACAGGGGTGGCCCTTGGGTGCCCGGGAGGGCCCACTGTCCTAAGGTGGCAGGGGATTCAAGACCACATCCCGAACAGGACCAATTCGGCGAGGGTAAAGTGCTCACCGGGAAACTCCCGTCCCTTACCTGAATATCAGCGTCGGACACTCCAAAATCCAGATTTGACACCAGCAGTTTCCCACCAGTCTCCACGCCTGCGCCACCCCCAAAGCCGCTGTCGAAAAGGTCATGCTGCCACTTGTCAGGAAGTTGTTTCGGCTGGAGAAGAAAGAAAACACGAGAACAGACACAGACCCATGAGTGTCTCTTCGAGACTCTCCCTCGCCCTCACAGGCAGGCAACCCTCTCCCCGCCGGGCCGGGAGGGAAACGCAGAGACCGGTAGCTCTCCCCTTCCCGCCCACGCCGCGTCAGGCCGCAGCCGACCCAGCGGGACCCCACGGTCCCGCAGCTCCTCCGTTCCCTCCAACCAACTTCCCGCCGCCCGCGCGGCCGCGCCCAACGTCCCCTCGGCCGCCGCCGCCACGAGGCCCGGCGCCCAGCCGAGACAAAGGCCGGGAGGGTCTCCGCCTCCCGGGCCCGGCCCGCGCGCGACCTGGCTGCCCGGCAGGCGCCCGCGCCCACCGGCCCGGCGCAGCCCGCCGTCCTACCCGCCGCGCCGCCCCTCCGGCCCGCCGCCCGCCGCGGCCCGCCGCCTCCGCGCTCACCCTGCTGTAGGGCGCCGGCCGGTTCCTGCCGCCGCCGCCCGCCGCGCCGCGGGCGATGGCCGGCCGGTTCCGAATGGGCCCGCCACCTCGGTTCACTCGCGCGGCGGCCTGCGCTCCGCCGCCACGGCCGCCCTGGGAGCCGGCCCTGCCGCGGCCCCGGCCTCCGCCGCGGCCGCCTCGCTGGCTCCGGTTCAGCTTAATGATGTCGTCCAGAGACATGTCCATTTTGTCGGCCATGGCGGGCGCGGAATCGGCCTCGGCTCGAGCCCGCGCGTCAGCACGCCGGCGCGTCACTTCCGGAGCCGCGCGCTGTCTTCCGGTGCCGAGGCCTTGGAGAGGCCGGGGATTGGCTGCGAGTGGGCGGTGAGGGCAGGGCGGCGCGTGCGCGCTAGGGAGAGAGTTAGGCGAGCGCTGCTGTTAAGGTGCCGAGCAGTGGCCGGTCGTTTTTATACCTTCCCGCGCGGGCGCTGCCAACGGAAGGCGGGCGGGGCAGCGCGAGGTTAGGCCGGCGGAGGTGCGAGAGCGCGGGGCGGAGCGCGGCCGTTAGGGCGGGACGGGCGCGCCGCCCCTCCCCCGCCCTTGCTCGCCCGGTGCCTTGAGCCCGCACTTCTCCCCCGCGCACCCACCCTCTCCTCGCGCTCCCGCGCCTTCTCCCTCACCCTCTTTCCCCGCGCCCCTGCGCCGTCCTGCACCTCACCCCTCCCCCGCGCCCGCACCCCACCCCTCCCACGCGTTCTCGCGCCTCCCCCCCGCATCCTCTCTCCGAACTCGCGCCCCGCCCCCCACCTTCTCCCCGCGCTCCCGCGCCTTCCTCGCATCCCACCCCTTCCCGGCACTTGACCCTCTCCCCGCGCCCTGGTCCCGCCCCGCATCCCCCTCCTCCGCACTCTTGTCGGGTGGTGGTGGCGGCGGCGTTCGCCGACCAAATCTTCGATGACCGGGGCCGCAGGCTGAGCGGGCTGGGTGGTTGTTCCGTGGTGTGAACTCGTAGTCAGCTGGGTTGGGGTCTCTCTGGGAACCCTAAGTTAGTCATAACCCTTTGAAAAGCACCGTATGGTACGTTTTTGCAATTATTGGTGAAAGCCCATGCTCCGTTTCCTGGACGCAGGGCAGACCGTGCAGTCTTTGTAGATACCCTGAATGTGTAGGGAGCCTCCCTCTTGGGGCACTCTGTCCCCCCAGGGGCACCCGGGCCCTGCCCCCGCCGTCCGTGCTGACGCATTTGTGCTTGTCCGTCCGGATTTCTCAGAGCTCTGGCAGCAATCCCAGCCCGTGCTGAACCTCGGGCTCAGAGCCGCGCCCCTTTGGTGCCCAGATGCTGTAGCTGCGCAGACTAAGTGTAGCTCCCTGACCTCTTTCCCTCCGCCTGTAGGCTCCGCGGCCATGAAGGTGAAGATTAAGTGCTGGAATGGTGTGGCCACTTGGCTCTGGGTGGCCAACGACGAGAACTGTGGCATCTGCCGGATGGCCTTTAATGGATGCTGCCCGGACTGTGAGTGTCCCCGGTGTTCCCTCCCTGTTGAGCGTTGCCTGCTTGCCTGGCTGTGCCATCTCCCCAGAAATACCTGCACAAAGAGCTTGGGTTTTGGTGTCCCTTTCCTCAAGAAAAGTTGACAGGAGAAGGCCAGGTGGTTTGGGCCCATGTTCGTATAAAGAGCTCATCAAAAGTTTTCTAAGAAAAAGTGATGTTGCCTTTTATTGTGGTCAAAGTCTGCGGGCTATAAAGGTATGTTAGAACTCTGTGTTTGAAGATTCTCAATCGAACACAACCCAGAATATTGTAGGGCTACCCCTCCCCCCACCCAGCACACAGGATCACAGCGGCTAAGGGACCTTTCCACCTTTGCTTCATGGTTTGGTAACCGCTAACTAGGACGCCTGGTTCCACTTCAGCCGAGTCTCTAAATGTAACTCCGACTTTTTATGGGGAGTGCTGTCACATCAGATGTGACGTGACGATGAGTCCCTAGGGTCACCCCCATTCCTAGTCCTTGCTTAGATTTTTCCTGTTGTCCATAGATGTCTCTTCACTGTGTGGTGTGAGCAGGATCCACGATTGCTTGCTTTGCTCCGCCCTGGGTGTTCAATATTAACATAGAACAAGGCCTTCCACCCCGCTCGCAGCTTTTTCAAGGTGTCTGACCAGGTTTTAATCAGATTTCTTTGTGGTGGTTTTTGATTCATCTTTGTTCCCATTATGTTCTGTGAAGTAGAAACGCTTTGAGTCTATTTTTAAGTCAAAAACACATTTTTGCACCAGTGAATTTTGTTTTTAGCCAAACCGAAGTGAACTTGAACAGAAGCAAGTTGACCCTTGGGGGGACAAGGGCGGTCCCAAGAGGAAAACGGGACATGGGGAATACTGAGGGGCCACTCTGTCCTGTGAATGGCGAGGCCTCTTTTCTGGGGTCAGGTGAGTGCCCAGGATAATAATAGGGCTTTACTTTTTTTTTAAAGATTTTATTTATTAGAGAGAGAGAGTGAGAGGGAACACAAGCAGGGGGAGTGGGAGAGGGAGAAACAGGCTTCCCGCCGAGCAGGGAGCCCGATGTGGGGCTGGATCCCAGGACCCTGGGATCATGACCTGAGCCGAAGGCAGACGCCTAACGACTGAGCCACCCAGGCGCCCCATATTCTAGGCTTAATCTTTACATTTGCTTTGGCTGAAAGGAAATCTCCTTTCCCAGGACTTAATCCGTCCTGATTTACTCAAATGGGTGGATGTAATCTTAGCAGATCACTGACTGGTTCTAGTTGATTAAGTTTTACGTAGTCTCAAGATTCGGTTTTATTGAATCTACTTTAAGGCACTCTTAAATGCTTCCTTAGGGACACAGCAAAGGCTGTGGGGTCCTGGATGGGCACCTAGAGAAGTCCTGCCTAGATTGGCTGTGGGAGAGTGAGTGGGGTGGTCAGGATGGCATGGGCGCACAGCCTGGGCGCCCAGCTGCTGCCGTTTCAGCGGGGCCTGTGGCCGGCATCTCTGCACCTGCCAGTGTGCCCCGGTTTTGTGGAAGGGGGTCTGTTGGCCACAGAGGAGGGGGTTTAGAGCCTGATCTTCAGACCCAAGGTCAAATTTGAGAGCAAGTCGTAATGTGCCAAGTGTCTGACACGCTTAGGTGCTCTTTACACGGATGAGGTGACACTGGGTTTCTATTGCTAAAATTGAGCTCTTGTGAGAAAGCCAGAGTGACTGAGGCTGTAATAAATCCGCTCCCAGTCCCAGAGAGCTTTGGGAGTAAAAGTCTTCTTGAGAGGTGTTTTCATGATGAAGGATTTCCATCAAGACACAAGCAAGCGCTTGGGTGGGTCACCGTCACTGCCCCTGTGCTCATCATATGCCTCAGGCGGGCTGCCTGCTGGTGACATTACTGGAAACGACTCTTGCCTCAGATGGACCGTGTGGCCTGCGTACTTCCCCATTAGCGGCCACCAGGGCATCCCCTGCCCCCCACCAGTGTATCCTCTCTTTGCAGGGCACTCATTCCAAGCTGAGTTCTGCTGGGCTCAGGAGGGCCCTGGGGGTGAGGGGGATGTAATCTCAGGTGTCACACCTAGTGGGCTCTCCTGGCACAGGGTCTCAGGCGCCCCCCACGCCCCGCCCCCCGCCCCACCCCGGTGGCTGGGGAAGCAGAGTGAGTAAGGTAATTCTGGATTAGCCAAGTATATAATTTTCTAGTTGTTTTGTGATCAAAGTTTCAGAGAGACAGTGATGTTTTGTTATAAAAAGGATTTATTTTTCATTTTTAAAGATTCTATTTATTTATTTGGCAGAGAGAGACACAGCGAGAGAGGGAACACAAGCAGGGGGAGTGAGAGAGGGAGAAGCAGGCTTCCGCCGAGCAGGGAGCCCGATGTGGGGCTCGATCCCAGGACCCTGGGACCATGACCTGAGCCGAAGGCAGACGCTTAACGACTGAGCCCCCCAGGCGCCCCTATCCTCTTCTGATTACGGGCAGTGTGGCTGTCCCCCCGTACCCACCCATGGAGGTAGCATTTCCATGCATGTGGAGTGGAGCGCTAGCAGCATGTGCCCTGGGCCCCGGAGGTGGGGCCCTTTGAGGCCAGAAATGAAAAAGAGGTGAAGGTAGCAGCATGCGGACTCCCGGCTGCTGACAGGTGGGGCCGCAAACACCGCTCCTTCCACTGTGCTGGGTCCCTGCTGCTTAGAAGAGGAACCTCAGTCCCAAGGCCCCAGCTCTCCTACGCTTGATCAGAAGAAATAGTTCCCTGTTCAGATGGTGGCGGGGGGAGCGGGGTGGCCCTAGATAGACCGGTGCTGGAACCTTGGTGTCCCAGGTGAAGGGGCAGAGCTGCGGTGCGTCTGTAGATGGGTCTAGAGCCCTCCCTGCAGCCGAGCACCCCCTCGCAGGGGAGGGCGGAGTCAGGGCCACCACTGCAGGCCTGTGCCTGTGTGCGTGCGTGCGTGTGTGCGTGTCCCGCACAGCGCGCTCACACTCCTGAATTCCGTCTTTTCTGAAACAAGGTGTGGGAGGCTGTGGACACAAGCCCCCGGGCTGCAGTGGGCTGGCGCAGGCGCCTGACATCCTCAGGCCCTGGGCCTTGGCCCCACCCTGTGTGACCGGCGTGATGCTCTCGCCCCTCCCGCAGGCAAGGTCCCGGGTGACGATTGCCCCCTGGTGTGGGGCCAGTGCTCCCACTGCTTCCACATGCACTGCATCCTCAAGTGGCTGAACGCACAGCAGGTGCAGCAACACTGTCCCATGTGCCGCCAGGAGTGGAAGTTCAAGGAGTGAGGCACCCCCAGGCCCCCAGCCGTGGACTGGCCGGCCGTGCTCTCCCCTGGGACGGCCCCCCTCTGGGCCGCGACAGGGTTGACACAAGGACTGGAGCTGCGTTTGTTTTCCTTCAAATGGTGACACTTTATCCAATAAGTGAAACCCATTAAATTACCCGAACCTTGCTGGAGGGCTCTGGTTGCCTGTTTTCTTGGTCCCGATGCCGCCTCGCCGTGCGTTGATGGGAAAACTCATGAATAAACATCTCGATGAGATGCCACCAAAGCTCTGAGTCACAGTCCCCGGAGGAGAAGGAGCGTAGGATCAGCCAGAAGAGCCTGGGGCCAGAGTAACTGGCTCTGGGGGCTTGAAAGGCCTGGTGGTGCCAACAGGGGCACGAAGGCCACTCACCCCGAAGCCGGGGACCGCCTCGCAGACTAGTCTGTGCGACTCGGACCCGGCACGGCTAGCAGCTGCTGCCCGCGGTCCCTTCTGCTGAAGGGCTGTCCCTGAGCAGGTGCAGGTGATCTCAGTCCCTTCTCCCTTGTTCCAGCTTGAGCGTCTGGGCTGTGATGGACCCAGTGTAGGCCATGTCAAGGCCATCTGTGTCCCCAGGTGTCTGAGGTCCTCTACTTAGAGAAGAACAGCCCGTGGGAGGCTCCTTTGGGCACCTTTGTTAGTCCACAGCTCCAGGTTGGGGGGCGGCCTCTGGGGGCCATGGCCCCAGCCCTGGGAGTCTTGGCTACTTCTGGACAGACCGCTGCAGGCTGCATGTCCCTGTGAGCTGCAAGGAGTCACTTGGCACTGGTTCCTTCCAGTCCATTCTCAAGGGACACTCCTTGGGGATCACTACCCTGTGCCTCGTGGGTGGCCAGCTGCCGAGCACTCCGACACTGCTTGTCCTCAGCACCCAGGTGTTGGCCTCCTGGTCAGTCACCTGTGGGCCTCCCTACTTGCTGTCTGGATGTTGTGCCCAGAGGGAGGGAAACCCTGGGGACCATCACTCTTCCCCAAGCTGGAGGTCACATGCCCTGTGTCCAGACCCAGCTGCCAGGGCCCCGGGCTGGGATCTGTCCTGGGAGGGCACATCCAAATAAGACACAGTGTGTCCAGAGTGTTTAGGGAGTGTGAGTGGAAGGAGGGGTGCCTGAGCAAGCCTACTGGCCCACGTCCTCTAGCAGCCGCACTTGGTGCCCCTGGGGCCTGGGCTCAGCCCCCCTGGGTGCTCCCAGCAGCCCTGCAAACAAACTTAGGTCTGGCTGCTGGGTCTGGGTGGCTACTCTCTATTCTTGAGCCTTTGTGTCTACAATGTCTTCGGATCTGAGGACTCCCAGGGAGGAGTTCACAGCCCAGTACGAGTGGTCTGTGACCCTGCAGAAGGCCCCTCGGGGCAGCATGGCAGCCCTGTAGCATCCTGGAGTTTCCTGGCCTCCCCCCATCCCCCGCCCCACCTCCCCTGCCTGGGGGGGGGGTTTCTCCTGTGGCCCACGACTGTGTGCCTGGGGCATCAGACCCTGAGTGCAGCCTCGCAGGCTTTCCGGCCTTGCCCTTTGGGGTGGATGTCCTCATTCTCAGAGGTGTCAACTTGCTCAAGGTCACGGCCCCTCCTGTAGGCTGTGCCTACTTTCCTGCCACTTGGAGGGCTCCAGCCTGGTCCTTGCAGGGCCTGCTTGGCCTCAAGCTGGCCATGCAGTTGCCCACCAGGTCCTGTCCACATCCAGCCATCTGTCTCCTCCCAGGAAGCTCAGGGCCCCTGCAGGGTCTTCTCAGGACTCCAGAACCTCAGCCCGCTCTCCCTCCCCCAGGACGCACAGGCTCACACCACCTGCCTTTGCAAACACTACCCTGGCTTCCCGTCACCCCCTCCCAGCTCCTGCCCCCCCCCAGTGCTCCCTTATTTTCCCCCCTGGTGAGCGGCTCCAGCCAGCTGTGTTTTCCCCTTTGGCTGTGGCTTGAGTCAGGGACTGGGTCTGATTCATCTCCCGTTGAACACAGGTGTTCAGGAGAGATGGCCTGAGGCTCCCGAGGGCAGCCGAGGGCAGCCGGCCTGAGGGCAGAGCTGGGTGGGAGGGGCCTCTGGGTTCCTGTCAGCTGTCCTTTGGCTCGGTTTCCAGAGGTCAGGCCTGGCCTTGCCGTCCACCTCCTCCTAAAGGACCCCACCTGTAGTAACCCTGTTAGTAGAAGCTTCGCCCGTGGGTGTGAAACACAGTGTGGCCCCCAGGCCCACCCAGACTTTGATGTCTCCTCAAGAAGCCCTGGCCCTGGGATCAGTTCCCCTTTAGGGCAGGAGAAAGTGTCCCCTGGGCAGTCATCTCTCCCCAGCCTCATGAGCACCGAGGACCTCTGGGAGGGGGGGCGGTAAGTGTTAGGGCTGGGGCGCCCTCGGGCTAGTTGGGGGCTCAGTTGCTGCCCAACTTGCCCCCTGCTCGCACTGAGACCCTATCCGGGCAGGACCCTGGACAGGGGGCGCGGCCTCGGCCCCCCTCCCGGAAGGTGCCGGCAGGGGCGGGGAGGATGGGGGCGTCGGATCCCCCCACAGGCGCGGGCCCCCAGCGCGGGAGGCACGGCTTCTTGCGGCGAGCGGGGGGGCCCGACGGCCGCTCTGCGCCCGCCCCCGCGCCCCGCTCCGCAGATATAAGGCGGCCGCCGCCGCGTCTCCGAACCCCGCCGCCCGCCCGCCGCCCGCGTCCCCATGGCCCGGCCTGCGACGCTGGTGGCTGCCGCCCTGGCGCTGTGCCTGCTGCTGGCGCCGCCCGGCCGCGCGTGGTACAAGCCGGCGGCGGGGCCCAGCTCCTACTCGGTGGGCCGCGCGGCGGGGCTGCTGTCCGGCTTCCGCAGGTCCCCGCACGCGCGCCGCTCCGAGCCCCCCGCGAGCGCGGGACCCCCGGGCCGGGCGGGCGCTGTCGTCGAGCCGCGCACCCGCCTGCGGAGCCTCGTGAGTGCGGCCGGCGGGGCGGGCGGGGGGCGGGGGCCGGGGCGGGGGGGTGGGCGCTGGGGGGCGCGCGGGCGGCCCTTCAGCCTCCTCCCGCCCCCAGGCCGTGTGTGTCACAGACGTGTCCCCGAAGCTGCGGAGCTGCGAGCGGCTCCCCGACGGCCGCGCCACCTTCCAGTGCCAGGCGGACGTCTTCCTGTCGCTGCGCGCGGCCGACTGTCGCAGCGCCTGAGCCCCGACCCTGCGCCCGGACCTCGCTTGGCCCTCGCCGCCCAGCGCCCAGCGGGAGCACCCCAGCGCCTCCCTCCACCCCCGCTCTGAAAGGCTCCCCGAATAAACGAGAAGCGCAACCGGCCTCTGAGTGGGCGCGGGCAGGGTGGGCAGGGCCCCGCCGGTCCCCAGACCCCAACTCTGCCGCCAGACGCTCCCAGCGCTCCCCACCCCCCGCAGGTCTCTCAGGCCACTAGCCTCTCCCGGAACAGCCTGCACAGACGCACCCCAAGCCCCCGCTGTCTCCCCGCCTTTGTCCACACAGCTCCGGGGTCCCCCAGTGTCCTCCAGGAGCCAGTTCCAGGTTTGCCCTCGTAGCCTCCTCCGACCACCCCACCAGGTGGCCCTCCTGCCCGGGAGAGTCCCACTCTGGGCCTGCCTTGCTTCCGGGCTTTCCTGAGGACAAACTCTTCCTTACTGGAGAGGCAGCTACTCGGGTCACTCCTTTCTTGAGGTCCCCTCAAAACACCTCAAAGTACTAGGCTCAGGGCAGTGAATCCATCTGTTGAAGGAATGAGTGACGAGGCCAGGGCAGGATTGGGGGGGCAGCTGGACATGCAGTTCCAGGGTGAGAAGGGGCTGCTCACAGGCTGGACACCGAGAGGCCGGGGGCTCTGCATTCACCTCTCCCCTGACCCACAGCCAAGCAGGTGGTCCCCACAGCCGTGAGCGCCAAGGCGTGGCTGTGAGGGACCACGACTCCGCAGCAGCGGCCTCTTCTGCTCCACACTCAGGCTTAATTCCCTCCTTTACTTGTCGGAATCTGGGTTCATTCCCGCCCCCGGCCCGCTGAGGCTGACCTTGAGTTCCCTTCAGAGCTGGCTTCCAGGGGGCAGGAAGGCGAAATGAGGCCCAGAGCTTGTCTTGGGGTGTCCCCCGCCCATGGGGTGTGGCTGGCCAGCTGGGCCTCAGGGAGGCCAGGGGACTGGCCCTCCATTCAGAGGCTATCCGGGGGGGGGGGTCCCACAATCCCACTGCACCTGAATGGACGTGTCTCCGGGGGCACTGACTTCCCGGACCCCCAGGATCTGGGCCTCCGCCAACCGTGTCCCAGAGGGCTCTCTGGCTGCCGCAGTCCCCAGCTTAGAGGGGTTGCTCCCGGGTCCTCCCCCATCCGAGTCAATGCAGGACTGGCTGGTCCCTCCTCGCCCCCCTGCTCAGGGGTCCAGGAGTCTGAAGTGTGGGGAAGCCCAACACCACCGCGCCCCTGAAGCTGGGGGCCCAGATGGGGTGGGGGTCTAGGGAGGGCCCCGTGCCTCTCACAACTTATACCCCAACTTGGGTAGGGAGGCAAGGAAAGCTGGTGCCGGCTGCCCAGCCGGGAGGGTGACATGAGCTTTCACGGTCACTTCCCTTCCGTTTCCCGCACGGGGTTCTAAGTTAGGCCTCGTGAGTGGTTACGTCGGAAGGAAGAAAAGGACAGGCCGACCGATCAGAGGAAAAGGATGCCAGCTCTCCCCTTCTATGGGGCCAGGCTACAGGTGCCGGGCCTCACCTGGATCAGTAGCTGAAGGACGGATGCCCTTCTGGGGTAAGGGGCCGAAAAGACACCATCACAGTCCTCGCCTTTGAACAAAACCAACCAAACTATTGCCCTCACCCCAACCAAAACGAAGAGGTGACCAGGGTCAGCAGCCTGCAGCTGCTGGGCTGCTCCCAGCGGGCCCTGACTTGGAGACGCTGAGATTCTTTGGACCCAGTCAGGGAGCCTGAGCCAACTCCTTCCTGGATGCATGGTCCCGCGCAGAACCACGGGAACCAGCCTCCCACTGGCCTGTGACAGACTCCGGGGCCAAGCACCCACTGGGCTCTTGCCCCTGGGAGGCAGCCTGAGGAGTCTGGGGTTCCTAAACTGGGGGATGCCTTAATGCCAGGCGGCCTGCTTCCCCCCCGGGCCCCCACCGTGTGGATGGTGCTGGGGAGCAGGGCCAAGAGCCGGACACAGAATACCTCCGACCAGGTTTATTTGGTTGTACACCAGCCAGTCAGATACAAAATCGAGAACAGTCTGTGGGGAGAGCAGCAAGGCTGGCCCGGGAAGTGGGGGGCACGGTGCCCAAGAGCCAGGCCCAGGGCACCAGGGAGCCCACACGGGAGGCGGCATGGTCTGTGCCCTGAGGAGGAAAGGGGGTGCCCCCTTCAGGTCACTGCTCCCCTGAAGCTGGCTTCCAACGAGGCCGGGAAGGCAGAAAGTGCCAGGCGGTAGGGGTGTCCTGGGTCTGCAGGGGCTTGGCGGGGGCGGGGGGGAGCAGAAGCTGGGCCTTCACCAGCACACAGGGTGGCGCCCCTCTGGCTGAAGGTGCCCGCTGCTCATCCCGCCCACTGGGCTGCTCCCCCGTGCTGGTGCGGAGGGGGCAGCATCCTCCGAGAGCAGGCCAGGTAGAGAGGAAGCACTGCAGCTTTGTTAAAAACTGTGGGAACCAATCTCTCAAGGCGTGGGAAGCAGGGCAGGGAGGGGGCTGGCCCGTGGGCACGCTTGTGACCTCCCTCTGCTCAGAAGTCACAGTCGCTCTCCCTCTCACGCTGTACCTCCTGCCGCCTCCTGGCCTCCAGGAAAGCCAGCTCCTTGGCCTCTTTCTTCTGGTTCCGGGCCTCGTACTCTAGCCTGGGGGCCGGGCTGTGGTGAGCTGTGTGCCCAGGCCTGGGTCCTCAGTGGCTGTCTGCGCCCCACCGGGCCCAGCCAAGACCTCTCCCTCACCTGTTCTTGATGATGCGCTGGACGATGAGGTCCGTGGTAAGGTCACTCCCGCTGTCGATCTGACAGAAGATGCCCCTTCTCTTAGGCTCCTGGAGGCCAGAGGGTAGGGAGAGGCGATGAGGGCCCTCCTCTGGACCCCGAGGAGACTGCCCAGCTGCCTGGGCCTGGAGGGTCCTCACCCCAGGAGGACCAGGACACCGGTATGGTTACTCCCGCTGCTTAGCAACCCGCCTCCTCATCCCGGGAGGCCACTTGGCAGTTACCCCCCAGCCAAGCTCCCAGACAGGCACTGTGAGCCCGGGGGGTGGAGGGGGCAGGAGGCTGGGCACATCACACACAACCACCTCGTGTCCAGCAAGGGCCCAGCACGACCCACCTGGTAAGGATCTGAGCCGTCCTTGTCAGGCACGATTTCCGTCTTCCCGTGACATACCAGGTCCACCTGGGGAGGGAACGGGGGTCAGGGAGCCCGGCGCCCTGCACTCAGAGGGCCCTCCCTGGGACCTGGCCCACTAGGGGCCTCACCTTGAAGTGGTCCAGGAGCTCTGCTGTGACCGCATAGGGGGCCCCGATCACCACTTCTGACACATACTACGGGAACAGGGAACACAGGTGGTTAGCTAGGACCTAGCTAGGTCAGAGAGTGGTGGGAGAGGGCGCTCGATGATAAGGAAGCAGGGACTGGGGGGGAGGGGGCAGCATGGTGGGGCTGGCTGGCCGGAAGCTCGAGGCTCCTGGATGCCCCCACCAGCTTGGGCAGGAGACCCCACCCAGCACAGCCGCCTCGGCACATACCCGGCAGGCCAGCACGCTCAGGGTCCGCTCGTGCAGGTTCATGATGGGGTAGTTCTTCCCCTTGTAGTGGTTGACCTCCTAGAGCCAGATGAACTCAGGTGGGCAGGCAGGCTCGGGCAGGTGGGGGCTGGAGTCTCCCCCACAGCCCCTCACGGGTGCCCGCTAGTGTGGGGAAGCCCCAGTCCCCAGGAAGAGGCCCCGGTGTGCCTCCTCTGTCTCTATCAGCACCCCAAGCCTCACCCCTGTGGGCCACCTGCACCCAGCCTCAACCCCAGGAGCCCCTCAAGGGCCCCCACACCCTATCAGCCGGCCGGGGAGCGAGACCTGGTCAAAGTGCAAGCCGGCGATGACGTATGGCCTCTCTGCCAGGCCGTGCACCTTCTCCAGGAAGTCCACGTGGCCGATGTCTGTGCCCGGGTTAAGAAGCAAGTAACAGGGAAAGGAGCAGCTGCCCGCAGGACCAGGGGCTCCAGCAGGTTCCCTCGAGCTCCGCCCCAGTCTGGGGGCCGTCCCACGACGCAGAGGTGCACACAGGGCCAGGGCGGGGGCCACCCTCCCACTTGGTCCCAGAGGATACGGAACAGGTCGAAGGCGCCGGCCACGTAGATGACCGTCTCCCCTGGCTGAGGTTCCTTCCCAGAAGCAAACTGGATGATCTTCTGAGACGTCTGCAGAAACTGCGATACCCCTGTCCAGGGGTTCCGCCCCCCAGGGCACTGGAAGCCGAGAGCGCTCTGGTCAGTGACCGATGCCTTGCAGGCACGTCCTTGACCTGCTCCCACCCCACAGCCCCTCTCCTGCGGCCGGGGCTGCCTGCATCCGCCTGGCTGGCTGGGAGCAGGAATGGGGGCGACGGCCCAGAACGCCAGACCCCTAGCTGCAGCCTGCCAGCGCCCTCGGTCACGTGTGTGCTCTCAGCAGGCACACGCCTCCGGCAGGACACCGTGCGCTAGCCAGCGGGGCCCCGTCCACACCAGGGCCAGGCTGGAGAAGACCCCGGTGACCAGTGGGATGCGTGGCTCCGCTCTGCGGCCACAGTGGGCACTGTGCAGCCAACAGCACTGGGCCGGACAACGGGCCCAGCAGTGGACACTGCCCTTGTGGGGACCCAGCGCCCTGAGCCACCTTCTGGTCACCTGGGACAGCGTCTCCCTGGCGGGTGTCAGGGGAGGGGGCTACAAAGGGAGAGAGGGCCAGGCCGCCTGGTTAGAGACCACCGGCTCAAAGGCGGTCCTTGCTCCTCCTCCGGGCCAGTACCCAGGCAGTGCCTGGAAGGCAGGGAGCTCGGTGAGCGTCCCAGCCAGCCCCAGGGGCAGCCTGGGGGCATCAGACACTGGCCTGGCTAGTATGGCAACACTCACCTTACCAAAGCTGTCTGCGTATTCCCGGTACTCAGAGGAGATCTCCTGAATGGAAGGATGGGCGACGTTGAGGAGCCTCGCCCCCCAGACATGGTCAACCCCAGGGCCTCAAAACTTGCCATCCTGGAGCCCACAGAGAGACAAGGACAGGGCAGATCGGGTGCTCCCCCCCTCCCAGCAGTGTCCTCAGCCCTGGGACCTCGGGGATCCCGCCCCTGTCCCCCCCCAGACTCACGTGACCGCTGTGATGGGCCTTGGTCACCAGCAACATGCGGCCCACGAGGTCCGTGGTGGACACGCCCTGGGTGCGCTGGCACTCTCTGGGGACAGAGGTGGGGTCAGGGCTCACATCCTGGACATGCTCCAAAGTCCCCACCTCCAGCTCACCCCACCTGAGGGCGGCCCTGCTGTGGCCCAGCCCCCTGCCGTGCTGTGTGCGGACCAGGCAGCTCCGGGCGGCTCTCAGGCCGCGACAGAAAACCAGGACCAGGAGCGCAGGGAAGACCACTACACTTTCATCCACTGAAGGAAACGACAGAGCAGAAGTGTTGCTGAGCCCCAAGTGTGCAGGGCTGGGTGGGCAGGTCCCTGCCGCACCCATGTCCGGCAAGGCCAGGGGAACCAGGCCGCGCTGCTGGGGCAGAAGCCGCCGGCCACCAGGGCTTTCTGAGTTAGGGTAACGAAAATAAACTTGCGGGCGCCTGGGGGGCTCAGATGGTTAAGCGTCGGCCTTCGGCTCAGGTCATGATCCCAGGGTCCTGGGATCGAGCCCTGCGTCGGGCTCCCTGCTCCTTGGGAGCCTGCTTCTCCCTCTGCCTCTCTCTCACGAATAAATAAAAATTAAAAAAAAAAAAAAAGAAAAGAAACCCCCTCCCCGGCCACAGCCCCCGTTCTTACTGCTGGCCAGCCACCCTGTGACTACACGGGACCATACAGGACGGTGCGGGTCTATGACACTCGAAGCCCCACTGGGCAGCATGCCACCCTGTTCCGGTCCTGGCCATTTTCCTCGCAGGCAGAAAGAGCCTGGGGGGAGCTTCGAGCCCCGTTCCTGATAAGGTGGGACCCTCACCGGGACTCACCTGTACCTCCCAGCCTGCTTCACTTCCTCGTAGGTGTCACGGCCATCTACGGTCAGTGTGATGTCATCTAAGGAGCAACACACGTGTGAGCGTAAGGATTCTCAACCCAGACCACGTGGGCCTACAGGACCCTCAACCCTCATCCCAGGCTGGCCCCGGTGTGCACGCACTCTTTCTGGGAAAGGACCCGAGGCCTTCTCAGATCCTCGAAAGGCTCGGTGCTGCTCCCCAAATGCGAGGAGGCCCCAGCACCCCAGCTGCCCTCCGGCCCGCCCAGAGGCCCCGGCACTCTGGGCCCCAGCCCCACCCACTCACTGCCATGGACACAGAAGTCGCAGCTGTACTTGTCCAGTGTCTCCAGCGTGGTAACATAGGGAGCCGCCGGCACCACCTCGTCTACCCACTTGATGGCCTGCACCATCTTGTACCTCTCCTCCTGAGTGAACACCGGGGGCCCCTTGTGCTTGGAGATCTCCTCTAGAGCCAGAGATAGAGCAAGAACAAGACGGGTGACCTCTGCAGGGCTGGACCACAGGCTCGCTGGCCTCGGGAGCCCCCTCCCAGCACCAAGCAGGGTCTGTAACCACATGTGAGCTCACGGCAGGCAGCTGTCTCTTTCCCTGGGCCCTCAGCTTGTCACAAGGGCTGGACACCACCCTGTCTCTATGGGCCAGTACAAGTGCTCAGGATGTGTTTGCTGGATAACTGCGTGGTTCCCTCACCCAACCACAGTTCCAGGTAAAGTCCTTAGACAACCAGGCGCTCCGTCCTCCAGGGCCCTGGGAACCAGGTTGTGCGGGGAGGGGAAGTGGGCAGCAGGGCCAGAAATGTGATCCCTTGGCCGCACTGCTCAACCAACCTGCTGAGCTGCAAGGTGGAAAGCCCTGAGTGGGCTCAACCTGGGGCTGCAGGTGGCATGAAGCTGCTGAGCTGTGCTCTTCGCAAGGATGGCCTTGGGCCTGGCCCAACCCCTTGCGGGGCCCTGTAAGGTCAAAAGCAGCAGCCCCAGCTTACCATCGGTGTGCACACCCACGATGAGGTAGTCGCCCATGGCCCGTGCCTGGCGCAGCTGGTTAGAGTGGCCATAATGCACCATGTCATAGCTGTGGAAAGGACAAAATGGTGAGTCCCTGTGCAGAGGGTGGGACTGAGCAGCTGGGAGTGGGTGTGTGTGTGGGGGTGCGGCCTTGCTCCTCTGAGAAGCTGCCACTGGGAATTGCTCCGGGGTCTGGCTGAGCCTGGGCTTTCAGAGGGGAGGTGGGCACTCAGCTCCCCACACCACTGGTCCCTGGCCAGATTTAACAAGCACGACAGCGGCTGGGCTGTGCCCAGGAACAAGGCCTGCTGGTCCCCAGGGCTGGTGAGCACACAGAACAGCCTCGGCTCCCCATAGGTGCCATGGAGCCCCGTCCTCTGCCCTCAGCCCCTCCTCTCACCAAATGCAAACAATGGGGGGGGCCGGCCCTTTAATCTGTAACCTCACATTCATTTAAACTGGGCTGGACTCTGTACTACCCTGAGGCAAGTGGACAGTCTTCGGGACCAACACGAAACAAAGTCTGACAAGTGGGTGAAGGCAATTACTAGTTTTGGAAATCCTGCTCCCTCCCCCATGGCCTCCAGAGACTCAGCAAGGCTTTGCTCTCTGGGGCCAACAACCACCTCCCTACCAGCTGGTTCTAGAGCTCTTATCCTCAAATCTGGGCCTGAGTAAGGAGTAACTTCTCAGCTCGAGGCCCACTTGCTCTGTGTGTGCTGCAGAGGACCCCAAGTTGGCCCCACACCAGCTCTGTTTCCTTCCAAAGCCTCTCGTCTCCTGAGTAGGTGACAGTGTCCCTGCTTCTCCAGGTGACTCAGGCCACCCGGCGCACAGAGCTCTTCCGCTCCCTGACACCTTTTACTCCCACCACAGCACACCACGTCCCAGCACACAAGCCTGTGGAGTCACACGGTTCTGGCCCTGGGGTGAGAGAAGAGGAGAGTCCACATCCAGGAGCCTGGCTGGCCCCTGAGCTCACTGGACAGGCTGGACTGGGGGTCCACAGTTCGGGCTGCAGGGTGGTGCTGGGTCTGGGATGTGTCCTAGCCACTGTGGCCTTGTGGCCGTGGCTGGCCTGCTGGGGCAGGGACCTGGTCAGACCAGGGCCAAGGTCAGAGTCCACCAACATGAAGCCAGGCTCCTCTACCCAAGGTGACTCAGGCACAGCTGCAAAGGTATGGCAGCCCCCCCCCCCCACACACACCCTCGCTCTCCTCTGAAGCCATCAGCTGTTCTTTCTCTGATTCCATCAAGTGAAGATGCGAGAAAGCATCACAGTGGACAAGCTGTCAGTAGAGGTCAGTTTCCCTCTTATCTGCTAACAGCTCCAAACTTGAAACAACTCCGGGTCTCGGCCGGCCAGAGGAGAGAATGGATGGGCACTGTGGCCCTCCTGGGAGGGACCCCGGAGCCCGGGGGCTTCACTGGGGGTCGTGGACACAGGCAATTCCTGCCCCGACGCTTGCCCAGACACCCGGGAGAAACCCTCCGACCTCGCGGCAGGCAGGCTGGGGAGCCGGACATGGAGACCGCCGCGAAGATGCTCCGGGAGCACGGCTCCCCGGGTATGAAGTGATCGCGCTCGTCGGGACCGGACACACGCGACTCGCGCCACCACCGGCCAGACTCAGGCGGCCCGGCGGGCGGCTCAGCGGCGGGCCCCGGAGCAGGAGCGCCCGCGTCCCCAGGAGGGCTCCGGGACCGGGAGCCGCAGGCCCGGGCCGCCGCCGCCTGCCGCTCGCGACACACGGCCGCCCCGGGGCTCCGGGCCCGGCCGTCCCCGCCCCCGGCCCGCCCGCCGCCGCCGCCGCGCTCACCAGCCGTCGCACCACACTCGCACGGCGCGCCTGCCCTCCGGACCCGGCGGCTCTGCACCGCCTGCCGCCCCGTGCCCGTTCCGGATCATGGCCCCGCAGCGGCGGCGCGATCCGGCCGGCTCCGCGACTCTCAGCGGCCGCCGCCCGCCGGCCCCGAGCACGCCCCGCCCCGCCCGACGCACGCGCCGTCACGCGGGCCTCACCCGCCGCGCGCGGCCAATGGCGAGCACCGCCCCTCCCCCGGAGCCCCGCCCCTTACCGGCTTCGCGCCGCCAATGGCGTGAGCCGCCAGAGCCGAGCCCCGCCCCGCCCCGCCTGGCAGCCTACCGCGTGCCCAGGAGACCCCGCCCTCCGGCGCGCTGGGCCAATAGCTTGCGCGCACCTTGCCGAGGGGGCGGGGCAGGACCACGTGGGGCTCCGCCCGCTTCCCCCAAGGAGCCTAAGCTGGGCGCCGGCGCCCATCTCCGCCCCCGCAGGGCAGTCATTCGAGGACACGCGCGAGACAGTGCAGAGATGTTTAATGACAATAAAAAGGCCTGCTGAGCGCCCAGGCCCAAAACCACCCCTCTGCCGCAAACCCAATTCAGAAAAAGGTTGCTATAAAGTCACCGTGTTTTAGTAAGAAGCAGTAGAAATAGGCTTGAGGCCCCTGAGACTAGCCCGGTGAAGGAGGAAAGGCAGCCGTGTGCTTCCTCCTGACTGGCCAGTTGTGAAATAACCCGAGTTCTGTTCTTGCACAAAGGCATGGCTGCCACCTCTTTAAGAAGAGGCTGGACAGGCCAGGTGTCCTCCGAAGGCCCACGCCCGAGGAGGCCACAGCAGTGCCAAGGCGGCTCCCGCTAGAACCAAGGACGAAGCAGTCCTCCCCGGAGGATGCTCGCGGGACCCCGGGGCTGTGCTGGCCTTGCCCCTGAATCATAGTTCCGTCATCTGCAAAGTGCCAGTTGTTCTTGTCCAGCACCAGGTTACGTTACTTTCTTCCTTTTTGTGCGTTTAGTGCAGCCCTTGCCAAACCAGCCACCTAGGACAGGGGCTGAGCTAAGTGGTGCACCCCGGTCTCCAGACGGGGGCTCCTCCCGGCTTCTGCACAGCGATTTCCGAGTGTGGCTCCCTTCTTCACCTGCACGTAGGGGAGTCGCCAGGGAGAAGATTGGGTCCTGCCACCTACCGAAAAGGAAAAGCTAGGTCAGGCATGCCTGGGAGCCTCTGTCACAACCTGCCCCAGGGCGGGAAAGCTGACTGAGGAGGTCACCCTGCTTCCCTCCCCCTTGTCTTAACTGTGGCCAGGCTTTGCTTAGTGGCAGCTCCACTGTTCCTGAGCTACAGAACAGCTATAAGAGGGGTAAGCTCCCCAAATAACTCAAAGGTCAGCACTCACACTAGCTCAGCCTCTGCAGAACTCAGTGTCCTTGCTGGTGATGGAGCAGGACGTGCACACCCAGGATGGGGCAGCAGTAGCCCCAAGAGGGGTGAATCACTAGTAACGCTGGACCCCACCTTTCACTTGTATGGCCAGGGGCAGGTGGACCAGACCCTTTCCCTCTTCCCAGACTGCAAGACTAGATGGGGGGGGGGGGGGAAGGCCAGCTGACTAGGGAGGTGTGGCCTATAGACTACACCATGAAGAGATCATGTGTCTGACTGAGATGTAGAACCACATATTATAAACTTAAGATACAGATAAGCACTGATAAAGAAAATGAGCTATGTAAAAAAAAAAAAAAAAAGTACAGTACACAATAGGCCCACATTACATAACACCACAAACATAACATACAAGAATTGCCAGGCCCAGAAGGTGAAGGGATCCTTAATTCTTGAACCCTTTGATTAAAAGAAGTTACTGATTTCCCCTATAAGACCCTGAAAATTCACAGAGAAAGAAAGTGTAAACTTTTTACTCAATACATATACCACGTCTAAATTATCACAAATTCTGTATTAAGATACAGTTTAAGCTTCCCCAAAGTATGCCAGCTCCCCAAACCAAGTGCACCAAGATTCTGTCTGACTGCAGTTGCCGAGACCACATCCCTTCAAGGCACCTTCCCGTCCAGGCTGTCTGAGGTAGAAGGGGGACTCTCCAGGTGCATACTGGCACATTCCCTCTCCCCGCAGGGAGTCACACCAGCCAGGGCGCCCTAGCTGATGCCTCAGCCGCTCCCTGCGGGGGCCACCAGGCTGCAGTCACACCTCAGACACCATCTGCAACAATTCAGAGCATTCTCTATGCTCAGTTCACGAGAAAAGACAGACACGGCCCATCCACACAGGGGCAGGAAAAGGGGGGGATGCACCCGTGCCCCCCTCACCTGCTATAGGGGGGAATCTCCAGGCCCAGCTCATCCATGAGGAGCTGCATGACGTCATCACACTTCCCGTGAAGCTTCAGAGCAGCCCAGTCATCCTTTGGGGTCCACTGGGGACACGGGAAGGCGAGTGAGGACACCTCACTTCCTCCCAATGGCCCTTTCTCAGCCAGACCTCTGTGGCCCATGAGTTCAGGACACCAACGTCCCAGGAACTCTCTGGTTCTCCTGTTCTAAGGTCCAGATCTAAGGAGGTATCTGTGCAACTCACCTGCAAGTTCACAATGTAGAGCTTGGGCCGCCGGCTGGGGGGCTTGGTCATGCACCAGAGGCGAGGATACTTCTTCAGAACCTGTAGGAATGGACGGACAGACAAAAAGACCCCACACACAATAGGGAACAAAGCTCTAGGAAGCTAGGGTCTAACACTGAGCTGGCAAGGGGCTGGCAGGCTCACTCCCCTCCCAGTCCATCCGTGGTGCTGTTCACGTACCTTTAAGCTGGAACCTAAACACAGGATCGTGTCGGCTTTGCTGGCAGCCTGAGTGGCTGCCTCCCAGTTCAGAGGCTGCCCCAGCGTCCCCCTCTCCCCAAAGTGCACAATGGTGTCCCGGAGCTGGGCCCCGCACTTGTGGCAGGCCCGGCCCGTCTGGTGCCGGTGCAGGGCGGTGCGCTCGGTCACGTCGAACACCCTCACGTACTCCCTGTTGGGAGTGCAGGCTGTACAGACCTGAGGAGGAGAGGGCAGTGTGAGCAGGAGCCGCTGGCCCGCACAGGCCCCCGAAGCCCAGTGGGACCGCTCACTTCAATGTACATGTTCCCATGGAGCTCGGAGATGGCCGTGCGAGGCAGACCACTCCGCACGTGGAGCCCGTCGCAGTTCTGAGACACCACATGCCGCACCTGGAGGGGAGACAAGGGCAAGGCAGCAAGGGGGCTGCGCGGTGTGTTCAACAGGGACACCATCCTGAACCCTGCCCAGAGCCCAGGCCGGGGGCGACTCCAACCCTGCATGAAGCCTCAAAGGCAAAAGAGAGAAGCAGGCCCCAGCACAACTTGGGAGGGCCCTGGGTGGGAAGGGCCCCAGGCTGCCCGCAACAGCTCTGAAGCGCTTGGCGAGCTAGGAGGGCAGGTGTTTGCTCTCAGCTGGGAAGGGCCCAGACCGACGCTCTCTTGGCTCATTAGGTTTCAAGTCACCGAAGGACCCGGAGGATGGATCCTTCCCCACTTGGCTGAAAGTGCTCAGCAGAGGATCCCCAGAGGTTTCCCATGAGCTTCCCCTTTATTTAGGTGGTTTCTGAGATCTGTCTGGACAATGTGATAGAAACACAGGGGGAAAGAGCCACCAGCAGCTCTGGGCCTGAGGCAGACCCTATACATGATTCCTGAGAGACACTCAAGCCAGGAGTCTAAAACACTTGGTAAGCGCTCATCCCACGTCCAATGGCTGACAGAGACATGAAGCTGTTGCCACTCAGGCACAAAGGTGGTCCTCCGGGTTCTGCCCCAGGCACCCAGCAAGTGTACTTGCTAGCCACACCAGGTTCTTACCAGCTTCTGCTCGTGTAGGCGGGCGATGCTCATGTGGGTGAGGGTTGGCTCGGCCTCACTCAGGTCAGCAGCACTGCCAGGTGGAAGGGAAGCACAGGTGTGGGGAGCTGTGAGGGCAGGCCCATGCTGCCTGTGCTCGACTGAGTGGGAAGGCTGCCCTGGGCTGCTTACCTAACGCTTCTCCCTTTCTGAAGCAGTGTCCACACTCCATTAGGGCCCCGGTAATCTGGAATAGAGGCTGCCTGCACGTTCAGAAAGAAAATAAACCCAGTGACAATGCATCACTGTAGGAACTGGCGAAATTCGCAAGAGTGAAAAGCAAATGTTTTTCTTAATGTGTTCCAGGCCTGTCCGTGCACAAGCCTCTATTCATTCCAGAGGCTCAGCACCTCCTAGTGCAACCTGCCTGAACCCACAGAGTGGCTCCTTCCCTCTGCTCAGACCCCTGCTCCCACCTGGTCTAGCTCATCCCTCCAGGTTCCAAGGAGTCCTAACGCCTCTGGGAACCTCTCCAGCACAGAGTACAACCTGGGCTCTGCAGCCACATCCATCCTCTAAACCGAGGGAGAGGACTGGTCAGGCTCATCTGTGGGTCCCCAGGGCCTAGCCAGCGCTCAGGGAAAGTTTAGCACGTGGTGAAACCCTAGGTAGGAGTGCTCATCCATCCCGATTCTTACAACCTGATAGTGTTTCCTGCCCTACCTTCACAAAGGTAAATACCACTGAATTTCTCTAGTTCTCAACCCAGTGAAATAAAGTCACCCCGAGAGAAGACAGAAGGTGTGCCAGGATCAAGGAGTCTTGTGTTCCCCAGGCTGTAGTGACCTGCCTTCTGGGGAGCCCTATCTCCTCCCTGTAGCTTAAGCTCAGAAAAATGCCCACCCTGAACAGCATGGTTCTGAATCACACTGAAGAGAAATGTCAGAAATGAGAACGTAATGCTCAGAGCAAACTACAGAGCAGCACTCCCACAGATGACAGGAACACACATGTGACTGCAAGAAGGAGACCCCGCTACCAGGGCTCCGGGGTCTGCAAGTCAGGGTAGTCAGTGCCCCTTACCCGGTCTCACTGCTGGGCCTCTGAGCTCATCCCTGTTTGGAGGGTCTTACTCTCACCCTTGCCTGTAAAACCTTACTCAGCTTTCAAGACCTGGCCTCAATGCTGCCTTGCACAAAAAGCAACTGGATGGCTTTCCCAGCTCTGAGGGGATGTGTGTGTGTGTCTGCATCTCCACTCTAGCAACCTAGCACAGCCAGCTTTACCTTAGCTATCTGCTGACACGCCATAGTCTCATCACCGACGGGCTTCTTGAGGACAGAAATCCTCAAGGTTCACCTCTGCTGGCCTACACGTGAGTCACACTCAACATGCACCCATTAAGCAGACAAATGACACTCTCAAAGCTAACCATATTCCATGGCCCAAGATGGCCTCTCAATAAAACGTGCCCAAACCCTTGCTTTCTACTTATTTTCCTTCAACGTTTAGAAAACATGATGCATGGGCAATCAGGAGACAGTTCTGGGCTTAGCTCCGCCCACATAATCTTGGGATAGTGATGAACCGTTCTGACTTCAAATGAGGAGGTGCCCACAAACACTGAAGTACCATGTCCTGTTTTATCCCTCTTCCTTTCTTGTTTCTAAATATGTATCACAAAAACTGCAAACATTTAAAAAGGTTTATCTCCCCACTGAAGTTTCAAGCGGAGTCATTTCGAGTTTCTCCAAGAAAGAATATTTTGGGGGGGGGGGTAGGGCGCCTGGGTGGCCTGGTCAGTTAAGCCTCAGACTCTCGGTTTCAGCTGAGGTCCTGATCTCAGGGTGGTGGGATCGAGCCCCGCCTGGCGTGGGGCTCCGCACTCAGCGGGCAGTCTGCTTGACAGTGTGCTCCGTGCACGCACTCTGTGTCTCTCAAATAAATAAGTCTTGAAAAGAGAAGAGAAAAGAAAAAAAAAAAAGAAAAGAGAAGAAAAGATTAGATCAGCGGGGCGCCTGGCCAGGTCAGCCGGAAGAGCGTGAGACTCTAGATCTCAGGGTCGTGAGTTCCAGCCCCACATGGGCTGTAGAAATTACTTTTTAAAAATAAATAACTTGAAAAAAGAACATCAGGGCTGTTTGTAAAGTGAGTTTTTTGTGAATCAGTACTGACACTCAGAAGACTCCGCTCGGTCCTGGGGTGAGTCACCCAGAAGGGGGCGCCCCACACCCGCCCCTTGCGCCCGCGGTCTGCCCGGGAGCCGAGCCGGGGGCGCGGCCGCCCTACCGTGCTGATCCCTGCGCCGGTGTAGACCACCAGGTACTTGGCGTTCCGGACGGCGCCGGCCAGCTCCCGCACTTTCCTCCGCAGCTCCTCCGGGTCGTCGCACACCTGCCGAGACGCGAGGCCGGTCCTAAGCCCCGCCCCCGCCCCCGCACGGCGAGAGGCCCGGCCCCGACCGTCCGCGGACCGAGCCCCGCACCGACCGAGCCCCGGGCGCGCCGCGGGACTCGCCTCCTCCTGCCGCCGCTTCAGGCCCTCGCGCCGCCTGCTCCGGCCCTGCAGCTCCGTCACCAGGTCCTCGCTCTCGGCCAGGAGCCGGCCCTCCTCGGCGCTGCGCTCGGCCGCCGCCTTCCTCAGGATGCGCGACACCTGCGGGCGCGGGGCGGGCGGTGAGGGCCGCGCGGGCCGGGGGCGCGGCGCGGGGCGGGCGGCGGCGTACCTGGCGGAGGCGCTCCCGCTGCTGCTCCTCCCGCAGCCTCCGGACCCGCTCCGCCGCCTTGCGCTCCGAGCGGCTGGGACCCCCGGCTGCCATCGCTCCCGGGAGAGCCGCGCTTCCGCTTCCGCCTCCCGGCAGGCCGCGCACCAGCGCATGCGCGCGAGGCCCGCCCCGCCCTTCCGGCCCCGCCCGCGCGGCGCGCAAAGGAAGCACCTGACAGTCTCTTTAAAAGGTGTTTATTGATCATATACAAAATAAAGAAAACCTTATATATCACAAACATACACTATGTACAGCAATAAATACCCGGGGTCCGGCCCAGTGCCGCCCCCCTGGACAATAATTTAGCAATAAATACTGCACAGGGCAGGGTGGGCACTGAGGCCGAGGCCCGCCCCAGGGAGGCCCCTCCTCACCTGGATCTTCATCAACCCCTGCCAGCCCTGGCAGGTCCCAGGGAACCCCCACCTCCCCCCTGGTTTCAGCCCTAGGCAGGACAGGCAGGGTCTGATCAACTCTGCTTGGACCCAGCCTCTCAGCGCCAGGAGAGCACCAGAGCTGGACACACGGGACAGCCCTTGTCCTGTTGCCCTAAGATGCCAGGAGAAGGCTTTCTGTACCCACTCCCGTTTGGTTAAAGGCTTCAGGGAGTAGCAAATTGAGGGGATGGGGAGAAGGGAGGGGCTGGGACACAAGGTTGCTGGAGGGGCTGTCCCCTCGCAGTTCATCCGGGGCACACTCTCCTACACTCCAGCTCGGGCTCGCCAGACACCCACGCACCAAGGCGCTGCTCCAGCGTGGGGTGGAAACGTGCGCGACTGGCCCAAAGGTACAGCACACACTCAAAACACACAGGCCTGAAGCGGGACAGGCCATACCCCTGCCTCTGTGTCTTCCACTTCTCCCCACCTGCTCCAAAACTAGACAGCCAACAGGAAGGCAATAACGCGCCAAAAAGAATTATTCAGTGGCTTCTGGGGGGAAAAAAATCGTTACTGTGTTGGTTCCTTTCACCAAACCACAGCCTAAAAAAGTAACTTACAAGATCCCAGAGCGGAAATGGTGCTGCAGGCTGTGGCTTGGGCTTCCCAGCTGTGGACGGGAACTTTAGCCAACTGGCCACCTCAGAGAGGGAGGCAACAGGGGCAGGAGGGGGCTTGACCACCTGTCCCAAAGCAGGCTGCGGCCGATCAGAGCCGTGGGCTCAGGCGCCGACCACAGGGGCTGCTGCTGACGGTCAGAGTTGCGCACACAGACCAGAAGCATGGACCAAGAGCCCAAGAGCCTCCCGGGGAGACCCGGCATCCGGCAGAAACCAGCACCCACACAGCTGAGCAGCCGTGTCTTCTCACCGGTACAAACAGCAGTGCTACCCAGCATGGCAGCAGCCAGGGCCTCGGGGAGGTCTCCCTGGGGACATACTCAGGGCAGAAGCTGACCTGTTCCCACAGGGTTCTCCTCTGAATCTGAGTGTCCGTGTTGGGATAAAGGAGGAGTGGGGGCAAGGGCTAGATGGGAAGGTGCACATCACGGTTTACTTAGCGGGCAAGTTTGGGAGACTTGGCTTCAGCCAAAGCCCTCGATTTGCTGTGTCAGAAAAGTCGAGGAGAAAAAGAACACAACACCCTCACAGTAGGAAAACTGAATTAACAAGAATCAGAAAGACACCAAACCAGTCACGTGTGGACACAGGCTCTACTGTCAAGAAACCAAGGTGAAGGGGGAAAGGGGCAGAGTGGCCCCATGGGGTCGGCTTGATGGGAACGGGATGTTCCCCCAGACCCAAGGAACAGCTGCTCCAAATCCAAAAACCTTGAAAGGAAGCATGGCCTCACTAAGTCCAGAAGCTTCTTCTATTACCTAAACCAGACCTGCAATTTCTCTTCTACCTGGGCCCACCCTCCAACTCGCCTCTCACGTTCCAAACCTGCCTCCTTCCTCTGCTCTCCAGGTCTCCAGGTGGCAGATGGCCGACTACCTCCCAGCCAGCACCAAAGTGGGGAGCGTAAATGGATATGGAGGGCACGGGCTTCTCCCCCTCTTCAGGGAGTCTTACGATGCGATTCCAACTCAGTGCTGCTATGACCAACATCAACAACTTTCGTCTATACCCTAGGTAGACAAAGCCACACGGCAGGGAGGGGCAGGAAGCCACTAAGTATTGAGAGTCAACGGTCAAAATCTCCACTGCAGGCTGACCCGGCACAACCAGGAACGACAGGGCATCTAGGGCCAAGAGAAGCCCATCCACATGACAGGAGCATGTCCCCGCTCCTGTCCCATGGGCACCCTGGGGATGAAAACCCCGCTGCCCAAGAAGTTACACCCTGCCAGGCCACACTGAGTTTCTTTTCACCAGCCCACACGTCTGTGCTTTACAGGGTTCAAGGCCCCCAGAGAAGCCAACCAGCGACCTCCAGGAGAAGGTCTGGAGGCTGAGGCCCATGTGGCCAGAGACAGGGCAGTAGCCTCTTGAGGGCCGGCACTGCAGGCAGCTCCTGTCTCATGCCTAGGAGGAGCTTCTGGAGCCAAGTCTGGAAGACTAGCTGCCTCTGCCAAGGGGCCCTGGGAAGGTGGGCTCAGCCCCGGAGAGAAGCACCTCCACGAGCTGAGCAGCGCATCCCTGGAAGACACAGATCCCAAAGGGAGGCGAAAGGAGGCCCAAAGCCAAGAGCTGGCGCAAGTTCAGGGCGAGGTGAGGGACAGGACCTGGGCCTGGAGACCACAGCCCTTGTTTGGCACTGGTGGAGACCCCCCACCCCGGCCCTCAGGAAGGGAGAAGGGGCCACCCCAGACGAGCCCCAAAACCACCTGGCTTTGCCTGGGAAGCATTCCTTCACGGCATGGAAGCACTGCTAGGGTAAGTGGGCAGCAGACCTGGAAACTCCCACGTGGGCCTTGGGGTTCCCCTGATGAGGCCCACGTGAAGCCTATAGGAACAAAGCTGGGGTCAGCGACCAGAGCCCACACGTGTTGACTAGAGGCCAAAAGGAAGACACCTGGGGGCACCCAGTGACTCTGTGGTCCCTGCAAATCTGCCAGCCATGGCCAGAGGCCGTGGGTGTGGAAGCAGTGGGGGGGGGGGTGCTCTGGGATGGCCCCTCGTTTCACCTGCCCTGCCCCTGAATCAGCCCAAGCCTTACACAGACATGCGAAGCCAAGGCTGTGCAGAGGTGAGAGCGGCAGAGCCCCGGATCTGATCCTCTGGGGTCCTGGGTCAGGCACCGAGGCAGAAGGGGCTGGGCTGGCGGGCAGACCCCCAAGCGCTGCTGGAGCAGGCGCTGCCCAGCACCCCAGTCCAGGCCCAGCAAGCCAGCAGAAGCAAAAACACAACCAAATCCAAAAAACAAACACGGGATTAACAGACACAAGAAGTGACACCCACAGGTCAAAGGTCACCAGAAGCACCAGCACGTGACGCTGCACAAGACCTCACCAGGCACGGACGACACCACGGCACCGGCAAGAGACGGAAGCAGGAAGGGCGAAGGAGTAAGTCACTTTCGGTACAATTGCAAAAGAGATAGCAAAGAGGACGCCAGGACGCGCCTTGTGGTCGCTCACGGCTTGGCTTTTTTTTTTTTTTTTGTCTTTTTTTAAACTAAGTTTTATAAATAACGTCTGATAACTCTGTGTATATAAAAACTAAACTCCAACAGCCACAAAGACTTGTCCATAAGTTTACAAGAAAGGGATTTTTTTTTTGTTTGCTTTTTTTCTTTTGTTAAACTAGCAAAGTTTCTATTATACTTTCCTTCCTCGTCCATATATACGGTCAAATGTTCTTGTTTTTTTTTTTTTTAAAAAGACAGTTTTATAAATACTCTGCAGCTCTTTTTTCTTTAGCTTTTAAACATATAATTTAATAACTTCGTAAAAGGAACTCCTCTCTTTTAAATAAAGGGCTATGTAACCACACAAATAGGTCATGTAAACAGTGACACGGGACCCATCGCAGGACACTGGACACACCCTTCACGTATGCTCACAACCAGTGATTTAGTCTTGTTCAGTGCAATGCGTCAGGCTCGAGCGCCGTGGCCCCTGGCCCAAAGCCACGGAACGCCCCCATCCCTCCCAGTGCCTGTAGCGCCCAGGCTGGTGGCCCACCCACCCAGGGCCCTCGAGGACACCCTACTCGTTGGAGCAGAGCCCATCTATGCCTGCTGGCTGCACTGAATCACAGCCCCTGCCAGCCAGCAGCCGTCAGGGCCTGGGGGCCACCCGGAGTGGACAGCAGCCCCTCCTGCCCTGGAGCCCTCCCTGCTCCAAAACACGAGCCCCATGCGCTCATTCGATCTTTCTCTGTTCCCACAGGGCCAACTCTGGACGCCAAGCCTGCATGGCCTTGGTACAAAGGGGACTGGGGCAACCGCACGTCACCGCCGAACTGACCAATCCCAACGTACAAAACACACGATGACAACGACGAGATCAAAGGGGCTCAGCCCGGCGCCCCTGGGGTGCAGGTTGTGCTTTGCAGGGAAGGGAGGAGGCAGGAGAGGAAGAAGAGGAGAGGAGAAAGAAGGGGATAGGGCTGCCAAACTCGCCATGCGCCTAATGGCCCCTTGCAGACCCGCCCGGGCAAGCGCGCGTCCCTACGACCGGGCGTCCGTCTTGGACTTTACTATCGTGATGACGCTGGTGGCGGCCACCTTGCCAGGGACGAGGGGCCCCAAGCCGGCAGCGAGGGGGCCCCGGGCCGGCGCCACGGGGCTGCGGGCCACGGTCCTGGCGAAGTTCTGCAGGGCCTCGTACTTGGAGCGCAGCGCGTCGAGCTCCAGCTTCATGCTCGCGTTCTCCGAGGCGAGCTTCTCCACCTCCTGCTGCAGCTCCGCCTTCTGCTTCTCCAGCTCCTCCTTCTGCGTCACCCGCTTGACGCGGCAGCTGGCGGCGTAGCCGCGGTTCTTGAGCGTGCGCCGCCGCTGCTTCAGCTGGATGATCTCCTCCTTGGACAAGCCCCGCAGGTGCTGGTTCAGCTCCCGCACCGACATGGTCACCAGCTCCTCATCAGTCAGGCTGGTGCCATTCTCGCCCGGCTCCCGCTTCACCTGCGGGCAGGACAGTGCATGAGGTCAAGGCTCCGGGGGGACCGCCCACCTTGTGGCCCGCCCCCCGCCCCCCTCAAGGCACCGCCCACTCCGGCCGCTCACCTTCAAGGCCTTGTTTCCTTTATTGGGGGTCGTCATAACCCGGGGGCACAGCAAGCAGGCACTCTGCGAGACAGGGAGCGGAGGTCAGGACCCTGGAGACTACTCCCCTCTCCCTCTCCAGGCCACACAGAGCCTGGGGAAGGGGCCCAGCCCCCAGCCTCACCTCTCACCTCACCATTCCCAATACCTGGCCCCGAGGACCACCTGCCACCCTTCGTCGGGTAGGCTGCTCCCTGTCCGCCTTGTCCCTAGGGTACCCAGTGGGTCTGATGGGGGAAGGGGAACAGAAGGGCTGTTAGAAAGGCAGAGACCAGAAAAGGGCCTTGGGAAGGGATGAGAGGGATGCAGGAAGGGCCAGCCTAGAAGGAAGCCGGGAGCTTTAAAAATAACCCCAGTGTGCGCCCCAGAGCATGGCTGTTCCTGGCGAGTCACGCTGACTCAGCACATCGCTCCCGCTCCCGCTCCCTCACCAGCCTGGCCTGGCACTCCCCAAGGCTGCCAGCCAACACAGCCCCAGGGGACCCACAGCCTAAGCAGAGCACTGCTAGGGCCAGAAAGGCCAGCCTGGCCAACAGCAGGTGAGGGCTGGGGCCAGTGACCCTGCACCTGCGTACTCCAGGGCCCTACCTCCTACAGCCACCTCCCCTTAGCTGGCCCTGTCCCCACGAAGGCTTAGGGGCCAGTGGGGACTCAGGCCAAGAGGAGGATGAAGGAGAGCCCTGATTCTCCCACAGACTTTTCACTTGGAAGAGCTCAACTGTTTTCAGCATTGGTGGGAGCCCCCCCGCCAGGTGGCAGGCATCCCAGCAGAGGCTGGGCTCAGCCCACCTCCACGGCTGATGGAGCAACCTTCCTGTGGCTTTGGATTGCGGCATTTTGTGCCCCTGCCCCACCCCATCCACGCTATTTCCTAAGAGTGCCGGGTTGGCCACCCAGGGGGCCTGCTCAGCCCCCTCCTGCCCCCTCCCCCCCAGCCAGGGGTCACTGCCCATAGCACAGGGAACAACAACAAAAGGACTTGGGGAGGGGTGGACCAAAGGGCCCCCTCACACCCATTCAGTTGCCCTTCCCACACTGGGCCCTCACTGTCTGCTTCCTCAAGCCCTGCCAAGGACGTTTCTACGCACCTAATCCTGCAATTCTGACTCAGCCAGCCCCCATCAAACCCTTAGGCAAGGACACTCCCTTTCAGCCCCCTACTTCCCAGGTTAGGCGCAGAAAGGTAAATGGCTGGAGGGAAAGTTGGACCACGCCTCCCTGCTGCAGGAGGTCATAAGCACTGCAGGCAATTCTGGGCTGGGGGGCCTTCTGACCCTCACTGGGGAGATAAAGCACGGGTTAGGGAGGTGGAGGTGCAAGGTGGCTCCAGGGTAGAGCCGCCACGTCACGTCACCTCGCCTCACCCCGGGAGGTGCCTCACCACAGCCAGCCAGGTCACCCAAGGCGCTCAGGCAGGCCCTGAGGCTGGAGTCCCACGGCTGTTCCGGAGCAGAGGATGGAGAAGATAGTCGCTGGAGGTCAGAAGATCCTCAGGGCCCCAAATGCACCCTGGGGGCCAGGATTTCACGGCCAAGCTGGAGGGCCTCCCCCAGCCTCGAGTCTGAGTCGGGGTGCAGGGACACTCCCCTGGGTCCTTCCATTGTCAGCCCAAAGGAAAAGTCCTGGCACCAGCTTTGCCCACCAGCCATCCTCCCTCCTCCACCCCTGAATGCTGAGCACAACGGTGACTTCCTGAAGAGATCACACACAAAAGTGCCGAGCGTGGCGGCTGGGAGCTGAAAAGTGCCTCCTCGACAGATTTCACCCTCTGCAGAAGGCCTGAACTCAGCACAAGTGCAGCCTCTCGCCTCCTAATCACAGGTGTAGCGTACGTGTGCGTGCGGGGGGAGGGGCAGGGCTCAGCAGAGCCAGGGCTTCAGCCTCCTGAGCCAGCCTCTGCGCACCTGGGAACACACACAGATGTGACAGTGATAGCCTCTGGGGACGGACTGTGAGAGAGAGCTCAGGGCACCTCTAGAAGCCAGAAGAGGGTATCCAGGAGGCTGGATTAAGGAAAAGCTTCCTCTTCTCGAAGGCCCAAAGACTGGTCCAGAGCTGGGGCCCAGTCATCCTTACCTGCTCACCTTCCCCAGAGGCTGAGCCACACTGGTAGAGAAGGCACGGACAGTCCCATGGGCCTGAAATCACCAAGGTACCCTGGGCCACCCCCTCAGGCTGACAGCCAGCTGGGAAGGGAAAACAGGTTCAGACAGCTCCATCCCTGTACCTGGGCCCAGACTCTAGGATGTGAACACTGGGCAAGAGGCAAGACAGTCAGCCCCTGCTCCTTCTCCTGGCCTGCAAACTCTAGCGGCCAAATCTCCCAAACAGTGTGGCCCCAACCTAGCCTGACCTTCCTCCCACTCTGCCCTTCAGAACCACCTCCTGCAAAATCCCTCAGCCACTGAAAGCCATTCCAAAAAAAAGTCGAAAACTTAATTTCCACCTAAGAATAAATGAGAAGACTTAAAAAAGTACCCCCTTCAGGAATCTGCACTTTGCTAAAGTATAAAATTCCAGCCAAAAGATCAGCTGAAGTGTTAAACATCTGGCATCTATAAGCCCAAGGCTAAGTATCTATGAGAGCGTGTGTGTGCTGGGGGGAAGGGGTACCCCCGAAGGCGAACCACAAGGCCAGCCTGACCTAGCCATGAACCCCTAGGCAAGAATGGTCAGCTCTGGTCGAGACAAAGCACCCTACCCCTGAAGTCCAGACACCACCCACACATTCAGGAAAGGTAGCTCAGGCCACACCACCCTTAGGCTGTCACCCCCGAGAGGCCCGACACCCACAGGGCCACAATCCTTACTAACACCCACACGGCACAGAGCCCCAACCTCAAGTGGGACAACTCTAGGGTGATCGGGAACTGCATCATTCCGCTCCATGCCTTCCACACCAGCCCACCAGCCGTGCCCCGAAGGCCAGGCACCGTCAAAGCCACGGCCACCTGCAGCTTTGCCCCATACCCCAAGGCCGGGCGGCGAAAGGGGCAGGGCCTGCTCACCGGACACCTCACTCCCCAGATGTCAAAGTCCTGCTGCTTCGGCTCATTGGCAGTTTCCTGGTAGAGCTGCACCTGCTTCCCCTGCCCTGTCCACTGTCCTCCAGGACTTGAGTACAGGCACCCCTTTTTCTCCCACTGACTCCCTCTCTGGCCAGGGTGTATCCCTCTCTTCCCCGCCCAGGGGCTGCCCAGCCTAGCCAACCAGACCAGTCACAGGGAAAACCTGCTTCCCAGCCTGGCAAGCACGGCCCCCCTAAGCTCCTCCCCTCCTCTCACTCCGAGAACTATTTCCCAGTTTGGGGAACTGTCCCAGACGCTGGTCAGGGACCGGCTGCCTAAGAAGAGCATGCCTGGGAGGGGATGGGCAGGCCAGGGGCTTCACATTCTGCCCGGAAAGATAACCTGCACCAAGGCCCCTCCACATTCTCCTCACTCACCCTGCCTTCAACTCACATACCAGCCCAAACTTGAACCGGTGCCCCAGTCCCTGGGCCTGGCCCCTTCCCCAGTTTCCCTCCTACTCTTATCTTCCGTCCTTTCAGACCCCAGGCCCCAAGCTCAAATCCCCCCGCCCCAGGCATCAGAATGAGCATCGAGTGACCTCATGCTGATGACTCAGCAAGTCTCCCTCTGGGCTCTGGCACGCGTCTGTCGGAGCGAAGCCGGCGCGAGCAGGGTCTTCCGGGCCCCGCCACGTGCCGCCCCCTCCCCCCCCAGGCCCAACGAGGACCCCTGCGCCCGGGGAGGCGGACACAGACACCTGATGAATCAGCAGCTAGAGCCGGGGCCCCGAGGCTCTTCCGCGGAGCCCCAGGCGCCCCGCTCGACCCCACCCTTTCCTCCCGCCACCACGGCCGCCCCTCCCACCAGGATGCCCGGGGCTCCGCCGAGCGAGCCCCGCGTACGCCCCGCCCCGCCCTCCTCCGTCCCCCGCGACCCATCCCCAGCATCCCCGGCGCAAGGGCCAGGAGCTGCTCCTGACCCGCGGGGAAACCGAGGCACGGGCCGCCAGGAGGGCGCAGGGGAAACCCGAAGCCAGGACGCGCGGCCCGCGCCGCCCCCGGCCCGCCAGGAGGAGCCGCGGCCCCGCCCGCCCCCACCCCGGGCCCAGAGCCCCCCCGCCAGCCGCCCGCCCGGCCCGCCGCCGCACTCACCCACCACACTGCGGGCCCGGGCGGGCCGAGGCCGGGACGGGCGGGCGGGCGCTCCGAGGCCGCGCGGGGGCTCCGGGCCCGGGGTGGGGGCTCGCCGCCTGCGCGGGCCGGGCCGAGCGCGCTGGGAAGGCCGGGCCGGACCAGGCTCGGGATCCGCCGCCGCCGCCGCCGCCGCCGCCGCTCCACAGACGTCACATGATGTTTGGTCACGTGGGTTCCATTCATGAAGCGGCGACGCGGCCGGCCGGGGCTTAAAGGGGAAGGAGCGGCAGCGGCGGCGGCGGCGGCGGCGGCGGCCGCTGCGGCGGCGGCGGCCGGGCGCGCCCGCACTGCGCCTGCGCGCCCGGAGCCGTCGCCCGGGCACCGCGCGCCGAGCCCTGCCCTAGCGGGGTCTCGCGGGACTGGCCCTGGGCGCGCGCTCCTCGGCGGGCCACGCTCCGGGCCGTGAGGCGGGGGTCCCGGGGGCCCGTGTCCCGCTTTCCTGACCCACGGGACCGGTGCGGCCCTGAGGTCCCCGCGCGTCGCGGAGAGGGTCCTCGAGGTGCTTCCGATGCTGCATGGCGGGCACTGCGCGCGTTACCTCGCGTAATTGCCCAGCCGACCCCGGCCCTGCCAGGCAGCCGTGGCCTGGTTCACAGAGGACCCGACAGCCTTGTCCAGGATTCAGAGTGAGGTCTGGCCAAGGCCACCTCCAAGGTCCTGCGAGGACTGTGGTGTGTCCTCCCCACCGCCCCGAGACCTCACGTTAGTGACGAGCCCTGGGGCAGCGCAAGGGACCACACCGTAAACATCTGTTGAATAGTTGATGTGCCCGCCGCACCTTTCCTATTTCATCCACATCTGTCTGGGACTCCGTTCCCACGAGCCCGCGTCTGCTCCCGCCCCTTCTGTAAGGACTTCTGGATGCTGCTCAAAATTCCCAGAGACAGGCAACCAGCGGGAGACGGGGCACTGGAGCGATCCCATTCCCACTCCCAAGTCCTGGACTTCCCTTCTCCGGTGTAGAGCCAGGAAGGGTGTCACCCCGCGAGGCAGGGCAGTGGGACTCAGGTGAGCTGGCAGAGGGAGCAGTGATGGACCGGCGGCGGCCGGGTCTTTGTGGGAATTCAGTGCCACTGACTGATGAAGGCCGTCTGCGGAGGCCCCCAAAGCCAGGGACATAAGGGCCCCCGCAGGACCCCCTGCCTGCCTCCAGGAACATCTCTCCATCCCACAGTGCCTGTACCCTGCTTTGTAGGGTTGTGTGTGGTTGTCTATCCCAAGGTGCTCTTTCAGGGCAGGGCATGACATTGTACTCCAGGGCCTTAATATAGCTGGGGCATGACTCTTACTTTTTTTTTTTTTTTAAGATATTATTTGTAGGGGCACCTAGGTGGCTTAGTCGGTGAAGCGTCTGCCTTCTGCTCAGGTCATGATCCCAGGGTCCTGGGATCGAGCCCCACATCGGGCTCCCCGCTCAGCAGGAGGCCTGCTTCTCCCTCTCCCACTGCCTACTTGTATTCCCTCTCTCACTGTGTCTCTATCAAATAAATAAAATCTTTAAAAAAATAAATAAAAATAAAAAAATAAAGATTTTATTTGTAAGTAATCTTTACACCCAAGGTGGGGCTTGAACTCATAACCTCAAGATTGCATGCTCTACCAACTGAGCCAGCCAGGTGCCCCAGGGGCACGACGTTTAAAGTCAACCAAATATACAGAACTACAAAGGCTTGCCCCTGAGGACAAAAATGCAGTCCTGTGGGCTCCAGCTTCTCTAGCCTCCTCACCAGCACCACCAGCTCCGTTCTCCTGGTCACACTTGGTAGGGATGTAGGGCCTGAACTACTGCCGGGCCTCAAGAGCCACTCCACACAGGACCCTGGCAGGCCACATGGGGTTGACTCGGTGCCACCCAGCTCAGGCCGGAACCACGCCATCAGGAAACACAGGTGATTGGCCCTGGGGCTGGGAGCCACCATGGGTGGAAGCTCACTGGCTAGTCCCCTCATGTCCCCACACCCCTAACTCCTCAATCCTCACAGGATGGGCTCTGACTGCCATTTATACATGGGAGGTGACTGAGAGGCTGATTTATGTCGTGCTGCTGCTCTCCTCCTCCTCCTCCCCACTGGGAACACATCCGGCCACTTCTTCCATCTTGGAAGAGGGGACAGGCAGGCATGAGGCTGCGCCCACCCAGGGCCACCAGAGAGGTCTGTGGGAAGTGAATTAGGGCCCAACTCACCTGGAGGCCAGTGACACTGTGTGGGTGTGAGGGCTGCCTCCTACAAACAGATGGCCCTGGGCCCTAAGGTCAGCCCTCTGGACATGTGATGGTGCAGGGCTGCCCACCTTCTAATCTCTGGGACCTGTGGGGAGGGGAATGTTCCAGACTACCCAGGCTCCTTTGCTGCCCCATCACCCCAAACTCTTCTTCAGAGCCGTGGAGAGAGTATGTGAACAGGGTCCTGATCACCTGCAGAGTAACAGGTAGCGGGTTTGTTTGCATGTCTGGGGGAGGCCATCAAGGAAGAGGATGTGCGATGTTGAAACATCCAAGATAGCCAAGCCCCCAGCATCTGTCTCTGGGTCCAGCCAGAGAGCCCAAGAGAGCCCATGTTGGTCTCACCTGCCCTAAGTCTGGCTGGCCCCCACCCAGGAACAGCACTGCAGCCTTGCTTGGGAGTGATACTGCAAGGAAACAGGCCCACGGGTTTCAGCATCCCTGCTGGTCCACGCAGCATCACCATGACCAGCTTCCAAGCTGCCTCTTGGGAGCAGACGCCGAGACCTGGCTCTCTGGTCCAGCCTGGCCTTCCCTGGGCCCCCAGTGCATTGCTTCCCACTGCAGCTGGCCACTGCCCTCCTGCTGGCACCTCCCAGATGTCCCTCTTCAGCTTGCACCCTCCATGGGCAGATCTGGGGGCCCCCCTGGCTTCTCCTGGAGTTCAGCAGGCCCCAAACTGACATTGCAAGGAGGCTCAGGGCACAAGGGGATGTGGTTGGTGTCCAAACGGACTGACTAGCCCTACTCCCACGGGGGTCCAGGCAGGGAGATAGGCCCATGCCAGGGTCCTCCTAGGATGGACTTCTCCCTTCTCTGTCTGGCCAAGGGCTGCTGACCTGTTTGTTCCGGAGCCTGAGCCCAGTTCTCATGGGGGCCACAAGACAGGGGTCAGCCTGGTACAGGAAAGGACTGGCAGAGAAGCAGGGCAAGGGCCCCATCCAGGCAGGCAGGAGCCTAGGGCAAAATTCCAACTAGGAAACTGAGGCAGAAGCTGGACCAAGCAGAGGGAGCTGGTTCTTCCACCAGGCCCACCCGGCCCACTGGGCAGAGGGCAGTAAGTTCCCTCATGCCCCATTTGATAGGTGTCAGAACGGGCAGCGATGGCAGCAGGGAGGCATGCCAAACTGACCCTCCCCAGTGGGACCCCTGTGGTGGCTTCTCTAGGTGGTAGCATCGCAATGCTTCCCAGCTGGCATCTGTGGGCCCCTGGCCCTTGAGGCCCAGCTCTGTCCTCGGCCCACCCTGCACCCATGTGAATCAGGTCCCTGCTCCTCCCACAGGGCAGTCTGTGCTCATGCTTACAGTGGCAGCCCTGGATGTCTGTCCCCGTGGGACACTCAGGCCTCGTTCACCTCTGCAGCCTTCTTGCCTAGCTCACTCCCCTTCCTCAGGCTCCATCAGGCTCTCCTGCTTCCCCACCTGTGGAACTTTGGCTTGAGCCAAAACGGCAGCTTGAAAGCCCACAGGTCCCATCTGCCGGAACCCAGTACCTTCTTCGTGGGTCGGAGTAAAGCCTCCTTGCAAAGCTTATCTGGACCCCGGTGCTTCCTCCAACACCATGATGTGCCTTTTCCACACTTCAGACCCACCTGCTCACTTCCCTCAGACCCAGAGCGGGGCCGCACGCCCCCTCGTCCTCCCAACGGCGAGTACTCAGCGAGACCCGCCTTGGCTTGAAGGGGTGGCTGGAAGCCAGCCTTGGTCCTGGCCAGGCCTGTGGCCTGACCTCTTCTGGGAACGTTTTTTCCCCAGAGAGAGGGTGCCAAGGCTCTGTCAGAGAGGGGTGATTCCGGCTGCTCACTGCCCACCCTCATGCCCACCTCTGCGCACACAAGGGGGGACACAGGCCCTCCAGGCCCAGATATATACACATCTGCTGGTTCTGTGTCTCTGGAGACCCCTAATATACCTCCCTAGGGGGCTCCTTCCTCACCTGCCCCTGCCCGTGTGAGTGGAGGGGACATCTGCCCCCGCTAAGCTTGGAGGTGTGGAGGGTACAGAGGCTGGGGCCCCTCACACAGCAGGGCACGCAAAGCCCAGCCTCCAGTGCCAGCTTCGGGTCACGCCTTGTGACTGAGGCCCAAAGCACCACACTCTTCCCCAGAATCTCCCTCTACCTGTGCTCACTGAGACTCAGTCCCCTGCAGCCAGAATGCCTTGCAAAAAAGGGCTCCAGGACCTGTGGGCTGTGGGTAGCGTCTAAGACGACACTCAACAAGGACCCTCTAGGGCCGCTGGGGCCCTCCCTCCACACGAGGTGATGAAGTTCGAAACAAGGCACTGGGTTGGAAACCAATGTATTTCATCTAAAAGGCTGGGGAGAGAAATACAGGCTCTGTAAGGTGGGTGGGGAATGGGAGATACGGACCTCAGAAGTTGAGACTATCCAAGGAGCCCTTTTCTCAAATGCCAAACAGGGATAAGGGAGAGTTGGCAGCCGTGGTCCTGCCTGCCAGACTCAGGACACTTGGGACCCTCTGGTCCTTCTCACACTGAGGAGGCATCCCCCCAAGTGGAGATTGGAGAAGAGGCAGGGGTGGGATGGGGTTCCCTCCTTGGCTGGGCCTTCCCGGGAGTGGGGGTGCAGGGGAGGGACACTTGACCTTTGTACTCAGGAGGGGCCAAGCCCCAAGCCAGCTGACCATGGGGAGTTAAGACCCCCTGGCCTCCTGAACTCCAGAAGAAGAGCTCCTGACCTGGTCTGGGGGCAGAGGAAGGGGGTCGCTGAGATCGGAGAATCCATCTGTGTTCTGGGCCAGGAAGCACTCAGTGACTGCACAAATTCCTGCTGGGAAGCAATGTGGTCCCTCCCTGGTTACAACCCCTGCTGACCTGAGTTGACCAGAGTGGCGGGCAGCAGGCTGCCGTGGGGACACCCTGTGTGGCCTGGGGCTAAGGACAGCCAGCACAGGAGTGTCCCAAGCACAGCAGCGAGGAGGAGGTGGGGAGCAGCCTGGCGAGCATGTTGGACACCTCAGTTCTCCTTGCCTGCTGGGGCCAGGCTTTGGGGGACCAGCTTGGAGTGGCCAGAAGAGGTCAGTGAGGGCCCTGCAGAGGACTCCCGTTTCACCTTGTCCAGGATGGTCTTCTTGATGGAGGCTGGCGAGACCTTCTCCCGGTCAGCCATGGACTGCAGCTCCCTGGGGAGGCAGTGAGGAGGGCTGGCTCCCGGGCTCTGCCTCCCGCCTGGGCCCAGCTGTCCCCCAGGGAAGAAGGAGTGCCTGCTGGCCTGGGTGCTACTCTGCTGTCCCTCCTGCCGCAGCTCCCTCTGCCAGCCACCCCTCCCCCACACGGCCCTCTGCCTGCCTCTCACCTCATTCAGATCAGCTCAGGGTCACCAAATCTACTGGCCGCCCCAGCCCCTGAACCCTTCATGGGACGACGGCTCCAAGCCAAGCCACCAAACCCTGCCATCCATCCGGCCTCTTCGAGTCCCTCCTGCCGTCCCGGAGCTGGGGCGAGCGCATGCGCAGAGCTGAGCCTCCTGCCGGCTGACTGGCGAATCTCCCCAGGAGGAGGAGGGCAGGGAGGAAGGGGTGACCCGGCCCACAGGGGTTCCCTCTGCTTCCCACTGGCCTGCCTCCCCGGCCTGGGTGGTCACCCTGCTGTGCGGGCTGCAGGGGGTGACACTCTGTGGGGAGCACAGCGTGGGCTCACAGGGCAGCCCGTCCCCACGGGACAACAGCTGGTGAAGGGGAACTATAAGCTGTGACCCTGGGGGCGCCCCTGCCAGGCCTCGGTAACGTCTGCTCAGGGAATGGCTGAGCAGAATGTGCGAGGCAGCACTGGGGGCCCACCGTGTGCGGATGCAGGAGGCCTCCACAGCGTTGATGAGGAGGGAGCGGAAGCCCCCACTCTCCAGGACATGCAAGGCGTGGATGGTGGCCCCGCCTGGAGAGCAGACGTTGTCCTTGAGCTGGCCTGGGTGCTTCTCCGAGTCCAGTAGCATCTTGGAGGCCCCCTATAGCCAGAGCGAACAGCTGACTGCCGCAGGGCGCCTCTCCGGCCTGCAGGCCACTGCCCCCAGCCCCGGCGCCCGTGCACCCGCTGATTCTCCACCCATCCACCCCCACTGCAACAGCATCAGGCCCGGCAAGGAGTGGTTCCCACCAAAGGACCAGGAAAAACACTGACCAGCAGAGCCTGGGCCCCGAGGCGGACCGCCAGGCGCCTGGGAAGCCCCATCTTCACGCCCCCGTCAGCCAGGGCCTCCAGGGCTGTGAATGCCTGCAGGGAGAAGGCACTAAGCCACGGCCCTAGGCCCCTCCTCCTCCTCCAGGCAACAGTGGGTCCGGCAGCTCTGCCCACTGCAGCCAGAGCAGGGAGCGGGGTGAGGACGTGCCCCAAGGGCCTGGGAACCGTCCACCACCACCAGTGGCCGCCCATCCCCGGTCCTCACGTAGGCTGGGCCGCTGCCACTGAGCCCCGTGACGGCATCAATCAGGTCCTCCTCCACCTCCGTGCAGAAGCCCACGCTACCCATGAGCTGCTCCAGGAGCCTGCCGTCCTCCACCTGGGCGTGGGGGCCCATGGCATACACGGTGGCCCCCTCTCGCACCACGACCGGCGTGTTGGTCATGCAGCGGATGACTTTGGGGGCTGGCTGGAACGCCGTGAGCTTCTGGAGGAGAAACCAGCTGTGTGTCTGTACCGCCCCTTGCCCAGCAGAGCGTGCTAGGCATGACTGAACGCGCTCGGGCAACTACGCATTTCCTGGCTTCTCGCTGTGGGCTGGGCCACTGTGCCCGTTTCACGGCCAGAGCTCCTGACCACCGTGCGGCACACCGGCCTGGACCCACAGAGCTCACCTTCTCGATGGAGCTGATAGTGACCCCAGCAGCGCAGGACACCACGATGTGACGATCCTCAATGTCAGCGCCAATCTCATCCAGGATAAAAGGGATGATGTGTGGCTTCACGGCCAGGAAGAGCACATCACTGTGCCGCACGGTCTCCTTGTTGTGGGGTGTCAGGTTCACTCCCAACTTCTGCAGGGAGCACCAACGTGGGCTCAGCCTGCCGACGTCGCTGGCTGGCCCCCCTAGTATCCTCCCCAAGCTAAGAGCCCCACATGTAGAAGAGGACAGAGGTTGCTGAGAATGTGGACAGTCAGGGTAGGGGGCTCAGGGCATGGAGCTCTGACAGCCCCCAGCCACCCTTCCCACCCTGAAGTGGAAGAAGCTCTCTGCTCTGGAATACGTCCCTTTTGCAAACAGAAAAAGGGGTATGTATCCATGCCACGGCCCTGATCCACCCCACCGTGGGCGACCGTCCTCCAGGGGTGAGTGGTGTTATGGGTGGCAGGTTCCCGGCTGGACATCTGGAGCCCTGATTCAGCTGTGGTAACCAAAGCTATTTCAGTCCCCAGATGTGTTCAACCTGGCCCTGACACTGTGGTCCCATCTGCCTGGCTCCCACAGGCCCTGTGGAGGCTCCATTTGGGGAACCCCATTCCAGTCCGGCACACCCCCCCCCCACCAGCTGCACGTGTGCCTGTCACCCAGGTTCCGAGAGCCGAGCAAGGGGAGCCACCAGCAGGCCAGGAGGCAGGGTCTGTGGGATGCTACAGCATCTCATGGGGGGGGGGTCACATGGTGTCTTCCACTGGCCCTTTACACCTGCGGCCCTCAGGGTCAAGGCGATCCCACTCTCTCCCCAGACACACCAACTAGCCCCTTCCGGGACTGCCTCCCTGTCCCCCTCCACCCTGCACCTACGCGGAGGGCAGAAACGGTGGCCAGTTCCATGTCTGGGGAGCTGGCCATGATCTTGTGGGCAGCCAGGATGCCTGTGGGTAACAGAGATCCTTCCTCAAGGCCTGTCCTGGCCTCCCCCCATCACATTCCCAGGAAGGAAAGTGGAAATCCCACCACCCAGATAAGACAGCAATCCCTGCCCCACCCCCAAACATCCCAAGGCTGCCATTTCCCACAGGACTGAAACAGGGCAAGTTTTCCAGACCCGAACCTCACCCCCAGCCGGTAGAAGGGTAATGGCCCACCCCTGCCCACTCCATGGCCTCCGGGCTGCAGGGCCTACCTGCGGCTGTGAAGCCCTTGGCCAAGGCGAAGGCCAGCTGGCCAGCTCCGATAAAGCCCACGCTCATGTTGTCTGGGGCCCCGCCCACAGCCCTCGCAGCTGGCACGGGCTTTGGGGGGCGCTGGGGGAGCAACTGCGGGGCGAGATGGGGCAGGATCCAGAGCAAGAAGTTGGGCGGGCAGCGCCAGGCCCGGCCGCTGGCCCCGCGCCCATCTCCCCGCTCCCACCGCCATCCCAGCCGGTCCAACTTTCCCCGACGCCGCCCGCCAGCTCCGACGTGGCAATCGCTCCAGTCTCCCTGCCCACAGTTTGCCCCCGACGGTCCCGGACAGAGGACACGGGGAGGGGCGTGCCGGCCTCCGGAAGGGGTCGGACAGCCGCGGGGGGCGACGGCTCGGAGCCCGGAGGCCCCCCCAGGCCCGAGCCGGTGTGCAAACGCGCCTCTCCCCGTGCACCGCCCCCACCCACACCTGACCCCAGCTCCGCGCCCACTCACCCACTCACCGCGCTCAGGTCGCCCCGGAGCCGCGGAGCCGCGCCCGCCACGCGGCACCCGAGCCTCGTCGGCCCCGCCCTCGTTGCTCCAACCAATGGGCGGCGCGGCCGCCAGGCGCCGGCCAATCGAGGGGCGCGGGAGGCTCCGGGGCGGTTGCATCATCCTCTCGCCCCGCGCTCACGCCCCCGCCGCCGCGGCCCAGCCTCCCCGCGCCCCCGCCCCCCGCCCCGGTCCGCGCCCTCGCGACCGCGCGTGGGGACTGAGCGCGCCGGGGCTGCGGCTGGCGCGGGCCTCCGAGGAGCGGCCGGGGCGGAGGCTCCCCGCGCGGGGCTTGGTAGTGGGCCACGCGCACACGGGCACGCCAGGCTGGTGTCCTCAATCGCGTGGCCGGGGCTAGCTGTTACTTGATCAAACTGGAGAAGCCCAAACTGTGTAATATTTTTGCTTGCTTGCTTTTCTTTTCCTTTTTTTTTTTTTTTTTGTGGGAGGCTTGAAAACAATTTGCAAAATGAAAACATATTAAAATATAACACTATTTTGATACTGCGTTTTGTCGCTTTAAAATTTGTTTATTGTACCGAGAAGCTTGGACACTGGAGAGGATAGCCTAAGCCTTTTCAGAATCTCAAAATGGGGGGGCCCCTGGGAGGTCTAGGTCAATCCCTCTGAGATCCAGACCCTCTTTTTCCCAACTGGGGTTTTCTCTGCAAGTCTTCCCCCCCCCCCCACCCCCCGGAGGCCATAGCCTGTACCATGTAAACCTCCCCAAACAGGTGCTTGGGGTGGGTAGTGATCAACCAGTCAACAGAAGATGAGATCCCATAGTGCCCCCCAGCTCCTGTGGAGCACCCCCACATCTCCTGACATCTTGTCTGCAGTGTCCATGGAAATTTTTGCCCCTGCATTTGGAGAACAAGTCATTTTTCCCCTGAGGATGTGTTCAGAGCTCAAGTGAGTTGAGTTTGCATTTGGGGTTTAGGATAGTCCAGGGTCCCAGTCAGCAGAAGGATTAAGGGCAAAGTAAGAAGTAATAGCCATTGGGAACCCAACCACCACCACCATCCCCGCCCCGCCCAGGGGAAGGGGTGACCTGCTTTATTTTTTCAGTTCTGTATCTTAAATGGTAACAAGCTGTTCTCAAACATGATCCGGCATTACCCTGATGTTTGTGCCCCAGAAGCAGGGCTGTGAGCTCTTGTGGACACAATGGTGGCCACCAACGCCAACAGACCACTGGGTAGTGATGGTGCATGCAAGCTGGATCTCCTGGCGTCCACCGCATGGGTGCATCTGAACATTCAGTCCTTACCGTCTGAGGGAGGGGCTGTAGCAAGAGGCCCTTCTCCAGTTGGCACCCCCAGGATCCATGCCCACCAAACCTCACGACCCGAGTGCCCCCTGAGACTCCCGCCCACCAACATGTGCCCCATGACCCCACCCCACTTGTCCAAAGTGGACTGTCTGGGGAGTGGTCCAGACTCAAACCCATAGGCATAAATCCAACAGCCCCCCTGAGTATTGCCTGATTGGACATAATCAAAAGACAGAACCCTTCCTTTAAAAAAGTACTGTTTTTCAGTGATAAGGACAAATAACTCCCTCCTCCAAAAAGAAAAGGTCCTCCCACCCAGGGAGTGACTGTTGGCAGGAACATCCCAAGGCAGGCCTCCTGGAGGACTTCTGCCATGTTTATCTTGAGCCCTGGATCCCCCCTCCTTTGTCTTCCCCACAGGACCTTTAAAATTTAGGGTAGGTGGAGCACTGGGTGCACAAGGCCACTGGACAATGAGGAGACTGTGGAGCTGGTGACCATTTCAGAAGTTTGGCTAGAAAAGGAGGAAGACTGGTCCGCCTCCAGGCCTCCCTGTGAGCTAGGAAGGATGCGGCCCATATGCTCATTTGTCACCTGGAGATGGACGCCCTGGCCCCCGCTCTCCCCCAGCCAGTGAGGGCTGTCAGGACACCTCAGGACACACTGGCTCCTGGTCCCTTTGGGGATCGGCTGTTGAGCCAATAACACCTGCCCCCCTCCAGATAAATGACCCCTGTCAGTGCGCCCTCCCTACCAGGCAGGCGAGTCGCCCCCCTCGTGCTCTGCATGGCGCCAGCACAAGGGAGCCCGTGGAACCCATGGCTATGCCCCGCCCCTGGCAAGCCCCTGCAGGAGTGTGGGGTGCTGGTGAGCACCACTGGAAGGGGGGAGACAAGCTCGGCAGCACCCTCACCTCCCCACCCCCATTGCCCACAGAGGGAGAGGACAATGCCTGTTCCTTCCTCGGGAGGCTGCCCCTCAGCCCAAGGGGCACCTCCTCCCTCAGTCAGGCGCAGTCTTGGCCCGTCTCCCCGCTCACACTGGGTCACACTGGGGGGATGGCCCAGGAGGTGCAGCTGGCCATCGTCCCCTGGGCAGAGACTGCTCACCAGAGCCAGGAAGCGTGTCAACATTGGCCTTTATTTCCTGCTCAAGGCCCCAGGACGGGCCATGGGGCTGCTGGACTCAGGGGCGGCCCAGTGCGGGCTCCTGAGCAGGAGGAGCTGGAGTGCGGCAGGGCTCAGCTCCAGTGGGCCCTGGTGGTCAGCGGCCAGGTGAAAGGATACTTGAGCGGAGGTCGTGGGCCTGTGAGCACTAGGGAGGTGCCTGGCGCCCAGGCCCTGTGACCCAGCGGCTGCCCCCGGCTGGGCCCTCCCCCTGGGTGGGGGCTGCCCCAGACTCGCCTGTCTAGGGCCCACAGCAGGCCCTGCAGAAGCTGCCGCCCTGGGGCTGATGGTGGGTGCCTGGTGGGCACTCCCTCCCCGGGCGGGAACCCGGCTTCCCCTTGGCATTCTGCGCTCACTGCGGTGCTGCCAACGCCCTGTGGGCCCCTACAGGCCCCCGGCACTGTCTCCAGCCTGCCGAAGCTGCCGTGTGTGACCACACCATGATTCCTGTTCTTCCTACAGCCACTCCGAGGTGGGCAGGGAGGGGTCCCCACGCCGAGCTCCTTCTCTTTGAGCTGGCACAGAGCCCCCCAGCAGCGCCCTGCTGAGACCGCTGTCCTTCCCACACTCCCAGGAACCGTCCCCTTTTCAACTCTACTTAGGTCATGGCCTGAATGTGGTCTCCAGACACTGGGCACATGGGGCTGCCTCCAAACCCTAGCCTCGATGTCCACATCTATAAAGTGGGTCACAACAGCATCTGCTTCAAAGGCTTCTCATGTTGCAGTAGGGAGCCAGGGAGGGCCAGGAAATGGAGAGAAAGCACGAGCGAGATACAGACAGAGATAAGAGATATACACAGAGAGATAGATCAAGAGACAGAGAGGGGCTGGGAGCTGCCTGGGGGAGGAGGATGCTTGCCTGTGTCCTGCTCAGGGCCTTCTGCCCCTCTGTCTCCCCTTCCCCCCTCCCCCAGGCTGGCCAGAAATCCAGGAGTGGCTCTGGTGGTTGCCTGCTTCGGGCTTGCTCCCTGGGCATCTGGGTTCACCCGGGTGGCCCTCACGGTGCCTAGGGCCCCTGGAGAGCCCTGGCAGGCAAGCAGCTACAGGGTGGGCACGAAGCGGATCCTCTGGGAGTAGGCGAGGTCGGCGATGTACAGGAGCAGGTTGACGTAGGTGAAGATGGCCACCACCAGCTGGCTGTCCCAGGAGCAGCTGCCTCGGGGGCAGTCGGGGGGCCGCCCAGGCTCACCGTACTTGGGGTCGAAACAGAAGACGGGCCAGATCACAGCTGCGCTGAGGTAGAGGAGCACGGCCAGGAAGGTGTACACCACCACCAGACGGTCGAAGGGGCAGCCCAGGCCCCCCGTGTGGCCCGTCACGCTCAGGGCCACCACGGCCACCGTGGCCAGGAAGCACAGGCTGTAGACGGCCACGCACCACTGGGTGGCCACGTAGCGCCCGTAGCGGCTGTCGTGGACGAGCGCCCCGAAGATGATGCAGGCCACGAAGGCCTGGACGATCTTGAGGAGCCCCGAGACCGTGGCCATGTAGCTGGCCACCTGGCCCGGCCGGGCCCGGGTCAGGGCTACCTCCGCAGCGTAGGCCAGGAAGAGGAGCCCGGCAAAGACGCTGGCGGCCAGGCGGAAGTCCCTGGCTGCGCAGCCCGCGGGCTCGGGGGGGCACTCCAGCCGGGTGAAGTACAGGGGGTAGATGACGGCGGCCGTAGCGGACAGCAGCGTGGCCAGCATGGCGAAGGCCGCGGTGAAGTTGCCCCAGGACAGGTGCAGGCAGCTGTGCAGCCGGGTGAACTCACAGGCCAGCACGAGGCCGGAGAGGGCGAAGCAGAAGCCCCACGCAGCCATGCAGAAGGCGCCCTGGACGCCCGCGAAGCCGCCCCGGTGGGCCACCAAGCTGAAGGTGGTGCAGCCGAAGGCCAGCTGCAGCACTCGGGCCGTGCCCACGGGGGACGTCACAGCGCCTAGGTGCAGGTACCCACCCCCGGGGGGCTCCATGGTGCTGCCCATCTGGCCGGCCTGGTCCTCGCCTCACTGGCTGCCCGCTGGCCCCGGCGGCCCGGCTCTCCGCTGTGCCCGCGGAGACAGGTGCCGGCAGCCTGCAGTAGCGGTGATGAGGACGCCGCCTGACATTGCAGCAGAGGGCTGCCTCTCCGCGGCCTGTGCGGGGCGGGCGAGCACCCCACCCCCACCCCCACCCCCACCCCGCACTATAAATAGGTGGTCACGATTGGAGCCCCGGAATAGCAGCCGGGTGTGTCTGTCCCCAACCCCCAGGGTCATCTGACCCCTGCGTCCTGCCGCCAAGCCCCTGCCAGGACCATTAACCCCTTGGCTGCTGGCACCGGCCCACCTCCGAAGCACCTGCCTCTGTCGGTCAGTTGGCTCCACGGCCTGCGGGGGAGGGGGAGGGGGAGGGAGAGCAGCAGACAGGGAAGGTGGGCTCAGAAGCCTCCAGGATCACCCCTGGGAGGAGGGAGGACGATGTTCGGGAGGCCGGGCGAGCAGTGGAGGCTGGGATGGTTTCAGGACCCTGCTGTCCAAGTCCCTGGGGCTTTTGCTCAGCTTGATCTCCTGGAGGTGTTGGGACTGACCCCGGGGGGCATAGAGTTTTAGTTATCATTTGGGGCTTTGTTACGGAACTCTTCACTTGTCTTTCCTCAACTTATAATAATGCTTAGAAAAAACTCGGGTCTCCCCTCTTTAAGCTGAAGTATTAACAGTATATGAAATGATTTTGAAAATGAAGAACAATTTTCTGACTGTAAAGGTTGTCCATATGAAGGCCCTGTCAATACAGGAAAAGACAAAAAAAAATCCCCTGTAATTCTGTTCCCCAGCTCAGCCACTGGGACCATCCTGCATACAATATACATCCTTATGCATATTTCTCTTGACTTTTCATTTAGAAAAATCTCAGAGTTACAGAAGAGTTGCAAGATAATACAACGAACACTCAGATATCTTTCACCTAGATTCAAAAATTATTATTATTATTATTTTTAAAAATTTTATTTATTTATTTGTCAGAGAGAGAGCGAGAGTGCGCACAAGCAGGCTCCCTGCAGGGAGCCTGACACAGGACGCGACCCCAGGGCCCTGATCATGACCTGAGCCGAAGGCAGATGCTTCACCGACTGAGCCACCCAGGTGTCAAGAATTATTAATTCAAAAATTAACTATAGATTCAAGAATTATTAATATTTTGCCCTATTTGTGTTCTCTCTCCCCCACACCATTAATAATTAATAATGCTAATTAATTTTGGGGACACCTGGGTGGCTCAATCGGTGAAGCATCTGCCTTCGGCTCAGGTCATGATCCCAGGGTCCTGGGATCGAGCCCCACATCGGGTTCCCTACTCAGTGGGAAGCCTGCTTCTCCCTCTCCCGCTCCCCCTGCTTGTGTTCCCTCTCTCGCTGTGTCTCTCTCTGTCAAATAAATAAATAAAATCTTAAAAAAAATCCTAATTAATTCTGCAGATACGGTGATTTGCCACTAGATACCTCTATGTACACCTCCTAAGAACAAAGCCATTCTCCCACAGTTGGGAAATTTTTTTTAAAAGATTTTATTTATTTATTTATTTATTTGACACAGAGAGAGTGAGAGAGAGAGCACACAAGCAGGGGGAGCAGCAGAGGGAGAGAGAGAAGCAGGCTCCCCGCTGAGCAAGGTGCCCAACTAGGTGGGGGGGCGGCTCTATCCCAGGACTTTGAGATCATGACCTGAGCCAAAGGCAGACCAACTGACCCACCCAGGTGCCCCCACAATTGGGAAATTAAAGAATGATCACTTGATACATGGTCCTTACTCAGTTTTCTCAATCTATCCCCAAAATATACTTTACACCTTTTATTAATTTAATTAATTAATTTTATTATTTTTTTTAAAAGTAGGCTCCATGCCCAGCATGGAGCCCAGTGCGGGGCCTGAACTCAGGACCCCTGAGATCAAGACCTGAGTTGAGATCAAGTGTCGGACGCTCAACCAACTGAACCACCCAGATGCCCTGCACTCTATACCTTTTAAAACGTTTGCACCAGAATCTCATTGGGAGTATGCATTGCATTGGTCTGTCATGTCTGTCAGTTTCCTTTATTCCGGAATAGTCTGTAGCCCCCCATACACACTGTCCTTTTGAAGAGTCCAGGCCAGTGTCTTCACAGGCTTTCAATGTGTATTGTCTGTCTGCCTGTTTCCCTGCGGTTAGATTCTGCTAAATGCTCTTGGCAGGAAAACCAGGGTGTCTGTCGGGAGAATCGTGACAGGGAGGGTCCAGAGCATGGGAGCTGGGCCATCTGCTTGGAGTGGTGTCCCCACTTCACGTGTCCACGTCTCCATTTCCTGCCGTCCTCTCGGGGTCTCAGCAGCCGTGGGGGCCTCTCGTGGACAGTGTTCTCGGGGAACACACACACAACCCCCTCTAACAGTAGAACTGTGGTGGTCATCTGACCTGACATGCCTGTTTATGATTTTTTCAGAACAGTTAATATAATCGTAAAATAAGGGATTCTCATTGGTTCTCACGTCTTTAATCTTCTGAGATAACGTCCAGACGCTACAGGGTGGGTAGGAAGTCCTCACAAGGCAGCCCCTTCCATGGAGTGTCCTCTTCCTGCTCACTGGGGAGCCTGGCCAGCTCACTCACACTCAGGAGGAAGGCTCCGTCCCTGGGCAGCACCGTGTGCGCCCTTGGGAAGGACTGTCTGCTTCATCCCTCCACGTGTCCGCAGCTCATGACCCTGGGCAAGGGAGCAAGGGCAACATGGGCCTCTGGCGTGGGGGGTGCCTTGTGACCACAGGGAGCTGGAAGGAAATCCTCTCGATCGGAGCAGACAGTTTCATTTATCTCAAGCAGACATGTGCCACGCTTCAGCCAAAGTTCATAACTTAGCAAATCCTAACAGTGAACCCAGCGGTGTTTCTCAACCACAGTAACAGTTGCTGGGGCACCACCCTTCCCGCCCTCCCCTGAGGGGTCCAGCCTGGAGCACCTGAAACCTTGGGAATCTCGGGAAGACCGGGCTCAGCATTGTCAGCGCTGGGGGGTGTCCCTGGGTGCCCGGGGATGGCCAGCCCAAATATGCAGGCAGAAGGCAGCCTCCCAGGACCCTGGAGCAGGGGTGGTGAGTGAGGGGGGTCCTCCCTTCCTGAAGAGACATGGTGGGGGCCTCCAACTGCCAGCACGGAGATGCCTGGAAATCAGGTAAACATGGCGCAGGGAAATGCTGGGGAGGGACTGGCATGACGGCAACAAGAGTATCCCAGGGATCCTGGCCTGCAAGCTGACCTGACAGTGACCACGGAGCCCAAGTAGGGCAGCGTCCTGGGATCAGCGCCCATGGCTGTCCCACAGCCCCCACTGGACGCCTGTTGGCCCCGCAGAGCAAGGGTCAGCGTGCGGGTGCTGAGTGGGAGACCTTCATGAGGGAGCTGGGTCTCAGACGCCAGGTGCGCACACCCGTCTTTATCATCCTGCTCTCCGTGGGGAAACTGAGACCCGTGGCCACCCCCGGGGGAGGGGGTCCCCATGGCATGGGGGCCCTGCCCAGACTCAGGTCCTCGGTGTCTGCCCTTGGCTTTGTTTCTCCTCATCCCTAAGGGGCTGCTTTGCGTAAGTCTGGGCGAAGCCCCTGCTGGCCACTGGACCACCAGCTTTTCCCCAGCCCCCCAGGGGGGCGGAGCCAAGCCCTGAGTTCTCTGTGATGAAGCAGGGCAGAGGCAGAGGGGTCTGCTCCACCGTGGCCCTAGTGCCTGAGTCCTGTCTGTTTCCCCCTTCTCAGTTCTTACCCACTCCCTGTCTGTAAGGGACCTTCAGAGTTGGAGAGCAGATCACAGCAAAGTCTACGTCCTGTGCTTTGCCAGTCGGGCTTGCCTGCCCACAGCGCCCATGAGGTCCTCCCCACGGTCTGCTTGGCCACCCTACCCTGGGATCTTCTTCGTGGCTGGGACAGTGGTGAGGACCCCTGGGGGCCTGACACGGGACATGTTCCAGATTCCAGACCCCGGCTCCCCACGTGCATGGCGCGAGGCTGGTGATGACGTCTGTTCTCAAGCCTTCACTAACTTGTCACCATAGAAAAACACTAAGGTTCTAACTGCTCATAGTGTGGAAATAGCAACAAAATTTCAAGTGAATTTAGCCTTTCTGGGGGAGTCAGGGAAAGCCCCTATAAAGCAGGAACAACTTGGCTGTGAGCTCGATGACATTAAGCAGGTGTCCACGGGGCAGAAAGGATGGTGTGGCTGCTCCGTGTGCTCAGGGGACACAGAGGCTTGGTAGCCAGACTTCGGGGACTGAGGGTTGATGGAGAAGGACCGCGGGCCGGGCCCGAAGGTCACAGCTGCTCTGACGGCAGGCGGAGCAGAGGGCAGCCGCGTGAGCATCTTGCCCAGGCAGCTGCATCTTCTGGCTTTTTTTTTTTAGCAGCATTTTTTTTTTTGAGGGGGGCAGTGCATGCATGGTTGCGGGGGCGGGGGGTGGAGGTGGGGGTGGGAGGGGCAGAGGCAGACAGAGAGAGAATCCTAAGCAGGCTCCATGCCCAGCGTGGAGCCTGACGGGGCTCGAACTCAGGACCCTGAGATGACCTGAGCCGAAACCAAGAGTCGGACACTTCACCAACTGAGCCACCCAGGCGCCCCCCACTTTTTAAAAAATATTTTTATTTATTTATTTATTAAAGATTTTATTTATTTATTTGACAGAGGGAGACACAGCGAGAGAGGGAACACAAGCAGGGGGAGTGGGAGAGGGAGAAGCAGGCTTCCCGCGGAGCAGGGAGCCCGATGCGGGGCTCGATCCCGGGACCCTGAGACCATGACCTGAGCCGAAGGCAGATGCTTTTTTTTTTTTTAAAGATTATTTATTTACTTATTTGAAAAAGAGCACAAGTGGTGGGGGGAGGGACAGAGGGAGAGGAAGAAGCAGACTCCCCACTGAGCAGGAAGCCCGATGTGGGGCTCGATCCCAGGGCCCTGGGACCATGACCTGAGCCGAAGGCAGACGCTTAACGACTGAGCCACCCAGGCGCCCCAGCCCCCCACTTTTTAAAGCATGTGCTGAGCATTTTTGCTCCTGCGGGAATCACGTGATAAGGGAAGTGGAAAGAGCAACGTTTCCGGAAAAGCTGGACTCAGAGTGCCCACGTCACATGGGAAGCCGTGCCGAATACTGCAGGTTTCACGGCAGGCACGACCTAGCGTGCCCGGGGCTCGCTTTGTCACCGGCCCGGCAGTAAAGTGTGGCAAGGACTGACCACTCGCCTCTCTCTTATTTTGTCGGGAACACGTGGAGCAAGGTTTATTCCTTTGGTGGAAGGAGTCCCATCAGGCCTACGCCACAGGTAGGGTGCTCAGTGGGCCTAGCGCATCTGAGACATGCGAAGCTGCCCGCTGACCCCTTCCGGGCCGCCTCAGGTGGAGCGAGACGTCTGCCTGCCCGCACTGATGTCGCGCCCACCGCCCTTCTCTGCACAGAGCTGGTTAAAGGGCAGCACCGTCTGAGTCCCCCCCCCAGCTCGACCGTGGCAGGCCCCTCCCTGTGAAGGCTCCCCTTTGGGGCGCTCCTCGCCCCCTTTCCCACTGGGGGCGCACCATCCATGGCTGTCCAGGGGCCCAGGAAGGGGCTGCCCCCCTAAGCCAGCAGTCAGTCACTCCTGGATACACCTTCTTTCATCTCCAGCCTTTGGCCACCCCATCCCTGACCTCACTGTTGCCCTTGGCCATTGGAACTGCATGGGTTCCCACAGGGGACCATGGAGCAGTGGCCCATGGAGGAGACCACAGGCGGGCCACTCAGGGCCACCTGGGGAAGCCAACATGGGTGCCCAGTGGGTTGAAGGTGGGGCGGGAGGAGGCCCTGGAACCCCTCAGCAGATGACCCCAGCACCCTCGGGTTCTGCTCGGGTCCCTCTCAGGCCCACGGTGGCCCCGATGTCTGGGCAGAGCTGGTCAGACGCCCCGGGCACGGCCCCTGACCTTGCTGGGAGTGAGGGTGTGGGGTCTCTGAGATTCTCCCCATTCTGGGGACAGGTCTGCCAACTCCTGCCATCTGTGGCGGGAGGCTGGGTGCGGAGCCCAGGCTGACCTGACAAGGATCCTCCCTCTGTCACATGGCCTCTCCAGGGGCTTTAATAAAACCTGCTCGAGGGCCGCTCGGGGCCACGCGCTGGGGTGCCTGAAGCAGGGAGTGCTCAGGAAGCCCAAAGGGTGGAGCAGTCCCGCCTCTGGGGCTTTGACGCGGGCGCCCGGTGATGTCATGCAGCCCAGTCCTGGGGGGCACGGCGGGGAGCATCATGCCCACCCGCAGCTCGCCGAGGGCTGCCGACACAGGGGCAGCAGCAGAGTGTGGGCACACGTGTGCTGGGATGCCGGCCCCCGGGACCACCCGCAGCAACAGGACCGCTTGTGCTCTGGGAAGCAGAGCGGGGGCTGGGCCGGGGGAGGTTTTCTCCCCGAATCTGTATCTTCGCGTGTGCCCGGGGGGCACTCGTGAGAACAGATGCGATGCAAACTTTTAAGAACATGTTCTCTGGCTAGGAGTGTTTCCCGGGGCAACACAGGGCTGACAGTGCAGGGGTCGAGGCGCCGTGTCCCCAGATGGGGCAGAGTCGGATGTGACCACTGTGTTAGGGCCTGTGCCGCGCCCACGCCCCGTGCTTGCTGAGCGTGTGAACGGAAGGGTCTGGAACGGGACACAGGTGGGCGTGGGGCCCTGAACAGAACCTGTGTGTCCAGTGGCTGCCCCCCAGGATCCCTGCTGCCCTGGGGGTGGGCTTGGGGGCTGTGCGGTGGGCACGCGATCCATTCAAATAAACACGCCTGCAGGATGAGGCTCTTTTGTTGTCTTTTTTTTCATTATTTAAAAAAAATATGTTACAAAACAATATCATTAATCATATATTTCTTATTTTCCTTTTTAAAAAAATTAAAGTAATAAAAAAAGTCACTTTATAAAATAATACAAAAGGCCAGGAGAGGCTGAGGCTGAGGCTGGGGCTGGACCGGGGGCCCCTTGGGCTGGGGGGCCGGTGGGCCGGAACCCCGCACGGGGGGCTCCTCGGCGCGGGCAGGAGGGGGGCTAGGGCTCCCGGCAGGACCCAGGACTCCCGGCTCTGGCTGGGCCTCCCGAAGGCAGCCGTGGGGACAGCCGGGGCCCTGCGTGTCCTAGGAGGGGCAGGGGAGCCCGGGGAGGTGGCTGGCCCCCAGTGCCAGCCCCCAGGGCCGGGAGCCCTAGCTCCCACTGCTGAGCATGCCCAGCAGTTTACTGGGCTCCAGGCCCTGCTGCTGCGCCGCGGTCTGCACGTCAAACCCCATGTGCATGAGGAACTGGGCCACGTTCATCTCCTGCCCCGTGAACTGGTCCCGGATGGTGGGGCAGGAGGGGTTGCAGTGAGGCCAAGGGCAGCTGTCCACCAGGTGGACGGGGCAGCCCTTCAGGGGGGCTTTGCTGGCCTTGTGGCTGTCGTGCAGGCTTCTGTCCCAGCAGTGCAGCGCCCGGGGCAGTGAGGTCCCCTTCACCTGGACGTCTGTCCAGTGGCTACAGACAGAAATCCAGGCGGGGGTCAGTCGGTGTGGCCAAAGCAGGCTACCGCGGGAGGTGGGTTGGGTCTGAATTCTGGCCACACAGCTGGTTGTGGACGTGGCGCTGACAGCCCTAGGAAGCCCTTCCACGGAGCAGGGAAGGCAGGTGGCCAGTGGATGGGGCGGGGCTGGGTGTTCAGAGCGAGAGCCGGGGACACCATCTCTCCAGGGCCTGCGGACACTGACCTTCGGATGATGATCTCGTGAGAGAGGCAGGCGGGGGCGAAACTGGCCCTGTTGGGGAGGAGACAGCGGCTTATAGCGACCACCTGGGCCTCTTCCCTGCCCCAGCCTGGTGCCCTCTCCCCTGGGGACCTGTCCTCTCCCCGGCTCCCGCCTCCCTTGTGCAGCCGTGCCTGGCGAGCTGCTCCTCGGGACCAGGCCTCTCCCCACCTGCCCACATGCTCCCGACTAACCCACGTCTCCCCCCGCCTCCAAACCCTGCTCCGAGCGCATCCCTTCCCGCTGGGCCGCGGTGGGAGGCTGACCCGGACGTGTGCTTTTTTCTGTGCAATAGGCTTTATTTCTAGAGCAGTTTTAGGTTCACATCAAAATGGCGTGGGCGGTACAGAGATTTCCGGTGCACGCCCGCCCCGACTCGCACAGCCTTCCCTGCAATCAGCGTCCCACCAGATGGTGTGTCTGTCACACTGAGGAGCCCGCACGGACCCAGGATCATCACCCAGAGCCCAGGGCGTACGTGAGGGCTCGCGCTCACTGCTGTGTGTTCTACGGGATTGCACAAATGTATAATGACACTCGTCCACCCTCGTGTCTCACACAGAGCAGTTTCACTGTCCTAAAATTCCTCTGCGCTCTGTTCACCCTCCCCCCTTTCCAGTTCTATCCTTGGTACCAATTGATCTTACTGCCTCACAGTTCTGCCGTTTCCCCCGAATGTCACGGGGTTGGAATCATAGGCCATGTAGCCTTTTCCAGATTGGCTCCTTTCTCCTGGTAATACGCATCTACGTTTCCTCCACGTCTTTCCGTGGTCTGAAAGCTCCCTTCTTTCTAGTGCTAACACCCCTTGTCTGGACGGCTGGATGGCTGCTTCTTGTTCTGCCGTCTGTGAGACCCCTATCTTTAAGCCCGAGGATTTTTTTTTTAATTTTCATTTTTTTGATTATGTTAATCACCGTACATCACATCATTAGTTTTAGATGTAGCGTTCCATGATTCATTGTTTGCGTATAACCGCCAGTGCTCCACGCAGAACGTGCCCTCTTTAATACCCATCACCAGGCTGACCCATCCCCCAACCCCCTCCCCTCTAGAACCCTCCGTTTGTTTCTCAGAGTCCACAGTCTCTCATGGTTCGTCTCCCCCTCCGATTCCCCCCCTTCATTCTTCCCCTCCTGCTACCTTCTTTTTTTTCTTTTTTCTTTAACATACAACGGGTTATTTGTTTCAGAGGCACAGGTCTGTACCTCTGAATTCACAGCGCTCACCAGAGCACACACCCTCCCCAGTGTCCATCACCCAGCCGCCCCATCCCGCCCATAAGCCCGAGGGTTTGCCGCACGTCTGGAGGGCTGAGTCGGTGGCCCTCGGTTCACTCACGGCACATCCTTGAGCGAGTCCCGCAGCTCGCGGCCTAGGTTCTGGATGTACAGCCACTGACCCTCCTGCACAGTCTGCCCCGTGAGGTGCACGTTGTCCACAGTCAGCTGGGCCTCGTCGAACAACCACTGCACCACAAACACTGGGCCTGGGGGGCAGAGCTCAGCTGGGCCTTGCCTCGGCACTCGGCCCCCCAGCCCAGGCTAAGGGCCTTCGTAGGCTCACAGACCAGCTGGGCTCCCCCCAGAGTGCTGGCCACCAGCCCCCCGCAGCACCCTTGCTTGAGGAAGACCCTCGGCACCCACCCCCGCCCCTCCCCCAGCCTGGCCCCCAGGGACTCCGCTTTGACCAAAGCTTGGTGACGCTGCCCCTTCGACGGTGGAGAGGAGGAGGGACAGCCAAGGCCCCACCAAGGGCAGCACTGGGACTCGGCTGCCAAGCACATTCCTCACTGTGAATGTGGACGGGGTGACCAACTGTCCTCGTTTGCCTGGGACCAAGTGGACTTCCAGCGCTGAGACCAGGAAGGTCCCAGGCAGACCCGATGGCTCAGGCACCCCGCTCCCATGTGGGCGGGCAGGGGTCTCCAGACCGACCTCTAGACTCCAGGCTGGAGGAAGCCGAGACTGACGCTCCCTGCCCCCCGCCCCCCGCCCTGGCCCGTGGGCCCCTCACAGCGCAGTGTCGGGTAGACTTTGTAGCCAAAGAAGCAGTTCCACTCCTCTCCATCCTTGAACTGGTGCCGACAGCGCTCCGGGACCACCCCGTTCCAGTACCTGGGTACATGCCGTGGGTCAGGCGGCCCCCGGCCCCCCCGGCACTCTGCACAGGAGCTGGTGGGCCCAGCCAGCATCCCAGCGTCTGGCACCTGATGCCGCGGCGTATGGCCTCCGTGGGCGCACAGGTGACTGTGCTGATGCAGTCTGTGTGACGATACTGCTTGTTGTCCAGGAACCAGCCCGAGTCCGCCAGGCCCCGCACCTGGATGGCCGGGTAGCCCAGCTCCTCCAGCTGCTCGGCCACGCGGTCCACGTTCAGCAGCACCCCTGTGCCCCCCGCGCTGCGGAGAAGGCAGCACGTGAGGCCGGGTGCGGCCCCAGAGCCCGCCTGCCCCCAGCCCAGCCCCCGGGACAGGCAGGGATCCTGATGCACTCTGCACTGCCATCGGGCTCCACGTCATGTGCGAGACCCACAGGCCTTTTGGGGGCTCGGAGGCACTGACCCCAAGGCAATGAGCCAAGTGGCCGGCCATCCCGCTTCCTCCCACTCCTCTTTCCCTTCTCTCTCACTCTCTGATTCAGTTTCCTTATCTGCAAACGAAGGTGACATACGTGGCCTCAGGCCCCGTCATCTAGTCTATAGATGTCCTCTGGGCCCCCTGCACTCCCAGAGGATGTGACCCTGGACCTCTCCCACCCTCCACCGGCTGCTTTGGCCTAGGGATGATCCCACTCACAGGGACCCCGGCCCTTGGAGAAGGCGCCCTTGTCCACAGCTAACCCCTCACCGACTACCTAGGTCACTGTAGCCCCTTCCCTGGCATCCAGCCACCCTCCCGCTGCGGCTGCCTGCCCAGGCTTGGTGCGGCGGGAGCCCTCCAGAGTCCCAGGCTCTGCCCCTCCTTGCCCTCCCATCCCCACTCCCGCCTGCGTGCTCGCGCCCCGCCCTGCCTGGCTCACCTGCTCCCAGCCAGCAGCAGCACCTTGGCCCCGCTCAGCCCTTTGCCCAGGAGCTCTCGGACCACCTCCTGGATGATGAGCGCGCCCATGAAGGCATACTCATCTGCATGGGGGAGGAGGGTGGCTTCAAGCGGGGGCCTGGACAGAGAGCAAGGCGCCCTGCCTCCAGGTTGGAAGGAGCAGCTCTAGCTGGGGGCCTGGACGCTCTTCCAGGGGATGGGGCCGGGGCTGGGGTGAACTGGAGGGAGGTGGACAGGTGCCGAGGCTATGCTGAGGGCCCCTCCCCAGGGAACATCCAGGAGTGCGGACCCCTGCAGGGACCAAGCCAGCCGTGGACAACCGGCAGTGGGTGCTTGGGGCAGGCATCCTGGGACACACTGCCAGGGGATCAGATGGAGTTACTAGACTGGCCGCCCTGCCTTGTCTTTCGGGGGCAGGGAATAGAAAAGAAGACAAGGGACTCACTCTTCTCAGACTTGGATGAAGCCCCACTCCAGACATCGCTGGAGCAGTAGGGGATGAAGCTGTGACACAAGGACAGGGTGAGCTTGCCACCATACTCCTCCGCTGCCCAAGGCCCTCAGGAAGGACCCCCTCCCCAGGAAGGATCCTGAGGACAGGACCCCCTAGGAAGGACCCCTCTGAGAACAAGATCCTCCCAAGGACAGGACCGCCCAGGAAGGACTCCCCCCCCGCCATAAGGGCCCTCCCCAAGGAGGACCACCCCCCATGGGACTCCTCAGGAAAGAACTCCCTCACAGATGGGACCCCCCCCCAGGAAGCACCCCTCTGCTCCCTCTTACACCATGTTGGCATTCCACCAGTGGGGGTTTTCCTCCGGCTGGGAGGACAGGATCCCTGTACCTGCAGTGGGGGAGGACAGAGGCAGTGGTCTTTCTGGTGGGAAGGGGCGTGCGGCAACCGGGACTACAGGAAGGCGTAGGATGTGGGCAAGCCTACTTGGCCACAAGGCAGGTGGGCCAGGCCAGTCACTTGGATGTGACCCTGGACCTCTCCCACCCTCCACCGGCTGCTTTGGCCTAGGAATGAGTGGTGGACAGAGCAGCCATGGTAAGCCCCCCCTCCCCCCCGGAGATTACCTGTGGGATGAGAATGAGAGATGACAGGTGGGAGCCCCTGACCTTAGGAGGGCTAGAGAACTGGGGGGTGGGCGGGGTGGGGGCCTCCCCAGGGCTCTAGAAAGCGAGGGGACAGGAGTTCTTCCAGAACTTGGAACTGGGAGCCCCACCCTGCCCTGCCCAGCCCGCAGGCGGCAGCCCCGGGCAGTCCGAGGCTTGCGACTTGCTGACCTGTGCGGGTGCGCGGCCAGTCTCTGGAGCTCATGAGCCGCCGCATGGTGTCATAGCGGGAGTCGCAGTTCTCCCGGTTGAAGCAGTACCAGCCACCTGCGAGCACAGCCACGACGTCAGGGCCGAGCACCCAGGGGCCTCCGCCCGCCTCGCCGCCTGGGCTCCCGGGACGCACCTTCCAGAAAAAGGAGCCACCGCCGACTGCCCTTGGATTCCTTCAGGTAGTAGCTGCAAGGGGGGAGGGAGGGACGGGCGGACAGGGTGGTCGGCTGGGGCTGCAGGACCCAGCTCTGGGGAGGAAAGGGTCATTCCACCTGTCGCCGGGCGCACGCGCCGGCCGCACGGGGGCGCCAGCGGCCAGGTCCCGCAGAGCGCGCGCCGCCCCGCCAGCCGTGGCCCGTCCCGGGAGGTGGCGCTCGTGGGGCGGAAGGGCCGCGAGGGGCTGTGTGGTCCGTGGAAAATCCCCACGGCCCGCCCCGCGCGGGACCCGCTGTAACCTTGGCGCCGGCGGCCGGGCGGGGGGAGCGGTCTTCGCCGGGCTCGGGATCTCCTGGGACGCGCGGTGGTGCTTGGAGACTGAAAAGAGCCCTCCCTAGACGAGTGTGCGTGGGGTGGGGGACCTGGGACCCGCCAGGAGGCCGTGGGAGGGCACGGGTGTCACCGGGCCCCGACCTAACGTCTGGTCCTCCGGCTGTCGACTAGCTGAGGGTGTGGGGGGCCCCTGACCCCTCCCCAACCCTCAGGCTTACATCCTTCCTTCATATACTTGGCGGCCGGAGAGGGGTGAATGCCGCACCCCAGGTCCTTCTGTCCCACCTGCGCCCCTTCCCTGTCCCTCTGGCTGGCTGGGATCCCAGGCAGTCCCGGCAGCAGCAGGGAGCAGACAGGGTCGGAGTGGAGCTGGGGTGGGGGTGGGGGTACAGCAGGACTCTCCCCGCCCCGCTGCGTCGCCTCCTCCTGCTGGAGCCAGGGCCACTCGAGGACTGCCATCTCCCCGCCCAGAGACCGAAGGACGCGAGCAGAGGGGCTGGGCACCAGTGGCCGAGGGGTCAGTGCCCGGCCTGGCTGGACGCCAGCCCTCCGAGCGCTGCCGCACCGCACCCCACCCCCGCTGCGGGTCCCCGAGCCGGGCCCTCCCCAGGGCCGGCTCCTCTCCCCCGGGGCGGCCAGCGCAGAGACGCCGTGCGTCCGAGGGGGCACGGAGGCGGACGGCACTCGCGCCCTGGTGGCCAGGCGGCCGGAGCCGGTGCGGGCGGGTGCAGGGGCGCGCCGGGCGGGTGCGGGCGGTGCGGGCCTTACCCCGCGGGGCTACCGTCGTTGCAGGTCACGGACGTGTTGAGCAAGAGGTGCAGGCGCAGGTCCTCGTTGAGCTGCTGGGCCGAGCAGGGGTACAGGGACTGAGCCAGGCTTTTGACCTGCGCCATGAAGCTGTCCATGTTGCCCTCCACGGCGGTGAAGTCCAGCGGGAAGCTCTCCACCGGCTGCCCCGCCGCGGGGGCGGCCTCGGCACGAGGCGGGGGCGGCGGCGGGGGCGGCTGCTGGCCGCGGCGCCGCCAGGTCTTCCTGCCTTCGCCGCCCCCGGCCCAGTGCAGCAGGCCCAGCAGCAGCAGCACGCGCACCCCTCGGCCCATGGCCCCGCCGCTCGGGCCCGCGGCCACCTGCGGAGAGCGGGCGGCCTTGAGGCGGCGGCGGCGGCGGGGGCGCCGGGCCGGGGGCGCCGGGCCGCGGGGCGCCGGCCGCGCCTGCTCGCTCGCCTCGCTCGCCCCGCTCCCCGCGCTGGGCCCGGCAGAGGAAGCGCGGGCGGCTCGGCGTCGAGGCTCCGGGGGCCGGGCGCCGTCGGCCTGGGCAGCTCGGGCTCCGCGCGCGGCCGGCGAGGGCAGCGCAGGGTCTGGGTGCGCTGGCTCCGGCCCGCGCCAATAAGCGGCGGGGGCCGAGCCTGGGCGTAGTTTGCGGGGGCCGCGACGGCCCGGGTGCCCGCGCGTTAGATGTGCCGCCGCCGCCGCCGCCCGGCTCGGCGGAGGGGGAGGGGGCCGCATTCGCTCTTTTCTTGGCGGAGGCATCGCCTTTTCTTCCCAAACCGCAAGCCTGACGGAGGGGCCTGGCCTACCCCGCCGCGGCCGCCGGAGGCGCTCCCGGCCCGGCTCCGTGGGGGGCAGCGCGGCCCCGCGGTCCCGGCAGCTCCATTCCCCGCGGCCGGCCCGGCGCCGCCGCCCCCGCCCCCGGGAGGCTGGAAGGGGCGGCGGGGGGGGGGCGCTGGCAGGAGCGGGGCTTTTCCGCGCCGGGACTCCGCCTGCCGCGCGGGGCCGGGCCCGACGGGCTGGGGGCGCAGGGCGGGCGCGCTCACCTGAGCCGCCGGGGCCCCCTCACCCCGCTGCCCAGGCCCAGAGCAGCCCGCGGGCGACCCGGACCCCGGCCCGCCCCCCCTCCCGCCCCGAACCGGCCCGAGCCCCGCGCTCACCGCGGCCGGCCCCGCGGCCCCGGCTCCTCGGCGTCGCTCGCCCTGCGCCAGCCCGCTGGGACGCCGGCTCGGCTGCGCTCCCCCTCTGGCGCTGGCGCGGAGCCGCCCGGGACTTTTATCCAGCGGGGCCCCCGGGATCAAAGCGACGGCGGACACAGGGCCCCGCGCCGAGGGGCCGGCAGCAGCGGCGCCGGGGCCTCCAGGAGGAGCGGACAGGTGTGGCGCGGGCCCCGGCGCCCTCGGTGACCTGCGGGAGGCACCGGGCGCCCCCGGCACGGCGCCACGGGGGAGTCGCCCGGTCCCGCCACCTGGATAGACAGATTCTGGGCGGCGCTGGGAAGCAGTGGGGCGCTGCCACTTACCGAGGTCGGTGGGCCTCGGGGTGGGCTCCTGGATCCTCTCTGCCTGAGCCCTGGCTGAGCGCTCCACCCCAGGGACCCCCAAGAATCTCTCCCTGCTCCAGCCACCACTGGGAGGTCAGGGGGCCAGGATCGATGAGCCGCCGGCTTGGTCTCCCCTCAGTGACCTCCAGCCAACCTAGCTCATCTGCCCCATCAGCTCACCTTCCCGGTGCACCTCACTGAGGACAGAATGAGATTCTTTCTCAGAAATCAAAATGGGGGGTGGGGGGTGGGCAGGTGTTTGCTTAGGAGGCTTCTAGCGGGTGGGTGGGGAGAAAAAAAAGCATTTATTTGGGCGCCTGGGTGGCTCAGTCGTTAAGCGTCTGCCTTCAGCTCAGGTCATGATCCCAGGGTCCTGGGATCGAGCCCCGCATCGGGCTCCCTGCTCAGCGGAAGCCTGCTTCTCCCTCCCCCTCTCCCCCTGCTTGTGTTCCCTCTCTCGCTGTCTCTCTCTCTGTCAAATAAATAAATAAAATCTTTAAAAAAAAAAAAAAGCATTTATTCACCCTCCACACCCACAAAGTGCCATGAACAGCTTTAGCAGACCTTTTCTCCTTAATCCCTCCCATCTACAGTCCGGTGGATGCCATTACACCCGTTTTTAAAGAGAGGCCTTGCCTTTTGGGACAGGGATCCAGAACTGGGGCAGGGCTTCCTGAGCTCCTCTCCTAATTCAGGGCAATGGGGAGGCTGTGTCCTCTGGGGAGCACCTGCAGCCCCTCGTGGGGCAGGAGATTGGAGGCTGCCAGGGGTCCTGGCAGCCCCCCCCCCCAGCCCCCCCCCCCTGACTGCCGTGGGCCCTGAGTGCTCTCTGTCCTCACCAGGCCTGAGGCTGAGGCTGAGCTGCACACACAGCCGGCTGCTCTGGCTGGTCTCCCAGTAAGGCCAAACAGGGCCCCTAACAGCCGATGTTTGGGCCCTTGAGGGGTAGAGATGCTGTGGCAGAGCCCTCGAAACCTAAGATGAGTCTGAGGTGCCCCAGAGGTTGGCCTGGGCGGGGGTCATTCAACCAAGGAGAGGGCAGGCAGGCTGTGTCACACGCGCGGGTCCTCCCCACAGGCACCTTCAGGGCGGCTGTGTGCCCATTTTCCGGATGAGGGGAACTGAGACTCAGAGAGGCTAACAGAGGTGCTGAGAATGAGTCCTGTTCGTTCAGCAGTCCACACTGACTGTACTGTTGTTGGGTCAGCTTAAAGGTCATACTTGGGACCGGCCAGCCAGAGGCAGTGGCTTCAAACCTCGGTTCCGTCCAGAGAATTCCACCTTCCCACCCGGCCCCAGCTGACCTGGGTTTTGGGGAGAACCTGCCCAGGGAGCCCTCTCCCTCCAGGAGCCTGTTATCCCCAGTCCCAGGCAGGGGAGTGCTACTTTCAGAGGGATGGCGTGACCCAGTGGGGTTGTGCTTCACGCGGACCGGGCTCTGAGCCATTTCCTGGCTGGGAGATTCAGGGCAAGGCCTGTGACCCCTCTCTGTGCCTCTGTTTCCTCTTCTTTAAAGTGGGGTAATGACCGTACCTCTATCAGAGGTTCTTTTGTGGGATCACGGGAGCCCATGCGTGAAAGTGCTCGGCACGGTGCACGGCAGGGATGGCAGTTACGATTGCCAACAAAATTCCAGGACAAGGGAAGAGCGTGCATATTATACCCACTGGTGTTTGCTCTAATGTGTCCCAGCCTGCACATTGAACCAAAATGAGTTCCTGTTTTGGTTTGTTCAACATAATTGGCAAAAGCGAACAGCTTTCCCCAGAACTTCCCCGTCCGTCTGTGTCTCCACCTTCCCCATTCCTGCTCCTTTAGAACTGCACCCCTGACCCTGCTGTGGCAATTGGCTGCTCACCCTCATGCTCCCGCAGATGCAGACACTGGCCCTGTCCTTGTGCTCCCACCCCCCAGGGGCCAGCTTTACCTTCTGCACCCCAGACTCCTCCACTCAGAGTTTTCAACTCCTGGATGCTGGCGGGTCCTCCCAGGACAGCCGGGCCTTCAAGCCGCGCAGCACTGGGCCTCTGCTTCCAGGCTGCCCTCACCCAGCCCAGAGGCCGCTGTGGCCCTGACCGGTGGGAGGAGGGAAGACCCTCAGTTGAGCAGCAATGGGTCAAATACCACCTCCCAGCCAGTAGGATGACCATGGTCAGAAGTGGAGAACAGGCGTTGGCGAGGGTGTGGAGAGCCTGGAGCCTGTATGCTGCTGGTGGGAACGTAGACTGGGCGGCCACCGGGGGACACGGTCTGGTGGCTCCACAGTAGCTGAAACAGAACTATCATACGACCTAGCGATTCCACTTCTGGGTATAGTGTCAAAAGGATTGAAAACAGGTGTCCCAACGAAAGCTTGTACATGGCCATTCATGGCAACGTTGTGTACAATCGTCTAAGGTGGAAAACCCAAATATCCATCACCAAATGAATGGATAAACAAAGTGCGGTCTATACGTGTAATGCAATAGTCTTCAGACGTAAGAAGGAATGAAGGAGTAACACGTGCTCCAAAATGGATGAACCTTAAAAGCGTCACACTGAGTGAAAGAAGCCAGATACAAAAGGTCACATATTTTGTGATTCCACCGTATGAGATGTCCAGAATGGGTAAATCCATAGAGACAGAAAGCAAACTGCTGGTTGCCAGGAGACAGGGAGGAATGGGGAAGGAGTGCTAACAGGTACAAGGTTTCTTTCTGGGGTGATGAAAATGTTCTAAAATTGATTGTGGTGGAAATTGCGCAACATTGTGAATGTACTAAATAATTCTATACTCCCAAGCGGTTAGTTTTATGTTATGCTAATTTTACCTGAAAAAAAACAAACCCTAGAGCTCCAATGAGTCTGGCCCATGGTGGTCACCAGGCTGGACCCCAGGTGGCTGAAGATGTGTGCTGGGTAAACTGAGTTGCCTGGGTTGGAACAGGGTGGGCTGCTCAAGCTCTGGAAATTCTCCTGGGACATGTGATGTGCATACCCCCCATTTGCTCATTACACAGATGTCTGGGGGATCCACATGTTGGGGGATATGGCAGCAGGACTGAGTGCCTGATTTCCCAGCCTGTGGCTGCATCTCTGATCTTTATGTTTCTTATCTATAAAGTGGGGACAAGAATAGTACCTGCCTCCTAGGGTGGTGGGAACATAAAAAGAAGCAGGACCTCCAGAGGCCAGTGAGCGTGTGAAATACGATTGTTATTATTTTGTCATGGATGCTGGCCATCCCTCAGCGACCAAGGTAGATTGAGGTCCTGGGTGCAAAGGGCTCGTGGAATGTCTAGAGGGCAGACATTTAGGTTTGGGGACAGACACTTAGGTTTGGGGACAAGGAGCAGGAACAATATTCCAAATCACCTCGTTGCAGTGGCCCGCAGACCAGGGACACCACAGATGCTGGGCGTGGGGCTTGCCCTTCTCTGCCCACTCCCCCCCCACACACACACACACAGCCACATGCAGTAGACTTCACATTATTCCTGCCTCTTGGCTTCCTGGCTCCCATTCAGGTGGGCAGCAGGTGCTTCTGGCTAAACTTAGATCTGGTGAATGCCCAGCGGCAAGGAAGCTGGGGAAACGAGAACCCAGAGGGGGGCCCTGTTTCCTCAGAAGGGTATCCGCAGATATGGTTTGGGGGTGTGGGGGGCTGGCCCTTGGGGAGGAAGACATGGGGGAGAGCTAGCGACCTCAGATGAGCACACGGTTAACTGATGGCAGTTGTGATCCATGTGTGGACATGTGCGCAGTTCCTGGGAAAAGGTAGAGACCGAACATTTCAGGAAAAAAAAGAGCTAGGGCCCAAGTTGGGGCAGGTTCAGGGCCCAGGCTGGCTGAAGGCACTGGAGGGGAGGGAGGACGGCATGGTGGAGGGCCATCAGCGTTGCAGGGGGTCCCACCTGAAACCCTGCATGAGGCCCCTTCAGACCAATAATCGGGCCAGAGGGCTGGGCCTGCGGGACCTCAGGCCATCCAGCAGCTATGGACCCAGTGCCCTTCCCCAGATGTGGGACTGCCCTGCACCACAGGGCTGGCTCCCTCCTGGGGCCTCTTGAGGGCCCTGAGACTGGGTTCAGTCGCAGGAGGGCTGCTCTGAGCTCCAGCTGTGGCCTGCCGTCTGGGTCCCAGCTGCAGCCTGCGGGCCTCGGCCGCCTCGCCTCGCATAGCCACCTGGGCGGCTCCGCACCCCAGCTGCTGGCCTCTGAGGCCCAAGAGGGCAGGGAAGTGGGGGCAGACAATCCCACCCCCGCAGCGGCTTGCTCTGAGAGGAGGCTCTGCTCCCCAGCCAGCCAAGAGCCCATCTCCAGCTAGGAGCCAGGAAGGGACCTCAAGGCCAGAGCCTGCAATCACTGAACTTAAACCCCCTTTTGGTTTTCCCCAGAGCCCCCCACCCCCATCCATTAGCCGGAAATCCCCCTTGGCCTCATATCCTGGGACCTTGATTAGCAAAACCCCTTGCTTGGTGCAGGGGGTGGGGGGTATCTAGGCCCCTTATGGACACTTCTAGGTCTGATGCTGGAACATCCTCTCCTGGGAATCAGGGGGCCATTCGCAGCCCTGGCCTGAGCAGCCTTGGGGTCACCTGGCAGAAGGGACCATATACACTCCTCACCCTAGGACTGAGAGCACCTGGGAGTTAGAACCCTCCTCATTTAGGGGGGAGAGCCTCCAGGGCTGTAGGAGGAAGCTGGGCCTTGTGCTCCCTGTCATCCTGCTGTGATCTTCCCTCCCTACCCCCCATGCCAGAAAGAACAGGGGAGCAGTGTAGGGTTTTTTGACCCCAACCTCAACCCCTTGGGTCCCACTGGTAATTTGGCAGGACCTGCCTGCCTCTCAGCACCCCTGTCCCATCCTGCCCTCCCCACAAAGCCTCAGCTGGCGGCCAATGGTCCTGGCTGAAGGACCCTCCCGCTTGCTGGGCTGGCCCTGGAGTGTCAGGGTCCACCTGGGAACGGCCACATTCTAAAGCTGGGAGGGATGGGAGGTGCTTCCTGAAAATCTGTGGAGACGGGGCTCTCTGGGGTGTCACGGGAGTGTCCCCAATATGCCAACCTGCACTCCTCGCTGTGCAGATGAGGAAGGGCCTTGGGGGGCCGGCTGCCCCAGGCCTTGTGGGGAGAGCCAGAAATGGCTCCTCCTTAGCTCTCCCAGCTGCTGGCTCCTTCGCACCCTAATGAGCTCCTGGCCGGCTGGTCCCCATCCCCGCGGCCTGCCGGTCCCGGTGCCTGCCACAGCGGCTGCAGGCCAGGGAGGCCGCCCATGTGACCTTCGGCCCATCCTCCCTCCCACCCTGTGATCTGCACGTGGCCTCTGGGGAGGCAGAAACAAACCCTCAGATCTCCTGGCTGGGAACCTCTCAGCGCCAGCGACATCAAAGGGGGCAGCGGGGCGCGGGGGCGGCAGATGCTTCTCTTAAAGGGCCACACCACTGTTTAATTCAAAGCAGATCCTGGGAACAGCTGTCTAGCTACCGCCTGGGAGGGAGGACCCGGGCCAGAAGGAGACGGGAAGGCAACGGTCCCTGTCCTCCCCAGACCCCGCCGCGTGTGCTGCTTAGGGCTGGTTAGAGGCTAGGGTTGGGCGGGGGCCGGGAGACACCTTCAGCCCCCCCCACCCCAGGCTGCCGCTCCCTGTCACCGAGGAGGGTGCTGAGGGCCCAGCAAGCACTTAGGTGGGTTATAGGTTATTCTGCCGGCCAGTACCGTGGCAACTGAGAAACTCCCCTTGTTTCATGAAGTCGATGCTATGATCATTCCAGCATGTGCACCTGTGAGCGGAGGCTCTTACCTGTCTGGGTGTCTGCCCTCCCTGGGGGCCGCCAACCCCAGCTCCCTGTCCTGAGCCCTGTCCCCAGGCTGTCTCCTGGGGCAGGGAGGGGTCCGAGAGAGTCTGGGCTGCCGGATAACCTCCGGGACATGATGTCAGGAAGTGAGAAAACAAGAAAGCGGACCAGAGCAGTGCGGTGTGTGGACAGTGGGAGGTTGCCTGGGTTTCATTCTTTGGCAGGGGGTAGTCACCACCTTAACGATAATACAGGTAACTTCCAGAAAGTTCTATGTTGGAAAGTAGGTTAGGCTGATTAAGTTAAAAGTGCTATAATCATATCCATATATGCATGTAAACACACATACACACATACGTATGTTTTTTTTTTTTT
>NC_138383.1:942948-958512 GCF_054177405.1 Leptonychotes weddellii | reverse complement strand
TAAGAATTTTTTAAAAAGATTTTATTTATTTATTTGTCAGAGAGAAAGAGCACAAGCAGGGGGAGTGGCAGAGGGAGAGGGAGAAGCGGGCTCCCCACTGAGCAGGGAGCCCGATGCGGGGCTCGATCCCAGGACCCTGAGATCATGACCTGAGCCGAAGGCAAATGCCCAACTGAGCCACCCAGGCATCCTAAGAATTTTTTTTTTTTAAAGGAGGGAAAGCACTCAACCAAAAAAAAAAAAAACAAACAAAGAACACAAAAAGCCTATTACATGTAAAGGAAATGATAAAATTAGAAAGTCATGACTTTGCAATCATAAATGTAATAAAGGATTCAGACACAACCATCAACGGATGCTAAAGCCACTGGGTAAATGGCTATTGGAAAAACATACTGAGAGTCTCAAAGATTTGCCCCACACATGGCTTATTCACTCTATGAAGGACCTTGACCGTGGAGAAATCTGGCAGACCCACCCTGACCAAGTGTCCAGAATTTGCTCCCCACTAATAGGACAAGCCGATGTCCTGGATCTCCTGATCTGCTGTCCCCCTGCATTGCCTCACTGCTCTGAACGGTTAGCCCCAGAAGGCAGATCCAGACTACGGAATGGTCTACAGAAAATGGGTCTGGGTTCCTCACAAAATGCAAGTGTCATGAAAAATTAAAACAAGCAAAACAAAAGACGAAGGGTCTGTTGTGGATTAAAGGAGCACAAACAGATGTGTCGACCAAATGCAATGTGACAGCCTGCTGTAAAGGACCATTTTGGGACAAGGGCAATCCTAAAGTGAAGTGTGTGTTAGATAATATCATTGCATCCGTGATTATATGCTTGTTGGGTGCAGGGCTGGGTTACAGTGAAGTAGGAGAAGCTCCTGGTTCGTAGGAGGTGCTGCTGGGTGATTTGGACGGGAAGGGCCAGGATATCGTCAACTGACTTTCAAATATAAATACAAGCGCAAACATAAATGCACAGAGAGAAGGCAAATGTGACAAGTTGCTAACAGTGGTCATCTAGAAGAAAGTATAGAGAAGGGATGGAAAGTGGTGGTTTGCTGTATTAAGGGTTTAGCTTTCTTTAAATGTCATTTTTTTAAAGTTTTTTTTTTTTTTTTTTAACAAGCTGGGGGTGGTGCCTGGGTGGCTCAGTCGGTTAAGTATCTGCCTTCGGCTCAGGTTATGATCCCGGGGTCCTGGGATGGAGCCCCATGTCGGGCTCCCTGCTCAGTGGGGAGCCTGCTTCCCCCTCTCCCTCTGCCGTTTTTTTTTAAGATTTTATTTGTTTATTTGACAGAGAGGGAGAGAGAGGGAGCACAAGCAGGGGGAGCAGCAGCGGGAGAAGGAGAAGCAGACTCTCCGCTGAGCAAGGAGCCCAATGTGGGACTCGATCCCAGGACCCTGGGATCACGACCTGAGCCGAAGGCAGACGCTTAACTGACTGAGCCACCCAGGCGCCCCTTAAAGTTTTTATTTAAGTAATCTCTACACTGAACATGGTGCTCGAACTCATGATCCTGAGATCCAGAGTCGCACACTCCTCCGGCTGAGCCAGCCGGGAGCCCCTACAGATGCCATTTTTTAACTGAAAATTTTGTTGAGATAATTATAGAATCATGTGGAATCGTAAGAAATGATATGGAGCCAGCCTTTGCGCACTTTGCCCCCTTTTCAGCAATCATAACATTTGGCAGAACCATAGACAATATCACCACCAGGACAGTGATGTGGATACAGTGTACCCCCCTTCACGTTTCCCTGGGGGTCCCTGGCTTTGCCCTCCTATAGCCGCACCGGCTTCACCCCCCTGCCGACAAGCCATTGCCCCAACATCTGGCAACCCTTCCTTGGTCCACCATGTCTACGATGCTGCCATTTCCATAAGGCTGCATACACACAGCCCTACCACATACCTGCAGCCTCTGCGGAACGGCTTTTCATGCCTCAGCACACTTCCCTGGGGAGCCACCCCGGTTGCTGGACCCGCAGCTTGTTCTTTTGGATTGCTGAGTGGTGTCCCGCAGGGGGACTGTGCCACAGTGTGTTCAAGCACTCACCCGTCGAAGGACATCCGGGCTCATTCCAGATTGTGGCTATCACAAATTGAGCCGCTGTGAACATTAATGGGCAGACCTGCTCTTCTCTGAGATATCAGATTGGGCAAGAAAAACGCGAACGGCACACAGACGCTGAACAAAACACCTGGGTAAAGACTCCCCTTCCTGGCCTTGCAAACCTCCCAAAGATGACCTTTGATCCCACGGTCTCCTCCGGTGGCCTCTGCTGTGATGGGTCCTGGAATCTGGCTAGCTCCAGGCTGTGCCGGAAATGCCTGCAGGAGGTGATGGAGCGCTAAGTAAGTGTGCTGAGTTGCAGAGAGGAGCCCAGGAAGGCAGGCCTCTCAGGAGAGCACACATGCGGTCCCAGTGTGTGTGTTCAGCCCCATTGCGCAGTCACCGACGGCAGGTGAGGGGCCTTCCCACTGTGGGGGAGCTGGCACACCCAGGACCTGAATGTTTGGCTCTGGCCTGAAATCAACCCCTGTCCAACGGGGAGCCACTTTTGGGTGTTTCTTGCCTTTGGAGGCTCGTCCAGCTGTGGGCCCAGCACCCCAGGGCTCCAAGCCAGCACACAGTGTCTCTGGGCTGTGTTCACAGATGCCTCCCCGTGTCCTGGTCCAGCCCAGACAGGCCACTAAGGAGAGGTGGGTCTGCCCTGACTCCCCCACCTCCCACTGCCAGTGCCCCAAGGCAGATCCCACAGAGTTTGGGGCGCCCTGCCTCTGATAGGTGAGAATCAGCGGCGGGAGGGGAAGGCCCAGTTGGGGGGAGCCGTATGTTTGTTGTACCAGCAACGGTCAAACACCTGCCCCACGCCAGGGTCGGCTCTGCTTACTGTGCCCTGCGAACCGGCACCGTGAAGGGCCCCACAGACGGAAAGAGCAGTAAACAAGTGAGCGAGCGTGAAAGGCCTGTCCTTGTGGAGATGAGGCTGTGAGGGAACCCCTGCAGGCCAACATGCCCGAGAGGCTGGGCTGGGGACAGCTTGGAGTGCAGGGGCCTGTCTCCCACAGAACCGCCTGTGGGGGCCTGATGGGCAGAAGGGTGGGGTGGGAGAGCTTGACCCCGCAGCGACCACAAATGCTCCAAGAGTGTGTGCTCCAAGCCCCGGTGTGCCCAGCCACACGCAGACACTGAGACCCGTGTGACAGGCAGGAGTGGACAAGGCGATAGCAAAGAAGGGACAGGGCAGCGGGCCTGGTCTCTGAGCCAGCGAAGACCTGGCAGTGGCTGGTATTGGGGCTTGGCCACAGGACCTCCCAAGTGCCTCCCACGTGACATCGCCAATGTCCTGTGATGCTCTGTGGCCTCAGGGGAGGGGCTCGCCAATGGTGAGAGGGCTCAGTGGGACACTCAGGTCACTGCTGCCTGGACCCTGGACCTCACTGAGGCTGGACTGCGGGGGTGTCCCTGGAGCTGCAGCTACCCTGAACGTTTCCCTTTCCTCAGTTTCCCTCCATTTGCAGGCACGTGTCTGTGTTCCTCAGTCAGTGGGTACGCAAGTGGTGGATGTGTCACCGACGTGAAGGGGAGACAGCACCCACACAGGAGGGGTAGTAGGATTCCACGCGCCCCTCCTCCCCGACCTTCCACAGACTCCCACTGCGGGGAGCTGGAATCGGGGACAAGTTCTGGCTCAGGGTACAGCAGCTGGTTACAGCGAGTCCAGCACCCAGCGTGCAGAACGCAGGCCTGACTTTCAGCGAATGCACTCTCTGTGGTCTGGAGCCTGTGGCTGACCTTTACCCTGAGCCGGTCCCTGACCTTCACACCAGCCCCCAGGGCCGCAGGCGGAGGCGACCACAGGGGCCTGGGGGGAAGTGGGCAGGAAGGGGGCAGGTGGGCGGGCGTTGGAGACGGGGGGGTGGGGGGTGGGAGGCCGAAGGGCAAGCGAGGCCCAGGCCGGCGAGGCATGGTGGCCCGGTGGGAGCCCGGAGCCCAGGCCACGCGAGTTCGCGGCCCGTAGCCACGCAGCGCCCGTTGGGGTGCCCGCGCCGGACCACGCGTGCCACGAGCGCGCCGGCGTTCAGCGAAGGCGTCGGGGCGGGGCCCGAGCCGGGGGCGGGACCCGGATGTCGGGGCGGGCCCGGAAACGAGCGCTAACTCCGCCCCCAGGCCCCGCCCCGCCACCGCGTGGCTGTGCGTCCGGGCTGTTAGCGAGAAAGTGGTTTGACGCCGAGCTGGCGGCGGCGGGTCACGTGAGCGGAAGATGGCGACCCCGGCTGGCGGTGGGGGCTCGGCGGTTTCGGTGCTGGCCCCGAACGGGCGGCGCCACACGGTGAAGGTGACGCCGAGCACCGTGCTGCTGCAGGTGCGGCGGCGGCGGGCCGGGGCGGCGGCCGGGCGAGCGGCGGCGGGGGCGCGGTAGCGGGCCGGCGCCTGCGGTTGGCTCCGGAAGGCCGCGGGGGCGGGGCCTGAGGGGGCAGGGGCCCGCGGCGGCCAATGAGCGGCCTCCTGGCGCGGCGGGCCCGCCCCCTTCCGCGCAGGGCTCCCGGCTCCGGGGCTCCGCGGCTCCCCGCGGGGCTGGGGTCGGGCTGGCGGGAGTCGGGGGGCGGCACCTCCTTCCGCCCCACGGAGACCGCGGCAGAGCCCCGAGCCGTGTCCCCGCTCCGGGGCGTCCTCCGGCCCGGTGTCCCCTGGGTGTGCGGCCTTGGCGCCTGGAAACCGATTTGCTGAGTCACTCGCTGCACTTTGTCCGGACAGCTGTTGCATTAAAGAGGCTTCTCGGGCCCCGCTGTCCAGGGACCGGTGCGCGTACCGGGAGGGTACGCCGGGGTGGGGCGGTGGCGGACTGAGCAGTGTGCTTTCGGGGCCCAGAAGCGGGGAGCCGTCTGTGCCGGCGGCTCGTGGGGAGGACGGTGAAGCCCTGCGGGCGCTGGGGCCCGAGGTTGACCCTTATTCCCAAAGCGCGTAGCAAGAGGTCTGGTGGTGGGCAGTCCCGCAGGCCGGGCGACCGGCGAGGCAGGCCCAGTGAGGAGAGCAGGGTGAATAGGAGTTGCAGGTGAGGTGTGCGCATCAGTGGAATGGACAGTCCAGCATGGGGTCTGGACTAAGCTTGGTCTGGCAAAGCCAGTTAGTTCATCAAGAGATGGACTGTGTGCCTGGCAACCCAGCCACCAGGCCAGACACCGTGGCTCACAGGCCTGTCGTCTGACTTCTAGGTTCTGGAGGACACATGCCGCCGACAGGACTTCAACCCCAGCGAATACGATCTGAAGTGAGTTTGCTAGGGTCCAAGTCCATGCACCCCTCCCCAGCGCGCTGCCTGGGGCTTAAGCCAACATGTTCATTTTCTCACAGAAACCCAAAGTCAAGGCGTGGGCAGGGCCACACTCCCTGCAAGCCTCTAGGAGAGGAGCCTCCCTTATCTGCCCCAGCTTCTGGGGGCTCCCGGGCTTGCTCTCAGCCTCTGCCTCCTCCTCAGGTGGCCTTTTCCCTCTGTGTTGTGTGTCTCTTCCTTTTCTGTCTCCTATAAGGACACTTGTCATTGGATTTAGGGCACACCCCAATCCAGGATGACCTCATCTCAAGATCCTTAACTGAGTTATATCTGCAAAGTCCTTATTTTCAAGTAAGGTCACATTCCCGGGTTCTGGGGGTTAGGATGTGGATGTGTCTCTTTTAGGGGTCTCTGAAGAGGGTTTTTGTGCATTTGGTTGTGTAAGTTCCTGGTGGGGCTCTGGGGGCAAGAGGACGTGGTCTTGCAGAAATGGGAAAAACTCAGCAAACTGTGGGCGGCTCCGGCGGCCTCTCGGCCCTGGAGTTGCATGCATGGGTCTCTGTGTGTGGGCATTTTTCGAGAGAGAGGGCTTTCACCGGATTCTCGAGTGGTCTGAAGCAACAAGAGGGTCAGAACCCCGCCTTGGTGGGGTGTGGGTTTCTGTCCCACCTGAGGAGCTTTTCACCTTAGCAGCATGTCTTAGTGGTATGGCTGTTTTCAATCAGGGACGGAGAGGAACCCGTGGCGTGGGAGCCTGCTTTCTTGGGCCTCGCCCGTGCTGCCACTCAGAATCCCAGGGCTCTTCTCCGTGCTGGCTGTCCCCTGGCATGCTGTTACAGAGCTGTGTGCTCTCTTCCCCCCCCCCCCCCCACCTGTCAGAAGCAGGTTAGAACTTTCTGAGCAGAGCTAGGTACATGCCCCTCAGTCGCCCCGGGTGTGTTTTTATTTTCTGAGCCTGTTGCTGCTTTAGGCCTGGTGGGGCTGGGCAGCCCCTTGGTCTGCCCCAGAGGGTGACCTGTTTCTGGTTTCTCCCTCTTGCTCTGTTCCTGTATGCTCAAAGCTGAGTCAGTGCCCACTTTCTCTTTTCTTTGGAAGACCCACTACAGACAGGGACCCGCTCTGTCCCTGCAAGCTTGCAGGCTTACCTCTGTTCCTGCAGCCTTGGGGGCACTGGCTGGGGAGGTGGCTGCATGGACATGGCACATCGCTCAGCTTGTCCCCTGCTCCTAGCAGGGCTGTGCCGGGCGCTGTATGGAAGCTGGCCTGTGTTAGGATCTGCAGGGCAGCCTGTGAGCTGTGGCTTGTTTTGCAGGTTTCAGAGGAACGTGCTTGACCTCTCTCTCCAGTGGAGATTTGCCAATCTGCCCAATAATGCCAAGCTGGAGATGGTGCCCATCTCCCGGAGCCGCGAGGGGCCTGAGAACATGGTAGGTGGCTCTCAGGGGGCAGCCAGCGACACTGCTGCTTCTGGCTCTTGCGTTCAGGCTGTCTGGGCTGCAGGATGCTTCGGCATGCTGAGCAGATGGGAAGGTCTGTTGCAGCGGTCAGAGGAGCGTGAGGGTAAACGAGGCCAGTGTGCCAGGCGAGGCCGTGTCCTCACACCCACACCGCTGTCTGGGGGTCACCTGTGGGTTGGAAGTGAGCCTCTTCAGTCTTTGCTCTGACTTTGTCTCTGGGGGAGGTTACTTGTGGTCTGTCAGCAGCACTTGCCCAGCCTGGTGACTCTGGTCATAGAATCGCGATTGGAGCCAGCAGAGGTCTGTGGGATGTCGAGTGCAGCCTAGTTTTGGGAGGAGGACCTCACGGGCCTCGCCTGGACCACGGCCCGAGTCTTTGACCACGGCCTGCGGTGGTCCACCGTATCAGTAGCTTTTAGGTTCTAGAGATTGAGTGGATGACCCCACGGTTATCACGGGTGTAGACGACCACGGTGCTGGTTGCTCACTTCTGTGTGTCTCTGTGGGTCCTGCAGACACCACAGGGAACGCAGCCTCCATCCCTGTTAAGAGGCAAGGAAGCTCGGGCCCTGAGGACGTCAGTTAGCTCTCCGGAGCCTACCAGGACTCGGGCAGTGGGGACTGGCCCCAGCACCCCTCTTTTCCTCACGACTGTGGTTCTCAAACTTTCAAGTGGAAGGAACCCTGACTTCCCTTGGGGATTCCTTGGGGCTGCTGGGGGTCGTAGGAAGATTCTCTTGCACCTGCACCCAGAGCACTCCCCCTTTGTTACTGGGATTCGGTGCAGATGTGCACTTGACCACGTGTCTGGCCAGAGCGGCGCGTAGTAGGACTGGAGAACCCAGCACTCGGCGGTGACAGGCGGGGCTGAGGGAGGTGCTCGTGGGTGTTGGACGCACGCTCGCCTCCAGGCTCTGTGCACGCGTGCCCTAGTGTGTCTGTCACTCTGCAGAGGGACCAGAGAGGAATTTCTTTTCTTTTGGGTTATAGACCCAAGTCCCTACTTACGGACGTAGTTGTTAACCACGAAGCTGCAAATTTGTGCTCATTTGTGAAGAAAGCTCAGGAGGCATAGCACGCTCGTGATCTATTGCTGCACGACAGGTTAACCCCAGGTACGGCAACTTACAACACAGCGACAAGCAGACGTTTGCAGAGCGTTCAGGGGGCAGCTTCCCATGTGCCCACAAGATCCTTGCAGGCTCTCTTACCTGTGCCCTGAGACTCGGACGTGGGCCTGGGGTGGGACAGCTGCTTTCCTTCCTGACTAGGTTTCCTACGCCTGCACCCCTCAGGTTCGCATCGCTCTGCAGCTGGATGATGGCTCTAGGTTGCAAGACACTTTCTGTTCGGGCCAGACGCTCTGGGAGCTTCTCAGCCATTTTGCACAGACCAGGTGAGCATTGGTGGGCAGGTTCCGGGCTCTGCCCCGCTGTGTGGAGAGGATGCTGCTGGGTCAGTGGGGCTGGTCCAGAGCCACAACCCTGAGGTTTGCCGTGGCCCGAGGCCGTGCCTTTTGGGCTCTGTGATCCTGGTGAAAGGACTGGTTTGAGATGAGGGAGGTGCCTGTCCAGCAGGTCCTGGCTGCCCACAGCTCATCTTTTTTACTGGGTTTTCTCTCATGACAGTGGGGCCATCTGTGTCCTCCTGGAAGGGCAAAGCTGTGCTTCTGTCATTATGGGGGGCTCAGTGAGCAGTGAGGGGAACAGGGGGCTCCTCAGTGGACCAATGTTTTAGGTATAAAAGTTCCTTATCGTGAAAATGGGTCACGTTTAAGAAGAAAATCTTAATGGTATTTGATGTATCAGTTTCCATCTGGTAATTGATGGTTTAAATGTTATTTCTGAAGGCGTCAGAACAGTAGCACTTTACTTTTTGGTCTTTCGTTTTGGCATGGAAGTCTTTGTCCACTTGTTTGTTGTTTTTTTTTTTTTTTTTAAAGATTTTTTTTTTTTTTTTTTTATTTGCGAGAGAGAGAACGAGAGACACAAAGCATGAGAGGGAGGAGGGTCACAGGGAGAAGCAGACTCCCTGCCAAGCAGGGAGCCCGATGCGGGACTCGATCCAGGGACTCCAGGACCATGACCTGAGCCGAAGGCAGTCGCTTAACCAACTGAGCCACCCAGGCGCCCGTCTTTGTCCACTTGTGAAAGTCTTGGCTCATGGAGTGGAAGGGACCGTGGGAGGGTGTGGTGGTCACTGTGTGGCCCTGGGCCGGTTGTGTGTGGGCCTCCCAAGGGCGATGTGAGGATGGGGTGAGTGAATGTGTCTCCAGTCCTGAGAACAGCCCTGGCCCTGAGGTTTGTGTGTTTGGAAGAGGGGACTCCGGGTAGGGCCCTCCTGGTGACAGAGCCTCGCCATAGGACAGCCCACTCTGATCGCGGTGCCCATGGCCCCTGCTGTCCCAGAAGCAGACTCCTGCCCTCCCCCCAACCTGAGCTGTTCTGTTGGGGCTCCTCCTCCCGTTTCTGATGTGCTGGTCCTTTTATTTATTTATTTATTTATTTATTTATTTTTTAAATGCTTTTTTTTTCCCCCCAAGATTTTATTTATTTATTTGACAGAGAGAGAGGCAGGAGAGAGGGAACACAAGCAGGGGGAGTCGGAGAAGGAGAAACAGGCTTCCTGCTGAGCAGGGAGCCCGATGCGGGGCTCGATCCCAGGACCTGGGATCCTGACCTGAGCCAAAGGCAGACACCCAACGACTGGGCCCCCCGGACACCCCGATGTGCTGGTCCTTTTAATGACATGGTTGTGGGAGCTGCTGTGCCAAGACCAGGTGGCTCCCTTCCGCTCCCCCCGAGCCTGGGCCCTGGCAGCCAGCCTTCCTCCCCGGCACTCCCAGGAGGACTTGGCAGCCCCCTGTTCGCTGGCCAGCCGCAGTGGTGGCCTCCCTGCACTCTGCCAGTGGTGTGTTGTCCGACCTGGGCTTCCCGTTAGCTGGGTGAGGCCGGGCTGCTATTACCCTACTTCCGGAGGAAGGACGGGATACCGGGAGGAGGAGGTGCTCCTCAAAGCTCAGGGGCCAGGGCCGTGGGTGCTTGCCCTCAGTGGCTGTGTCTGTTTGTCCTTCTTTCGTCTGGACCGCTCCGGCCCAGCGGGGCTGCAGCAAGCAGCCGGGGCCTGGCCTTGCCGAGCTTACCGAGAGGGGCACAGGAACTGATAGGGGTACAGAGCTACAAGAAGATGTCACAGAGCGGAAGGGAGGGCACCCTGGGAGGCTGCGGGGCAACAGTTTCTGGGTGGCGGGGGAGGTCTCAGCTGCACCAGGATCTGGGAAGGAGCCTTCTGGGCCAAGGAGACAGCAAGTGCAAAGGCCCTGCAGCAGAAGCGAGGAACAGGAAGGATTCACGGGATAGTGTGTGTTGTTGATCTTCCTCCTGAAAGGCAACTAGACCAATACTAAAGGATTTCATAAAGATACAAGGCAGAGGGCACCTGGGTGGCTCAGTCGGTTAAGCGACTGCCTTCGGCTCAGGTCATGATCCCGGAGTCCCTGGATCGAGTCCCGCATCGGGCTCCCTGCTCGACGGGGAGCCTGCTTCTCCCTCTGCCCCTCCCCCCTCTCATGTGCTCTCTCTCTCTCTCTCATTCTGTCTCAAATAAATAAATAAAATCTTTAAAAAAATAAAAAAAAAAAAGATACAAGGCAGAGCCCAGGCAGTGGCCGCACCGGATCGTGGGTGGGGTGGGTGATGGCTGGGCAAGGAGGCAAGAGGGGGAAGACAGTGATAGATGAGGCGTACAAAGGCGGGTGCCTTAGCTCCCCTCCCGCTTTGTACTGCTGGTCCTGGAGGCCGTGTTCTGGGGACGGTGAGCCTCAGGGCTCTCCGGACTGGGGGTGATGTTCCAACAATGGGGGATATGAGAGCCTGACCCCCGCCCGCCCCCGGTGGCTCCCACAGGCGAGTGAGCAGGACAGCGGGGCCTCAGACCCATGAGCTTCGGCACACACCCCCGGGCTTGGGGCCACTTGACCCCCAGCTGTGACTGACCGATCCCCCCGTGAAGCACCAGGAGCTGGGGTTGGAGGGTCCATTCCCAACACTCAGAAACACGGCAGGCCCGCCCGCAGAAGGGCCTCAGGTCCCTGGCCGCAACACCGGGAAGGCGGCTGAGCAGTGCCTGCAAAAACTGTAGGAAAAGTGTTTATTCTAGAATTATCTATCTGTCGAAGTATCAGTGAGAGGGGAGGATGGAACAAAGCCGTTTCTAGGCCTGGAATTGCCCGTGATCGGAGGAAGCTGCCGAGACCACTCCGCCAAAGGGCAGGCGGGGTCCACCGGGAGGAGTGGGACGTGGGTGCAGGCTGGGAGTCCTGCCTGGGGGAGGGGACACACCAGGCCCTGCTCTTGAAGATGGGCCTGGCTGGTGAGGAGTAGCCCAGAGGCAGGGAGCCCGGCCGTCCTGCCGTGAGGACGCTCTCTCCAGAGGAGGCACCTGTAGGTACAACTAAAAACAAAACGAGCCGCACTGGAAACTGAAATCCTAAAGGAATCAGCATCCCCCGTGGTGATGCGCCTTTCAGGACCGCCGGCCGGGAAACTGCCGATGGAGTTTAAGGAACCGAACGGGGTGGAGGCAGCTCTTGGGAGAAGTGGCCTCGCACTAGGAGGAGCTGAGCCTCTCTGGTTGGCAGCGGGGCGTCCGTGAACGTGCGCCCGCGTCCTTTGTTGTGCACAGAGCAGCGTGCATCCTCTCCGCGTCGCGCTCTCTAGAAGCGTCCTCCCAGCGCCTGTGTGCAGTGCTGTGCGGATGCTCCTGTCTGAGTGCCACCGGTGCTGGCCAGCTGCCCGTCTGGGCCCCCAGGTCCCCTCCGGCGGTGCATTCTCAGGGAAGGGTGTGAGGCCAGCAGATATGCCCTGCGCTGAGTTTCATCTCAAAGGCGGTGCGGCTTTTCTTGGGAGCTGGTGTTCGCCGACCACAGGGCGGGATTCACGTGAGGGAGGGCAGGTGGCATCTTTGGCCCCGGGTCACGGCCCGCGCCTGATTAGCTGGTGATGCGCACTGGGACCATGTGGGGGCGGCCCGCCGTGTAGGGATGCTGCGGACGTGGACACGTGCGTGGCCCCCCGACAGACCCTCCCGGGGGACGACACGTGCTGACTCACCGCGGCTCCCGTGCCGGCCGGGGGCTGGCGGCTCTGGGAATTCCGAGTCTCCGCAGAGTGGGATGAGCGGGAAGCTGGTTTTTCTGGCTGACGCTTTCAGGAGAGGTGAGTGTGGGAGAGCAGCGGGTGTGCCGGCAGGGAGCTGTCGGAGGGGAGCACAGCATCCCGGGGCCACTGGTGGTCAGGTGGGGCTCCTCTGCACAGCGGCCCTGCCCTGACCACCAGCCTGTGGATCAACCAAGTGGCCACTGGACACGCCGCCTGGACTGCACGTGCGGGCCACGGAGGTAACTCAGACTTTCCGGGTAGCCACATCAAAGAACGGTAAGAACAGGTGCAATTAATTTTGGGATTATGATTGACTTGACTCCGTGTGTCCGAAATGTTAGGCTTTGCACACGTGATTAACGGGAAAATGAGGTATTTCTACATTCTTTGTTGGAGGGAGGGCTTTGAAACCTGGTGTGTCTCACACTGGGACTGGCCTCCCCGTGGCCTGCAGCCACGTACATGCTGTATGTGGGGTTGGGAGCCGCCGTGGACACTGCTGGCCTCCGTGTGGACTGGCCGGTCCTCCCTACTTTTCAGCTCTCTGCCGCAGGGAGAGGGGCTCGGGCCTGCAACTCCCGGGCCAGGCTTGTCCCTGGTGTCCGGGGTCCCTCTGCTCCCCACCTGGCTTCACGCAGGCTGAGCCTGCGCTCTGTGTCTGCGCCGTTCACCTCACTGGTGGGAAACACAGGGCTTCGGATGTCCCTGGGAAGGGCAGGCTGTCCGCGTGTTTCACTCAGGGTTGTGTGACCCCGGGGCACGGTGGGCTGCAGAGGGGGCTGCCTGTGAGCTTGGGGACCAGCCGTGCTCCCGCCGAGGAGGGTGTTCGCTCAGAGTTCTTGGCCACCGTCCCCCATCTTTCCTTGGGAAGGAAAGGAAACTTCGCTCTTGAACCCATCCCTGCTCAGTCCGCCCTGGAGGAGTGGACCCTGTGGCTCCGTCCGGTCCTAATCTCCTTTCTGTGTTGGGGTACGTGTGGCCTGGCCCCTTGGGGTGTGGCCTGGCCTGAGGTGGGCCTCCCGGTGGCAGCTGAGCCTGAAGTCCCAGCTCTGTTGGTTTGGGTTGGTTTCTGTCCATTTTGTTCTGGCCCGGGGAACGTGGTGGCAGGCTTGTGTTGGCAACACCTGTGTTTGGACCGGCCCGTCTTGGTCAGGCCCAGATAGGTGAAGTAAATAGAAAGGTCTCCAGAAACCTGGCTTGCCCCCGCCAAGCCCAGTGCCCTGCCGGGAGCTGGCCCCAGGTGGACGGACGTCTCATGCCTTTGGGGACAGCACGTTTGTGGTGAGTGCAGAAACTCTGCCCTGCCCAGCGTGCCTGCTGGCCCCTGGCCCGACCAGAGGAGCACGTTTGCTGGCCGCAGGTGGAGCTAGCATCCTCCTGCTGGGCTGGGCGACGTCTGCCGAGGGGCGGCAGGCGCCCACGGAGGCTCCGCACCAGGCCCGGCCTTGAGTGATGCCTGTGGCTCTGGCTGGGCGTGGGGCGTGGGAGCAGGCTGGGGCACAGGGTCGTCCTCAGGAGGCCCTTGGCCCGGCTCCCTCCAAGAGCCTTGGGGCTTTGCTGAGGTCTGTGTTGCAGGGAGCAGCGGGCGAAGCTCAGGACCGTCCCCGGTGCGCTGTTCTTGGAGGGAGAGCTCTGCTCATTGGCCGGGAAGGTCCAGAAGCCGTTGCGGCCGCCCCTCCCCTGGCTTGTTTACAGGCCTTCCCTCAGATCCCCACACAGGGAATCCGATCCCTCCGGAGGAGCCGCACATCAAAGCCTGGCTGGCGTTTGATGTGCAGGGGCCTGGAGGGCACAGAGGCAGGCAAGCCTTCCCCGGGCACTGCCCTGCGCCTGTCGGTTTGTGATTTGTGGTACTCACCATGGCATCAGGTGCCCGGGGAAGGACTTGGAGAAAGCATGCCTGGCTAGAGGTCCTGAGAGCGCAGAGAGGACTCCCTCGAGCGTGGTGGGCGTCGGCACGGCCAGCGTGTGGTCAGCCAGCTTTCTGAGTCCAGATGGTGCCAGGACTCCCCTCTCTTTCTCTTTGCCCCAGGACCTTGTTTGCTGGACACATGTCCCTCAACTGAAGTTCCTTTGTTTTTCCTCTGATCTTCAGTAAGAAGAGTGTGTGGATCAGGGACCCCTTTTGGGGGTCCTCCGTTTTCCTGAGGCCTGGGCTCAGGGGGTCTTGGTGGGCGCTCCCTGGTCCTGCTGTGCCCGCGAGGTCCCACCTTTCATGGCCAGCCCCCTGTGTTGCTCTGGTCGAGGCCGGCAGCCTTGTCTGGGGAGCAGCTTCATCGTAGGCATGGGTGTGAGGAGAGCACGGGGTGAACTCCATGGGAGGCTGTTAGCCGAGGGGCCCCCCAGCTTCCTGTGGGGGTGTTGGGAGGCAACAGGGCTGGCCAGGCTTGGGCAGGAGCAGGGCCGCCCCTCCTCCCCGGGTCCCAGTAGCTAGCTCTGGATTGTGGGTCTCTGCTCTGGGCAGCACGCAAAAGCAAAACCTGAAAGCAAACAAGAGGAAGAGAGGAGAAAACACCACGCCGAGTCGAGCCAGGGGACTGGATCCTGGGTCTCGAGGACGGGGTGCGTCCAGAGTGTCCGTGTGCAGCTGCAGACCCTGCTGCTTCTGGTCACCAGCTCAGCTGCTGAGTCTTCTGCTCCCTGGCACGCCTGTGTGTTAAGCTCCGAGCCCTGGTGGGGCAGCGCCGCGGGGCCTGCCGTCACTCCAGGCCTCCCGCTCTGGTGGGCCCTGCCCCTCGGATTTGCCCTGCGTGGAGGAGGGGGACCGGATGGGGCACTCCAGGTGTGGTCTTGAACGGGCATTCACAGGGGCTGGCGTTACGGCGACGTGTTAGGAGACACGGAAGCGAATGTCCCCTCGCTTTGGCACCAGCAGCTTTAGGGCTCCAAGGCCAGGCCTCAGCCGGCCTGCACCCTGTAACCTCCACGGTTAGCACAGGGCCACGGGGCAGGAGTTGGGGCCAGGTGTTGCGCGGGCGTGTGTGTGTGCATGCGTGTGTGCTTCCGGGGGACTCTTCCTCCTGTCTCGGGGTCCCGCTTACGAGGGGAGGATGCCCACCGCCATCTTACCGGGCAGCGCGGCCTTGAGGAGAAGAGGGAAGGTGCTATGGCCCTTGGTGACCTGGATGGCAGTGTTGAGGGGTGGGGATGTCTGGTCCGTTTGGTATCTCCTGGACGATGGAGACATGTCTGTGTGGAGCGTCCGTGGTGTTTCTGGCCCGTCTGCCCCCGCGTTGCCCCGGTGCCCAGCCTGTGTGCGTGTGACAGTGGCTGGGGGGGGGCGTATGGCCCGCCCCAGCCTCTCCTGGCACTTCGTGGGGACGCCGATTTCAGCGGCTGTCGGGAGCCCTCTGCCCGGTGCTCCTCGACCGTGTGGGCGTGAGGGCCTGCTGCCGAAGGGGCATCACTGCCGCCCTCCTGCATCGCGGCCCCTCTTGCCCTGGGTGCGGGCTGCAGGCTGACGGGCCAGCATGCGGGCTCTGCCCCCGGCATGGCCCACGTAACAGGTGCCTGCCCCAGCTGCTCCTGGCACTTCAGGGGTCAGCAGTGCGCCCAGGGACGGCTTCACGTAGAAGCCAGATCACAGGGCTCCGGGCCTCGTTCTCATTGTTGGCCCCACAGCCGACCGTGACCCCCCCCCCCAGCCGACCGTGACCCCCCCCACAG
>NC_138383.1:926460-942448 GCF_054177405.1 Leptonychotes weddellii | reverse complement strand
CCCCCCCCCCCACAGCGGACCGTGAGCCCCCCTTTGGGCAGGTGGTTCCCCACCGGTGGCTGGCCGCCTCCTTCTGGCGATGCTGCGGCGGCCGGGCCGGTTCCCTGTCCTGCGGGGCGCGCTGGGGGTGCCGGGGGGGGCACTCGCGCTGGCTTTGAGGGTTCCTTTGCCCCCCGCAGGGAGCGTCTGGAGCAGCCGTGTGAGGCGAGCCCGGCCTGTGTGTACATGAGGGATGAGGTAGGTGAGCAGCCCGGCCCCACCGCCTGGCCCCCCGTCACCACACGGGCCCAGCCCCGCTTTCCAATCTGGAAAATTCTCTCAGACCCGCCTTCAAAGCAGCGGCTGGGGAGACGGCCTCTGAAAGCGCGGTGTGTTTCATGGAAAGAAGCAGAGTGGCAGCTCCGTTGGCAGCACGGGCCGCCCGGGCCGCTCCCCAAACCTCCTCGACGCCCTGTTTGTTTTCCCAGCGTCTCTCAAAGCCTGAGAGTCACAAAAGTGGTTCCGTTTTAATAAATATTTGCTTTGCTCCGTGTTTTGATCTTTTTCAGAACCTAGCGCAGCACGGTGCGGGCATAGACTGCCCCCGCCTGCCCGCCCGCCCGTGATGGGGGACCCTCCTGGCGCTGGGTCCCCTGGCTCACAGGGGCCTTTTGTTTTGACCCTGGCCAAATGCCCTCCCCTGGCCCTGGGTGGCCACTGTCCCCAAGGGGCCCCGGTGTGGACGGGACCTGCCCACCTATTTATCCCCGCTCGAGGTTCCCCGACACGGGGCTGTGCGGGGCAGGGGTCCCAGGGCTGCTGGTGGGGGCACCTGGGGGGACACATCTTCCCCCAGAGGAGACAGACGCTGGGCCTCGGGCCCCTGGGCGTGGATCGAGGCCGTCGTGGTCGGGTCAGCCCACAGAGGTGGTCAGCAGGCCAGGTGTGGCTAACTCAGGCCTGAGCCGTGCCCGCCCAGGCCGCAGATGGGGTGGGGTGGGGAGGCGGCTGCAGACCAGGCCAGCCGACAGACTCTCGGGTGCAGGCCGGGGTGCGGGAGCTGGTGTCCCACGGGGGCCGGCCGTGGAGCCAGCGTGAGGTGCCCTTGTCCAGGGCGGCTGGGTGGGGAGCACTGTCCACGAGGGGTCAGCCATGTGTCCTGTTCTCTCCTCACAGGTGACAGGTAGAGCCTCCTTGCAGGCCACGACGCTCCAGTCCCTAGGCCTCACGGGGGGCAGCGCCATCATCAGGTGGGGGAGCCTCGGAGTCATGTTGAGTGGGAAAATGGGGTCTGAAGGGAAAGAGGGAGAGGTGACGGGAAATGTGCCCCACCCCCACCACGGCCCTCTCCCCTCGACCTGGGGCCCTTGCCTGACGGCCGCTCCTGCCCAGGGGCCTGGGCTACGATGGCCGGCTGGTGGGGCAGAGGCTGACAGCGCCTTCGGGGGGGCCGAGGTTGGCTTGGTCGTTGCCAGAGGGGAGTGAGACCCAGCAGGGAGACGGCTCTGTGTGGGGTTTCACTCACTTTCTGAGTCTGCACCCTCAGGTTTGCCATGAAGCGCTGCAGCTCTGCTGGGGTCGCCCGGAGCAAAGCCCCAGGAAGTCCGACCGTTTCTCTTTCGGCCGACCAGGCCGCCGGCAGCCCTCTGCTTCCACTGGATTCAGCAGGGCTCAGCCAGGGGGACGTGAGCCATCAGGACGAAGCAGGCATCTCGGGGGCTGGCTGTGTGGATGCTCAAGCCAAGCAGATCTCCAAGGAGCCTGCCCCCGCCCCCTTTGTCCCTTTCTCAGGTGGGGGGCAGCGACTGGGGGGCTCCTCCGGGTCAGCCAGGTCTCTGATGTCGCCCTCAGCCAAATTGCCTAAGTCCTTCTCCAGCCCTGGAGGCCCCTCCGAGCCGAAGAAGTCTAGGCCTGGCCAGGAGCCCCGGCCAGAGCCAGAGCCGGTAAGAAGCGGGCTGGGTGCTGGGGGTCCTTCCTCCTGACCTCAGTTAGTCTGGGGGTGCGGTAGGGTGGATGGGTGCATGGTCATCTCTGGGAACTGATTGTTTTGTCTTAATTTCATTGAGGCACGATTTTAGATGTGCAGTGTGATAGATTTTGATTAACTCGTGTGTCCCTGTGAGCACGGTCACAGCCAGGAGAGTCCACCTGCCTGGTGGCCCTGAGCACCTGTGCGGACTCGGAGCACCCCTGTCCCAGGCGGTGCCCCTGAGCCGTCGCCCTCCACCCTTGTGCCCGGGCCAGCCTGTTGACCAGCTTTTGACTTGAAGGCAGCTTTGGCATCGCCTGGCTCGTGCTGTGTTCCCGAGTCGAGGTCCCTGCATCCGGTTGGCGGTCTCCTGCCGCTAGCTAGTGGGCATGCAGGGCAGGCCTCCTTTCGTTCAGTTCACTCATCTGGTGAGGTTTGGGGTAGATTCCCCCCCCCCCCCACCGTGCCATCCTTGCATTCCAGGGAGCGATCCCGTTTGGGTGACGTATTACTAACGGTTTCCCTGTGAATCGGAGTTAACGTTTTAGTTGAGCATCTGTGGTTCGCGAGTAAAGCGTTGAGCATCTTGGTGCTGAGACACACCCACTTGCGTCTTGTCTCTTCTGGGGTCCTTCTTGCTTCCAGATCACACATCTGGGGAGGCTGGAGGGTCAGGGGCACCGGTGCCTGTGGGGGCTGGGCAGGGAAGACCCGGCTTTAGGACGGAGCCTGCGTCCTTCCAGAGGGGCACACGGCTGGGACTTAATCCTGCTGCGTTGCTGAGCCACCCTCCATGTGTCCTTGCTGAGTAGATGGGGCAGGGGCGGGGGACACGAGCCAGTCCCGAGTCCCGTGACCGTCCGTCCTGGGGAGACAGTGGTGGTGGTGCCCTGGCCCCATACTGATGTGTGGGCCGTGTCAGAAACTCATCTGCAGTCCCCGTTCTCATGGCCTTTGTGACCCGGGCCTGGAATCAGTGGCCGAAAGCAGACCTGTGTGGTTGGGGTCTGACTCCGTCCAGGCCTGCTCTTCCTGGGGATGCCTGCGTTTGGGGGCTGGACCCTGGGGCCAGGACTGGCTGTCCCTTCTCCCACACCGAAGGCACAGAGGACTCGGCGCATGCGGCCAGTGGGCCGTTGGCTCCTGCTCACCCGGGCAGGCCCTGGCTCTCCGGATCTCTTGGGAAGCTGCAGACGGCCCTATGGACATTTGGTGGGGGGGCGGGGGTCTGCTTGCGCTCTCCTGGAGGTGGTTGCTGTCTGGGCATAGGGTCCCAGTGCGTCCCCGGGCTCTGAACCTGGGGCCCCCAGGCAGGAGGGGTCCCTGGGAGGGGCCGCCTGGCTGCCAGCAGCGTGTGCCTTTGATCTGGGCGCCCCAGCAGCTGCCTGATTGTGGAGCGTCCCCCGCCTGCCTGCCCGCCTGCCTCGTGCCTCCTGTCACTAACAGCCCCACACCCGGAGGGCTGGCCGGCCACATGGTGTCTGCTTTGTGTCCCTTTTCAGCCCTGGGGGGGAGGGAAGAAGGGAACAAAACGGAACTTTTGGGGGAACTTCAAAGGTACACTTTGGTAATCAAAAGGAGTTTCCAAGTTTTCCATTAATGTTTTGCCTGTGTGTGGTTTTGGATTTAAATAAAGAGTCAGAAGAGACAGGATAAAATATAGGCAGGTCCTCGGCTGAGAACTGGGATGGTTTACAGACCCGGGCGGCTCTTGCCTTTGATGTCAGAACATTAATTATTAGAAGGTAGTTTTACTGGCCATCAGAGCCGGGTGCGGGCAGAGGCTGGGGCTGCCCGGCGGCCCCTGGCCTGTCCTTTGAAGTCCTTCCGCCGGCCCGGGAGGCCGCCCTGCAGCCCTGTGCGCGGCTGGGCCGCAATCCCAGCAGGCGTTCCCCCCCACCCCGCCCCCCAGCCAGTATGGGGGTCTCTGATCAAAGGCCCCGATGCCCTGGGCAGGGCAGGCGGCTGACGGCAGCCTCCCCTGCCTGCCCCTCACCCTGCGGGGCTTGGTCTGCCCCCTCAGAGGACCTGGGACCCCTCGGTGCCTCTGCCTGCACCTCAAGGCAGGTGTCAGCCTGGTCTCTGGCCGTCCCCGCTCCCTGGTTTGTGGGCAGGTTTAGAGCACGTGAGACTGGCAGGAGCCCCGCCAGGGCCTGGGGGTCAGAGCAGACCGCGAGCGGTGCCCCTTGCTGTCCTCCTCCTCTCGTCCTGGGGCACCTCTCCTAACATCCTCCCGTGAGCACGCCCCGCTGTCCCCCGTGTGTGGGCCCAGGGCATGGTTTAAACTTGTCCTAGTCATACACGGTCCGTGTTTATGGCCGTCCCCAGGCTCCAGCAGCAGCCCAGGGGCCCAGCCGTGGCCTTAATCGGAATGCCGCGGAGGCTGGGTGGCAGATGGGTCGTGGTTTGGAAGGTGCTGGCCAAGCCATGCAGCAGGTGCCCTCCAGCCGTCTCTGCCGCGGCTGGATTTGGGGGAGAGGAGTGCAGCCTGCATACCGTAGTGGAGAATGAGCACGCAGGGACCCCGGACGCCCAGGCAGGGCCAGGCGGGGCCGGGCGGCCTTGTGTCAGTGGGGCCTGGGGGACTTGTCTTCAGGCCCCTGCCCTGATTGGACCCAAGGGCTCTCCGGGACTGTTCCCACCACGTGGCGTCCTCTCCTCTGTGGCTTGCTGCCCTCTCGCTGTGTGTCTTCGCTGGGCTCCTCGGGGGCAGCTGCCGGGCCTCTGACTGAGGAGACCCCACACCACAGCTTGCACTTGCTTACTTCCGGACTTCAGGGGGCTCGCGTGTCTCGTCCACGGTGGCAGTGGTCTGGTCATGCCATGGGCGCGTGGGGGCCTCGGCGCCCCCCCCTTCCCTTGTCTTCTCTGCTCAGTGCTCTCGGTAGTTGCCGGACCGGCCGGCCTCGCCCTCTGGCTCAGCCCCGTGGCCGGGCGGGGTGGAGGGCGCGCCGGCTCTGTGAGTAACTCGGGAGGTTTGGCCTGGGGCCGGTCCTGATTCATTTAAGCTCTAAGCCTCGAGGGGAAAAGCTTCACATTCCCTCTGACCAAAGACCATTGTCAGAGGACAGTCTGGGCTGGGAGTGGGGGAGACAAACAAGAGCCCTCACAGGAAAGCTGGAAAATCTGGGCTTGAGGTCACCCCCAAGTCGATTTTACATTTTTTTCTCTGTGTGTCATCACGTCCCGGAAAATTACTGTCGAGAAAATGAACCCTGAGCAGCGGTGAGGCCACTTCCGAAAGGAGGGGACCCGGGTGCCCGCTGGACGCTCGGCCACTCGCGAGGCTGCTGCTGCAGGGTGTCGGCCAGCGCCCAGCCTGCCCGGCCCTCCCGGGCCCTCCACGCCGGTGCCGGGCTTTGCCTTCGGCTGCACCGAGCCTGGCGTGGGCCAAGGGCAGGCAAGGCCCCACGGCCTCCTCCGCCGTTTCCCTCCTGCGTCCCATCCTGATGAAGCAGGTCACCTTCCGCTGGCCGGCCGCAGCCGGTGGTTGGTCCCTGCATCCCCACCTCCGAATGGGCTGCGAGTCTGTCCAGCATCTGTCCAGCCTTGGGCCGTCGTCAGCCGCAGAGGGTGCTCCTGCCCCTCCGTGCCCCCCGGGCTCCCGGCCAGTGTTACCCACTTTGCAGACAGCGTTATGGCCGTTGACCTGTCCTGCTTGCTCTCTGTCCACCTGTCCTCCGTTCCGCCATAGCTCTCCCTCATGGCTGCCGCTGCGTGTGTGCTCTGCCTGAGGACGTCACCTCCTAGAGCCGTGCTGTCCATCCAGAAACGTCTCCCTAAACGCGCCTAGGATGGGAGCCGTGCCTAGTGACTGCCGGGACCAGGAACGCCGGGACAAGGAACGGCAGAGGAGGGCGGGGTGCTGGCAGAGTGTGGGGCGTGAGCACCAGGGCTCCGCCTGGCGGCTGCTGGGCCCTGGCCTCCCCGGCTCCCTCGACCCCAGCGCCTCTCCTCTGCCGTGGAAGGCCACGCGGAGGTGTTAAAGCTGCCTGGCTTCCCCCTCCCATCACTGGGCGGTGGGGTGGTACTTCCTAGCAGCCCAGCCGCGGACTTCAGTCTGTTCCTGTGGGACAGAGCCTCCCTGGGCCAGGACATCAGGAGGTCTGGCCCCGGGCTCTGCTGGTGGCTCTTGCCCGCACTCTGGTTCCTGCGTGGGACCCGGCTCCCGGCTTCTGCGTGACACACAGGTTTCTGGAGCAGAGAGAGATGCGGGAGGAGAGAAGGAATCAAAACCCAGAAGGATTTTGTCCATTTTGTTTTCTGACCGAGAGTCCGTGGCCCCTGAGCAGCGCGGAGCCAGTGGCTGGTGTCCCCCGTTCTGGAAATGGCCTGGGGAGCGGGCCGTGGGCCTTGGGGTCATCAGCACCGCCGGCAGCCTGCAGTCGCACCCAGGTCGGGTCCTGGAAGTGCCCAGGGGGACCACGAGAACCCAGTGGGCAGGGCTCCCTGGGACTGGCTTCGCCGGCCAGGTCTGAGCGCTCAGCCGTGGACCACACGCCACCGCATGGCTGGGCCCTCCAAGGGAGAGACTGTGACAGGGTGGCCTGCGGGCTTTGTGCTTGAGTGAACACGGCGGTGCCTGGCTCAGGCGCATCCATGTCTTGCCCTCGCTCCCCCCCAACACCCCGCCCCGGGCGCCTAGGCCAGCTCTTGGCCCTTCTGGAATGCAGGCGCTGTGGCTGTGGGGGGCAGCCTGGCGCCTGGCATCTTGTTATAAAAAGCTCTGGTGTAGACTGCCCGCGGTGGCGCGGGATCCTTGTGGCTTCGGAGGGGCAGCCCCCAGGGGCCTTAGCCAGCCACCTACAGGCCCTGCTGCCGGGGCCTCAGCCAGCCCTTGGCAGCTGCTCTGCCCCCCTGCCTCCAGGTCAGAGGGGCTTCCTGATGAGAGCCCACCTCCAGTCACTGGGCGTCACTGGGCGTCACTGGGCAGGGAGGTGCTTCGCGAGGCCTGGCCCTGCTGGGCACTTGCTGGACCACAGGGACCTAAGGCCTGCCAGGGTGGACGATCAAGGCCTCGGGCGTGGCTGGGGAGTTAGCCCTGGAGACCCCGGCAGGTGTGTCGGTCCCCGGGGCAGTGAGCCTGGCCTGCAGAGCAGGACGGGCTGTGGGGATGGCTATAGGGAGGGTCAGCTGGGGAAGGATGCTCCCAGAGCCTGCCAGGCCCACGGCCTAGTACAGAGAGGAGGAGGTGGAGGGCGGAGGGCAGAGGGTGGCCTCCTGGGCCGGAACATGCATGCCCCGGTCAGGCCCGGCCCCCCCTATTGCAGCCTTGGTGCCGAGAGGTGTCCCACCGCCGTGGCCGCGTGACTCACAATGGCAGTTATCCCCCTGGCGGCGCTTTGGGCCAAGCAAACCCTGCCTTGTGATTTCCTTCCTCCTCCTCGCTGCCAATTAGAAGCGATGCTGTGCCTTTCTGCATCTCCAGGGTGGTCAGAGGGTGGGCTGGGGGTAGCCGGGCCGTGGGGCCAGTGGCTGGTAGGTTTCTGCCAAACTTCTAATTTGGGGGCTGTCGCTTCCCCTGCCCTCTTGGGGAGCCCCTGATGTGGCATCAACCAGGGTGATGTTCCCCGAGTTTGCTCTCTATTTGGGGGACTGTGATAACAGGGAGGTTCCCATGGAGATAGGAGACGAGCACAGGAGCTGGTAGGAAAGGCTGGCCCTCAGCCCACTCCCCAAGCCCCCCAGCAGGAGGGTGCCTGGCCGGCCTGACCTGGCTGTGTTGAGCCTCCAGGGCCCCATGCCCTGCCGGTGAGTGAGGGTCTCTGTGTCCGTGTGGCTGAGCAGGAAACATGGAAGGAGGGTCTCCAGTCCTGGCCGTCTGGCCCTGTCCACAGGCTGACTGGGGTGGCCAGTGAGGGTATGCGCTTGGCTCAGGGGTCTGCGTGGCCTCTCCAGCTGTGAGGCCCCAGCGAGCCAGCCCCACAATCAGGAGTGTGGGCTCCGGGGGGCCTGCTATCATCTGAGCCCTCTGCCCACCAGCCGGTGGATCGGGACCCTGTGGTGTGCCACCCTGACCTGGAGGAGCTGCTCCAGGCCTGGCCTGCGGAGCTGCCGGACGAGTTCTTCGAAGTGACCGTGGACGATGTGAGGAGACGCTTGGCCCAGCTCAAGAGTGAGCGGTGGGTGTGCCCGTTGGCGGCCCCGTCAGCATCTCCCTGCTCCCGCATCCTTAGTAGCACGTCTGAGGGTCGGGGCCCCCGTCCATCTGGCCCTATGTGGGGAGCAGCCCACGGAGCCTGGCATGGGGACCTTCCACTTGGGTTGGCTGCGGAGACCCCAGACCTTCACGCCCCCACCCGCTCCCCCTGCAGGAAGCGCCTGGAAGAAGCGCCCTTAGTGACCAGGGCTTTCAGGGAGGCTCAGATGAGGGAGAAGCTGGAGCGCTACCCTAAGGTATGGAGAAGGGCTGGGGGGGGGACCTGCAGCGAGCACGTGCCTCGCCCCTGGGCCCCTGGCTGGGGTCACCCGCACTTCCCACAAGGCCTGCATGGCCATGGTTTATGACCAGCCCCTCATGTCTGGCAGGCCAGGGAGGAGGCCAGGGATGGCCGGGGCGGGGTGGTAGCTGGCCCTTCTGCCTGCCCCAGCCCTGGTGTCTTCTAGCCTGGGTCAGGGGACCTGGCCATCGTGGGCCTAGGGGTGCAGCGGGGCTGCTTTTGGCCATTCCTGCTGACACGTTGCCTCCTCGTGGCCCAGGTGGTCCTGAGGGTCCTGTTCCCTGACCGCTACATCCTGCAGGGCTTCTTCCGCCCTAACGAGACAGGTAAGTGGCCCTGCCTGGGCATCCGGCGCGGGAGGGGGGTCCCTCTGAGCCCCTCCAAGCGCCTCCTGGCTTTTTTCTTCCAGGCCATGGGACTGTGACTGCCTGGGGGTCATGGGTCATGGGTGTTTCTGGGCCGTTGCCATCTCTGTGGGGCCGACCGTGAGCTTGCAGAGCATGTCGGGGGTGGGCACAGGGCTGGGGTGCCCAGGTGCTGAGTGCCCCATGTGCCCACCTGTTCAGGGCACAGGTGAGACAGGAGTACCCAGAGGACGGGTGGGCCCAGCAACCCCCCCCAACCCCCCCAACAGCACGGGTCACCGGCTTGCGGCTGCAGCCTGGAAGGAATGCGGCAGCGCTACCAGTCCCAAATGAGGTCCTCGGTGACCTACGCCCAAGACCTTGAGGGCCTCCCTAGGCCAGGGCTCAGGATTGGAGAGCGGGCAGGCTAAGAGGCAAAGGGAGGGGCACTCTTGCAGCAGGGTGGGGGCCTAGCCAGGCCGAGCATCTAGGAGTACTGTGGAAGGAACAAACTTGGATTTCCACCCCTGGAGCCTCAATTTGGCTTGAGGGTGGGAGTGATGTCCTGCAGTACCTGAGGTGGACGTGGTAAGCTGCCTGGGGCAGCCCGGGCCTGCAGGGTAGTGGGGGTCTGTGCAGAGGTGGGACCTGGCTTGTTCCACCCCAGAGTGGGGCCAGCCCTGGAGCAGGTCTCAGTTGGGGGCCTGTGCCCATCCATGGAGCTCTGTGCTTATCCTGTCCTCCGTTCTCCAGTGGGGGATCTGCGGGACTTTGTGAGGAGCCACCTGGGGAACCCTGAGCTGCCCTTCTACCTGTGTGAGTTCCAGCATCTGGGCGTCAGTGACCCCCGACCCCTCCCAGTTGGGGCTTGAAGCAGTTTTCCCCCTAGAAGCAATACCGTGGTGGGCTGGTCCCAAACATGGGAGCCCCACTGGTGTCTGAGGACAAGTCCAAGGACCGCGGGAATTGGGAAGGGAGGTTGGCTTTTGCCCCACCTCAGCACCCCTGCACCCTCTGCCTCCAGCCTGCCCCCCCCTCTCCAAGGCTTCTAGGAGCTTCCCCCTCCAAGGGCATTTGGGTAGGGAGGAGTCAGGCCACTGGGCTGTGCAGGGGACTCTGTGGGGCCTGGGCTCCCTGGAGGTAGGTCCGCCCCAGGCCACCGAGCCCCTAAGCCCCCTGCCAGGGTTTTTGCAGCAGCAGAGAGGTGGGTAGAGGGCTGTGAGCTGAGGGGGCTCCTTGGAAACACCCCAGCTGAGGCCGTGGGCCCCGGGCCTCCCCTCCCCCTCAGGCCTGTCTTCCCCGGGGAGCGTGGACAAGGGGTGGGAGGCAAGGTGCTTCCTGGCCCAGACAGCTATCTCTTGCAGTCATCACTCCTCCAAAAAGCGTCCTGGATGACCCCACGCTGACCCTCTTCCAGGTACCGGCACTCGGGCGGGGTGCAGGGGGCCGGGGGTGCAGGTGCAGCTGGCCTGGCTCTGGAGGGTGAGCCTCGGTCGGGAGGATAATGATGCCTTGTAGATGGGTGGACTGGGTGGGGGGCAGAGCACCTCTGAAGCTGGTGCTGGGGCTTTCCAGCCTCCTCTGCTTCCTGCCCCGGCGGGGAGGGGCCCGCCCGGCTGACTGCCAGCCTTCCTGAGCCGGGACAGCCTGCGGTCCGCGAAGCTCCCTGCCCTGGGGTCTGTGTGAGAGGGGGCTCCCCCGGAGGGTCAGGGGTCCAAGGCCTCACCTGCAGGTGGCTGGCTGCCTGCAGGGCCCTGGGGTGGCGGCTGGCAGGCTAGTTCAGCCCCAGGCTGCAGGGGTCACTGCCTTTTCCCCTGGACCCCGAGGCCTCTGTCGGGAATGGGCGCTGTGCCCTCCCCACTAGCTGGTGTCTGCTTCCGCCCGACCCTCCCTATGGCCCCCAGAGCTCCTGAAGGTGAGGTGAGGAGCTTTGATTTGGTGTGGTGCCCTGCCCTGCCCGGGGCTGCCTTCCAGAGCCAGGAGAAATGTCCTGTCCCTTTGGCCCTGGGAGGGTAGCCTGGGGCCTCCCCAGCCCTCTGGCCTAATGGTTTCCTCTTCAAAGTCTTCTCAGATATTTTAATTAGTACCAGAGGCCGGGCCTTGTTAAGTGGCTGGCAGGCCCTGCAGAGGTCTGAGCTGGGGCGAGGGGGTCTGCCTCCTTCCTGGGGTTGCCACCATTGTGGGGGACATGGGGCAAGACCCCACAGAGGCTGGAAGCTCACCAAGGAAAGGAGTCAGGGTGGGTGGGAGCAGGGCACTGTGCCCCCCCCCCCCACGAGCTCCCCCTTCTCAGCCCCCGGGAGCCCTAGAGGCGCTGGGCCTCTTCCTCCATCCCGCCCTGCCTCCTTCCCTCCCTTCCTCGCTGGCCAGCCTGTTGATAAACATTGAATTTAGGAGATGCTTTGGGATGGAGGGGGACCAGCGCCCAGTCCCGCCGCCCCTCCCACCCCAGTTGGGAGCCCTGGGGTGCTGCCTGTCCTCCTGTCCGAGCAGCCTGATTCCTGGTGACACTCTGCCCCCTGCTCCCAGCAGCTGTCTCCTTTCATCCGTCAGCTCTGCCTGGAGCTGCGGGGGCCTCCGCGCGGGGTGGCGTCCCCACCCGCCCGCGATCAGAGAGCTGGCAGGGCTCGGGGAAGGAAGTCTTCCTCCCTTGTGTGGGTGAGCAGGCGTGGGCGCGGAAGCCGCCGGCTTTCATGTCCCTGGCAGGGCTGTGCTCTGGCTGCTGGCTGCCCAGGAGGCTGCCGGGGGGCCAGTCCTGAGCTCCAGAGAGTGACAGCTTGCGGTAGGTGTGAGGGACGGCGGCCCAGCTGCCCCTTTTGGCCACTGGGCCAGGAGAGGGGGTGCGGGGGAAGGTGGGGCTGTGGACAAGGGTGTGGGAAGAGGTGGGGGTGCCATTGGTGGGCACAGGCGCCCCCGGTGCCCATCAGATCTGCTTCCTTCAGTGCTGGTGCTGTCCTGAGCCCCGGGGACCCCTCTGCCCTCGGCCTCACGTAGGGTCCAGGGGTCAGCTTTAGCCGGTCCTGAAGATGGCCATGATCTGCGTAGACCTTCTCTGCCTGAGCGGAGGGGTAGAGTCTCCTTCCTGGCGGTCGTGGCGGCCTGCTGTGCTGTCCGCTCACCCCTTGTTCGGTTGGAATCCCAAAGATGCCAGCAAGCGAGTGGGGTAGTTCTGGTGGGAGGCTGGGGTCACGAGGAGGTGCCCCAAGGGCCCTGGAGGACTCCTGGCTGGTGAGAGGGGTCCTTCGAGGCCTGAAGCCCTGCAGCCCCCAGGCTGCCCTGCCAGGCGGAACATTCTTTTTTTTTTTAAAGATTTTATTTATTTATTTGCGAGAGAGAGAATGAGAGACAGAGAGCACAAGAGGGAGGAGGGTCAGAGGGAGAAGCAGACTCCCCGCTGAGCAGGGAGCCCGATGCGGGACTCGATCCCGGAACTCCAGGATCATGACCTGAGCCGAAGGCAGTCGCTTAACCGACTGAGCCACCCAGGCGCCCCAGGCGGAACATTCTTGTGCTCACTGAAAGTGGCCATGGTGCCCAGAGGGTCAGCCAAGCTGAGGCTCCCGGGGAGGCTGGGCCCTGTGGTCCCTGTGCCCCCTTCCTGTTCCCTGGCTTCTGGTGCCTCCAGGGCCCTGGTGCAGGTAGTGCCTCTGAATGAGCCTTTGATCCCAGTGTCAGGATGGGGTGTGGGGTTTTCAGATCTGGCCTGTCCTCAGCCTTGGTCTCCGGGATCCTAGGCTTGGCCTTGAAGCTTCCTCCAAGAGAGCGGAGGGGAAAGGCTCACCTGGTGGCTGCTCCTTCCACTGAGGGCGGAGGACAAGGACCCTCTGGCCAGCTTTAGGGCTTGCGGCCCTGGTCCTCAGGTGCAGAGGCACGAGTGGTGGACTCTGGGGTCCCCACCTGCAGCCTTGAGTTCAGCTCCCTGCACGTCATCCTTAACCCACAGCTGAGCAGGAACCCTGCGCCACTACCCCCAGGGAAGGAGACTTAGGAGAGGCAGTTCCCAGCCCACCTGGGGTGGGATGTGGGGGTCCGCCCCCCCACAACAGCACCCTCCCTGTGGGTGGGGCTTCTCACTGCCTGGCCCCCACTCTTCCCCCAGTCAGGCAACTCGAGTGTGGGCTTTGGGGGTCTTGGGTAGCGAACTCTCAGAGGTAGCTGACCTGGGTAGCACCTCCCTGCCCAGGACGCTCAAAGCCCCTTGGCTCCAGGAGCTCCCCTACTGTCCGTACCTGGGCCTGGGCCAGCCGAGGGTCCCCGCTCTCCACAGGTCTGGGCGCTTCCCCTGAGCCTGAAGGTGGCTCATCTGGCCGTGGCCGCAGACCCCTGCGCCCTCTGTTCTTCGATCCATGCTGCCCGTTTTTCCTCTCCATACTTCCCCGTCTCCTCTACACGTTCTCTCTGTCCACCTTTATCTCTTCTGACCTGTCGGCCTCTTGAAGTCTCTGCTGAGGGTAGGGGCTTCCAGGCGTGGTTCCCCCAGCTTGCACACATTACAAGAACTTCCTCTTCATCTGGTGCTTGGGGCTGGCTCCTAGAGGACCTCTGTGGTCTCCCAGCCGGCCTGGCTTGCACTGGGGTTGGTGCCAGAGGGCAGACTGGTATTGCTGGGCTGGGGGCAGCTCATGGGGGTGCTGGGCAGTGGACTGCGCTTGCAGGAGAGACCTGGCTGGGGCTGTGAGCCTCCTCAGCGGAGCCCTGGTCCCGGTGAGTGCCCCTAGCTTCACAAGAGGCCCACAAGAGGCCACCACAAAAGTGGGGTGCAGCCCACCTGTCCCTCTCCTGTGGCCTTTGCCCATCCATGATGCCTGCCTGGTGCCCTGAGCTGCCTCCTGTTCTCCCTACAGGCAAATCTCTTCCCTGCGGCCCTTGTGCACTTTGGAGCCGAGGAACTGACAGGTGGGTGGGGGCCCCTCTCTTTGCCCACCATGGCTGGCCGGCCCTGGGCCCAGTGTCCTGGCTCATCATATGCGCCAGGGTAGGGACTTCCTTCCAGTCTGGGAAGGAGATCTGTGCCCGATACCCTATTCCCAGGACAGCCACCTGCCTGGGCCCTGTCCCCTCCCACAGCAGAGCAATAATGGGCGGGGGGCCCCCTCCGTGGCCTGAGGGTGGGCTCGGTGTCCCGCAGGCCTCTTCCTGGAGCCTCGGCTGCTGGAACACACGGTCTCCCCGTCTGCAGCTGACATGCTGGTGGCCAGGTGAGTGCGGGCAGTGGGGAGGGGAGAGCCCCTGCCCTAGCGCGTCAGCCATCCTGTACCCCAGCCTTCTGTCCGCAGGTGCATGCCCAGGGCAGCTGGAACCCCACCCCCGATGTCAGCCCCTGACCCTGCACCCCTCGAATTGGAGCCAATGGCCGAGGCAGGGGCAGTGGGGCTCCCTGAACCCAGCCCTGGGACGGCCCAGCCAGTCAGGAGGGATCTGGGCAAGGTGCCCAAGTGGCTGAAGCTGCCAGGTACCGTAGCAGGGCGCAGTGGAAAGGGAGGGGGTGCCAACCTGGGGACCCCGAGGTCATCCTGGCGTTCACATTGCAGCCAGCAAGAGGTGAGCGCCACCAGCCCGGACGTGCCCCGTGTGCCGGCCGCAGGACCCCTCCCCACCCTGAGCGGAAATAAAGGTGTGAGCTTCTCTCGAGATCCTTCTGTCATCCTTTCTTCAGAAAAGGGCCCTGCTGTCCCCTGGGCCCATCGGTGCTGCAGTGGGTCTGGACCTGGGTGGGCCTGGGGGGTGCCACGTGCTGGTGAACAAAGGCGCAGGTGTCCTCCCTGAGCCGCTGATTTCACCCAGTTGACCCCACGAGTTACCCTTCCCGTGAGGACCCAAGTGTGAGAAAGGCCCCAGGCATTAGCTGCGGGGCTGCGTGTAGGCAGGGCCGCCTTAGCCCAGGGCACCAGGACGGAGGGACTGGGAGGACGCCTGGCGAGGGCAGGCTGGCCCCGCGCTCCCCGACCTGAGCACACTTCTCAGTGGCTGCGCGCATGGGTTCCGGCCAGCCTCAGCCTTCCCTTCAGGTCTGATCACTGCCATGGGTTCCCAGTGCTTCAAAGCCCCAAGACTCCCCGAGGAGAGGCCAGGGAGCAGAGCTGGGGGGCCAGCGTCGGGGGGGTGCAGGAAGCAGCCAGCGGGGCTAAATCCGGGAGGGCAGGCCTGCCCCCCAGCCCATGCCCTGCTCAGGTGTGGGCGAGGCTGCCCCTGGAGGTCCTCCAGGGTCCCCCCCGATCCCCACGGTGGGTGGGGCGGCTGGTGTCCCTCCCCAGGGGACATTGTGCAGCTGTGTGTGTCCTGACTGCAGTCGCTGGGCAGCTGTCAGAGCTAAAGCGAGGTGGGTGCTGCGGGGTGGAGAAGGCGGGGCTGGGGGGCAGCGAGGCCCCCGCGCATCCAAGGGCAGCCACAGCACCCCGACCAAGCTCCTGACAGGTCCCGTGCAGCTGGTCTCCACCAGCAGGCCCTGCCCACAGCGACATTCCCGGGCCCGCAGCAGCAGCACCGTTCTGTGCTCCCAGTGAGCGGCCTCATGTGTGAGGCCTCAGGGTTCAGTGGCCCTCACTGTGGCCCCCGGCAGGGCTCTCACGCATGCGGGCTCCCGCGAGCTGTGCTGCCCTTCCAGCAGCGTGGACCGGCAGGCCAGCAGGCTTTGAAGCAACTTGACTTTGGGTGATTAATGGCAACAGGGAGGTGGGCCTGAGAGGCAGCTTTGGTTTATTGACGTTGCCTTGTAAGAACAAATTTATAGCTCAGGGAAGCATCTTCTGAGGGGTATCAGATGGTTGAAAGGTTGCATAGAAGCTTTGATGTTGGGGTGTCAGCCTGTGGGCAGCTTCGCTTGTCTGTAGAAGGTACAGGCCACCTGCCCCCCCAGGTCCCCTCAGCGAGCCCCCCATCTGCTGTGTCCAGGCGGTCAGCAGCAGGACAGAGAGGACACCACGAGGAGTGGGGCATTTGCCAGGACCTAGCTCAGTCTTCGGGGCTGGAGGAGAGTATCGGTCTCAGGCATCAGCGTCTCCTTCCCTGTCTGAAGCCAGAGACTGCAGAAGTGTGGGCGCGGGGCTCGGCCTTGGCTTGGACAGCGGGCCGCAGTGGGGGTGGAGGCCCCTAGAAGTCCAGGAGCTGTGGGGGAGAGGAGCACTCAGAGCCCATGGGCACCGGCCCTGCTCCTGGGAGGGCAGGACGCAGGATGGGACAGTAGCGCCCCCTGGGCCCACCTACCAGCTGAGGCAGCACCTTCTCCAGCTGGTCCACGTCCACGAGAGCCAGGTCCT
>NC_138383.1:890542-926360 GCF_054177405.1 Leptonychotes weddellii | reverse complement strand
CCCCCCCCCCCCCCCCCCCGCTGAGAAAACACAAGGGGACCGCGTCCGGGCTGGCCGGGTGGGACACCAGAGGGCACTGCGGGGGCCCTCGGGCTCACCCACGACGAAGATGGTCAGCAGCTCCGCCATGAGCCGCAGTGCGTCCCCGCCGACTGCAAGGTGGAGGGGAGCAGGTTTCAGGACCCGCGCCCTGCCCTCCCCTGCCGCCCTGGTCACCCCACTGCTCTCCTCACTACTTCCGCCTGATGACTCCTCACACAGGTGGCTCCCTGCCCTCCCAGAGGCCTTGCCCCCCCCCGCCCCCCAGAGCTGCAGTGCTCTGGCCCTGCCCTCCAGGTGGTGCCCACGAACCTTTGGTCTTGCTGTCCGTGAAATGCAGCTGCAGCAGCTTGCTCACCAGGTCCTGGGGGGCGGGGGCAGAGGGGTCAGTGGCCCGGCACCGCCCCTGGCCTGCCACAGACCCCCTGGGCGCTGAGTTCTGGATGCTGGAGAGGCCCTCCCAGGGTGGGGGCCTGGGCAGTGAGGAGCCCCCAATGCCTCCAGAAGGATCGTAAGTCAGACACAGGCGGTGGACGGGGGAGCAACCCCGGTGCCCACCTGGTCCTCCTGGGCTCCAGGGCGGTCTTGCACTCCCGCCCCCGGGGCTGAGGCGCTCTCCTCCAGTGGGCCCCTTGGCAGGTGTGTCCACACTGCCCACACTGCCTAGCTTGTGCCAGACCCTGCTCTTGGCGCCAGGTCAGCTCCCTCTGAGGTCCCTCTCTAGAGTCAGCCACATGCAGGGCCTGGGATGGTCACTTGGGAAGCCCACAACTGGGCAGAGGCTGGGCTGCTCTGCCTATAGGCGGTCAGGGTGAACGCGGGAGGAGGGGAGGCAGAGCCTGAGCATGTCCACAGGGCCTCCGGACAAGGGTGGGTCCAAGCCGAGACTCCTCAAGGTGGGGGGCTTGAGCCCCCTAAAGGACGGCACCACTCTGCAGAGCTGGGGGCTGTGGGGGAAAGATTCTGGGGCCCAGGAGCTCAGCTTGGAACATGCTGAGTGAGGGACACGCATGAGGTGCCCACGCAGAGTGGCTGGGTAGGTGGCTGGAGTTGAGAAGAGCCTTCCAGAAGGTCCAAGGATGATGAGGCTTTGGGGGGTGGACCAAGGGAGGTAGGTTACGGAGAGCAGGGTCCAGCCACAAGAGGCTGTGAATGAGGAGCCAGCAGAGCCAGCCGGGAGGTAGGAGGAGCCCAGAAATGGGGTGTCACGCAGGGAAGGGGAGCTGGGGACTGGCCACGCCTCCTGCTTTAGCCTCTGGAGGTTTCGCTGCCTCACCCAGGGCAGCTCGGCAAAGCCCAAGAGCAGAGCAGAGCAGAGGGGCAGGGGAGGGAGTGGACGCCATGGGGCCCAGGCTCAGGAGGGGAAGAACTTGCCACCGGGTCACTCCAGACGCAGCCTTGCCCTCCCAGCAGTGACCGTGAGGGCTTGGCGCCACCTGCTGTCCTTCTTGCTGCTTACCAAGACGGTGCTGGAAAAGGCCCCCAAGGCTCCGCCGCCCCACCTGCTCCTGGAACCGGGGAAGAGCTACAGGAGCAGGCCTCCTGCACCCGGGCTGCCGACACCAAAGGAGTCAGCACCAGCTGCATGTGGTGGTGGTCCCCTAAACAGACGAGTAACTCAAACTTGAGGAGGGCAGGACTGGACCTGGGACGCATTCAGCCTTTACCCCACTGCGTGCAGCCCCTACGGCTTCCCTCTGCCCCTCTCACCCTCACCTGCAACAGGCCTGCTCAAGGGTAATGATTGTAACCCCAGCTCTGGCCAGAGCCCTTGGGGTGAGGACTCAGGGCTGTCCAGGTCTGCTGGTGCTCCTGTCTCCAGCAATTATAATGGGGGGATTCTTGTGACCACCACTCTGCCAAGTCACCCTAGCCTCAGGGGCTTTCCCTTTTCAGTCATGACCCGCTGCTGGGCCAGGGCCGAGCCACCCTCCTGGGTGACAAAGGAGAAGAGGAGGCTGAAGCAGAAAGTGAGCCACAGAGAACCCCTGCCTCTCTGTAAGGCAGTAACTGCTACCCGGACTGGTGGAGCAAGGCCCACGGGCCTTCCCAGCGCACCTGCCTGATATCAAGGGCTCAGTGCCTCCCAACCTTGGCACAGACCCACAAAGTGAGGCTCAAGCCACTCACAGCCTGCAGGGGGTGGAAGCCCGTAGGGGCCCCCATACCTTCCCAGCCACCCAGAACCGCACTCACTGGGGCAGAGCATACGGTGAGGCTCCTGAGCGGGACAGCCTCAGTTTCTCCACTGGTAAGTGAGGATCGTACTTGTACCCATGTCCTAACGGGTTAATCTATGTCAAGGGCATGCAAGCGTGCCTGACTTGGTGTCTAGGAGGACACGTGCGGAGCCACAACCCCGGCCACGCCCGCCACGATGGACCACAGACCAGCAGGGCCAGTTTCAGCCCTGCTCAGGTGGGACGCGAAGCTGTACAGGGCCCCGTGAGAGGCAACGGGCCAAAGGGAAGCTTGAGAATCTGCAGGCAGTGTGGCCACCAGCGAGCCGGGTTGAGCCACTCCGCGCTACCTGGTTGAGAGCAAGTCCCGCGCCGGGGCGCCCGGGCCGTTAGGGTGGTGGTGGGGCCCGGGCTCCTGTCCGAGCGCACCCCTCGCCCCCGCCCTGTTTCTGCACACCCCTCCCTCTTGCCGCAAACCCGGCTGCCTGCTCGGCCTCCAGCGACTCGGGTGCAGGACCCCACCCGCGGAGGGCAGAGGGCGCGATTCTGGGAACGTGAGTCCCACGTGGGGCCGGGCCGCGGCGCCCGCCGCCCGGCCCCGCCGCCCGGCCGCCCGGCCCCCCGCCCCGCCAGCCCTCTCACTTTCCGGAAGCCGCCGCCAGTTCCTTCCATGACAGCCGCCCGGACGCGCGCCCTCCAGAGCCCCGGGAGCCCCCCAGCTAGTCCGCCCTGAGCGCGCCCTCCGAGGCCCCGCCCCGCCCCCCAGCCAATCAGCCCGGAGCGCGCCTTCCGCAGCCCCGCCCCCGCCCTGCCCCACCCCCGTGGGCCCGCAGCGCGTGCCCGCCCCTTCGTCCCTATTGGTCTGCGGCGAGCAACGCCCTCCCCCGCAGAGCCTCCTGGGAGTTGCAGTTTGCGCCCGCCCTTCCCGGCACACCTTGCTCTTCCTGGATACTGAGGCTTCGCGGCGGCCGCGCGGACCCGCTGCCAGAGAGTGAGGGTCCGAAGCGCGCGGGCTGGGGGCTTGGAGTCCCGCCCCGCTGCTGGAGGGCCCGTCTGCGAGGGGCCCCCATCCCCGCCGCCTGGCGCACGCCCTCCTCCCCGTTTCCGTGCCGGAGCGGTCCCCTGCCCACCCCCGCCCTCATGGGGTCTCCCTCCTGGAGAACCAATTCGGTTTGTCCCTCGTTGCTCGGCTGCTGAGGACTTAGGAGTCCTTGTGCTCCACCCTGAGCTGCTCGGCGCCGTAGGCCCCCACGGGAGAGGCCCTGCCCTCTTGCCGTTAGGGAGGGGAGCCGGGGAGCCGGAGCCTGCCCTCGGCTTCAGCTGGCTCATGGTGAAGCCCGTCTCTAGGAGCGTGCCATGGAGGAGTTCCGGCACTCCTACAGCCGGCTGTGCAAGGAAAGTGGGGCTGAGCCCCAGGAAACTGTCCTGCAGCAACTGCAGGAGCTACCACGGGGCCGACTGGATCTGGCCACCCACAGCCTGACCGTGGACACCTGCAGGGCCTTGGGCAAGCTGCTGCAGAAGGAGGCACTGCTGACGGAGCTCATCCTGAGTGACTGCATGCTGAGCGAGGAAGGTGGGCACCCGAGCATGGGCAGGGGCCAGGGCAGCCCTCGCAGCTTCAGAGTTGGGATTGGGATCAAGCCCTTTGCCTGCGGGCAGCCTGGCCTTGCTCTGTTTGCTCTGATTTGTTGCACATGGTTCTCGTTCCTTGGCAGCCTCTGGCAGAGTGCTCTTCCATCCCACCAGACCTCATCTTTGTGAGGTTTCTGTGCTTCTTCTTCTTCTTTTTTTTTTTTTTTTTTAAAGATTTTATTTATTTATCCATGAGAGACAGGGAGAGAGAGAGAGGCAGAGGCAGAGGGAGAAGCAGGCTCCCCGCTGAGCAGGGAGCCCGATGCGGGGCTCCATCCCAGGACCTCGGGATCTTGACCTGAGCCGAAGGCAGATGCTTAACCATCTGAGCCACCCAGGTGCCCAGTTTCTGTGCTTCTGTACTGTACGTCGTTAAAGCAAGCGGCAGCGTCCCTGGCAGCAGAGGGCAGTTTCTCTTTGTAACAGAGAAACCTTACCTTCCCCTGACTTAGGAGAGATCCAGTGTGCTGGTGAGCATAAGGTCAGCAGCCTGGCTCTGTGCCTAGCAGAGATTACAGATTTTTTTTTTTTTTTTAAAGATTTTATTTATGACAGAGAGAGACACAGCGAGAGAGGGAACACAAGCAGGGGGAGTGGGAGAGGGAGAAGCAGGCTTCCCGTGGAGCAGGGAGCCCGATGTGGGGCTTGATCCCAGGACTCTATGATCGTGACCTGAGCTGAAGGCAGACGCTTAACAACTGAGCCACCCAGGCGCCCCAGATGTTTCAAACCTGGCAGTGAGCAGGGCAACTCATTTCTGGCATGAATCCTGACCACTGGGGGCCACTGGGACAGTCATCTCTCCCCTGTGTCTGGGGAGCTGCTCCAAGCTGGAGCCCACAGGGAGGAGCTCAGGGGCACAGAGTGACGGCCCTACCTTCTTACAGGGGCCACACTGCTGCTCCAGGGGCTGTGTGCCCACACCGTCGTGCGGTTTCTGGATCTAAAGGTGAGCAGGTCTGCACTTGGGCATGCTACTTGAGACCGGGAGTGGGGGTGGGGGGAGGAAGATTTGAGTGTCCTGGCAGCCTGAAAATCTGAATGGTGGCCAGAGACAATGTCTGTAAGTACTTTTGGCACATAGGGCTCCACACCCATTTCTGATGGTCTTGGTGGGGGTGGGTGGGTGGTGATTGGGGGTCAGGAATGTGAGTTCCAAAGTGTTCACATGAACAAACAATGAACCTGCACCAGGAGGCCCACTACGGTCAGGGAAAGCAATATCTGAAAGGAGCCGTACCTTCTGCCAAGAGCCACCTGGCCTCATCCACTGCTGGACCAGGGTCCTGTGGGGGTGTGGACGTGGCATTTGGAGCTCATCCTGCAACAATGGGGAATTAACCAGCCTGCCTCTTCCTGCCCTAGGGCAATAACCTTCAAGCTGCGGGTGCTGAGGCTCTGGGACAACTCCTCCGACAGAACAAGTCCATTCAGAGGTGAAGTGTGGTCCTGGCCCCTAGCACCCCTCCCACCCCGTGAGTGGTTCGGGGTTGGCTCAGAGGGCACATTCTGCAGCCTGAGAGCATCGTCTCCTGGCTTGTCGTCTGTGTCTCCCATCCGTTGGTAGGGAGTTGGCAAGTATAAGTTACTCACGTGCTCTAGCCTCTCCGCCAAGGCCCTGAAGCCTGCACCTCTCCTCTGGCCCCTATGGCAGCAGGGTGCTCCTTGGGGCCACCCACCTCACGTCTACCTTTCCTACAGCCTCACCCTGGAGTGGAACAACCTGGGCACGTGGGAAGATGCCTTCGCCACCTTCTGCGGGGCCCTGGCGGGCAATGGCACCCTCCAGCAGCTGGACCTCCGCAACAACCAGATCAGCCACAAGGGCGCGGAGGAGCTGGCCTTGGCCCTGACATGCAACGCCAGCCTCCAGCAGCTGGGTGAGGCCTCCCCTCACTGGCCTCCTCCAGGTCTGCGGTCTGGGGCTCTGTGCCACTGTCCCCTCAGCCTTCCTGCTGCTTTTGTCCTCTTCCGGAAGCAAGGGGGTGGGAGGGTGTCGTGGAGAGGGCCCGGTGAGCGGGGCCCCTGCTCTGTTGGTGATCACAGGGAGTACCCTTCCTCAAAGAAAGCATCCCGGGCCGGGCCAGCTCTGTCCAGGTGCGTTCCATCTGGTGACAACAGGTTTCCTTCCAGACCTGCGCTGGAATAGCATCGGCCTCCTGGGGGGCCGGGCCCTGGTGAACTCTCTCCCCCGCAACAGAACCCTGTGGAGGCTGGAGCTGGCTGGGAATAACGTCCCAGGCGACATCCTCAGAGCCGTGGGTATGGGCACTCAGGGCTGCTGATGGCTTGCGCTGTTCGGAGCTGGGCATAAAGCTGATTCCCTCTGACAGGGCCAGCCACCGCGGGAGGGGCGGCTCGAGGCTCAGGACGGGGATGTGTACAGGCATCGTGAGGTAGACTAAATCAGAAACAGGGAGAAGAGGGAGAAGGTGTCAGGGAGGGATGTGATGGCGGTGAGTTTGCGGAGCTCTGCTCTCTGCTGCCCTGAGCTCTCCTCAGTGTGTGCGCTCCCTTCTCAGGCCTGAGACGTGGGGCGGGGGGGGTCACCTCTTGCACAGATGAAGAAACGGAGGCACTGTGGCTTGGGGCCTTGCCCCGAGGGCCACGCTCATGCCTTGGTGGCCCAGCCACAGCTGGGAAGGGGCTTCTGGGCATCTGCCCCGACACCCCAGAGTTTGTGGGTGTGGGGCCACCCGGGCTCCATGGTCCCCTCCCATTAGTGACCCCGACAACTCAGCCCCAAGCCCAGTAGAACACTCTGCCACTCCACACGGCTACTTGTTCTGCCTGTAGCGCCAGCCACCCCAGGGCCTGAACTTGGGCTGGAATCCTGCACGGGGCCACCGCCTCCTGCTGGGCCTGCCCCGCCCATGTCATCGTCCCAAACTTTTCCTAGTCCCCCAGCTTTTGGGTGGCTCTTCTCCAAATGCTGCCTGAATCTCTCCAGAACACAGGAGTTGAGCGTGACATTCAGTTCTTAAAAGTCATGCAGTGGACTCTGACCTTTGGGATGGAGCCCAAATGCCCCAGGATAGCCTCCACCTCTGGCAGCTGAGCAGTCTCCCCTGCCTCTTCCCATGTGCGTGCCGCCCTGTACAGTTGCCTCCGGGGCTCCCGGCCCCACTGGTACCCCCACCCCTACCCCTGCTCAAGCCCTTCACCTCCTAGCGCGCTCTGATTTGCGGGGTGAGACTGCCGACAGTGTTGATTCTCTGATGACTGGCTTCTGGGCCCAGGGCTGGGCTAACTGTTGGCCACTCTGAGGGCTGAGCAGCCCCCTTGGTGGGCAACTGGACTCTCCGTAGAGCAAGCCATGGACCACAACCAGGAGCGGCAGACCACTTCCCGAGAGAACCAGGCCCGCACCCATGTGCTCAGCAAGGAGGTAAAACACCTCCGGGAAGAGAAATCCCGGCAGGTGAGGACAGCACTGCTGCTGACTGCAGAGCCTCGCTCCACCTTAGTCCCCATGGCATGGCCATCTTCCCTTCCCCTGGACCCTGGAGCTTCTCTGAGTGGCCAACTCTCAGGCCCAAGAGGCAGCCTTTTGGTCTGACCTCTGGCCGGGTGGGCGGGCAGTGGGCCTCGCTGTGTGCGAGCCCCATCCCCCTCTCGGATGAGGTAGATGCTTTTCTGTTCTGCTGCTTCGGTGGGCATCTGCCCTCCTTCCTGCTTAACCAGGGGCGGTAGGCAGACTCTGGGCCCTGACGGGGCTCTGGTTGGCTCTGTCCCCAGTTTCTGGACTTGATGGAGACGATTGATAAGCAGCGAAAAGAGATGGCCAGGAGCAGCAGGTGAGTGTGGCCCCAGGGCCGCAGAGCTACAGCTCGGGTGGGGTGCCTGAGGTTTGGGTCCTGGCTCTTGGCCTTGTGGGGTGACTGGCCCTGAGCCTTGTCACTTGCCCACCGATGAGCTGGTAGCATGTTCTTGCCAAAGACACTGGCTGGGGGGCTCGGGGCAGCGGTGAGAACTTCCCTGGCCACACCTGGAACGTTGTAGAAGCATGAAGAGCAGTAGCTGCTACCAGAGCCAGGGGGGCCTGGGAGTGCTCTGAGCTTCGGGGTTCCTGGACCTTCCTTTTTGCTTATAGGGCATCGGCAGCATGCGTAGGGCAGCTTCAGGAAGCCCTGAATGAGAGACATTCCATCATCAATGCCCTCAAGGCCAAGTAAGTGGGGCAGAGGGTAGGCGAGTGGTGGAGGGGTGGCTTCGGAACGTTTTAGGGATGTGCCAGGGGCAGAAAAGAGTGATAAAGACAAGAACCCTAGTCCCCAGTGTACAAAGTAGAGGGGGGAGACAGCGGGGTTGATAATCCCAGAAGGCTTCTTGGAGGAGGTGAGCTTTAGCTGAGGTGACTAGTGGTTGGCAAGAATGAGAACGGCAGTGCCTTTGCAGGGCTCAAGGTGAAGCTGGGGCGGGACTGGCTTTTCCCTCCTTACAGGCTGCAGATGGCCGAGGCCGCCCTGGCCCTGTCAGAGCAAAAGGCCCAGGGCCTGGGAGAGCTCTTGGCTACCGCGGAGCAGGAACAGCAAAGCTTGGCGCAGAGGCAGGCAAAGGAGCACAGGATGGAGCAGCAGGTGACCAGGGCGGGCAGGGGGGCGGGCGGTGCTTGGCAGGGGTGACTGGTGGTGCCCTGTCTCACCCGCAGGAGGCTGCAGAGCGGGAGTCTAAGCTCCTCAGAGACTTATCTGCTGCCAACGAGAAGAACCTGCTTCTGCGAAACCAGGTGAGGGGTGAGGGGCCAGGCCCCCGGGGAGACTGGGGCAGGGGCCAAGGGCAGGGGGCCAGGGCCCAAGCTTCCCGCCCATGGTGCTGGCTTCCCAGGTGGACGAGTTGGAGCGGAAGGTGAGAGCTCAGCAGGAGCAGCTGTTCCTGGCCAGGCAGGAGCTGAGCAACACGACGGCTGCGCTGAAGATGCGGGCCAACCAGGCCGAGGGTGGGCACACGCAGGCTCATGGCTGAGGGGCCCAGAAAGGGGAGGACAGGGAGTGAGGGCCCCCCAGGGATTCCCACCCATGCTATCCCTGCTGGGCTTCCAGAGCGTCTGGAACTGGAGAAGAAAAGGTCCCGACAGAGCTTGGAGGACTTGGAGCAGCTGCGAGCCAAGGAGGTGCTTGTTAGTTACACCATCCGGCCTCTTGTCCCTACCGTCCGCCCGGGGTGGCAGGCTGTCCCCAACGCACACCCCTGGCTGTGCTCCCCCTGACAACCTTGGGGTGCTGGGTGTGAGTTCTTTGCCAGCCCCGGCAGATGCCAGACCCAGAAACTCCCGACCAGCCTCTAGAAAGGACCCTAGCACAGGCTGCCACCTGAGTGTGGCACCTCGCTTCCTGCAAAGCCATGAGGGGCAGCCCCTTCTGGGAAGGAAGTGTCCCCAGGATTTGCCACCACGGGGTGGGGATTCCATGGGGGGATGTAAGCTGGGGAGCTAGTCTTCCAGCCCTGTTCCTGCCCCTCACCTGGGCAGGTGGAGCACATGACTCGTCACCTGGAAGAGAGTGAGAGGGCCATGCAGGAGAGGGTACAGAGGCTGGAGGCCTTGCGGCTATCCCTGGAGGAGGTGAGCATGTGCTGGTTTGGTGCAAGGCTCTGCCCTTACCTGGGGCACCCCTTCTGTGGTCTCAGAACCTCATCAGGACCCACCCATCAATATCCTTGTGAGGCCAGAAGGACCTCATGAGGTGGGACATGGGATCCCTTGGCTGTGGCAACCTTGCCTAGTGAGCGGAGCCCTCAGGTATACCCCCTGGCCTAGCAGCTGGGTGGGGCCCGAGGAGCCCCTGGCCAGGACAGGAGAACAGGCCCAGTGGGTCACTGTCTGTGGTGCAGGAGCTGAGCCGAGTGAAGGCGGCGGCTCTCAGTGAGCGTGGCCAGGCTGAGGAGGAGCTCATTAAGGCTAAGAACCAAGTCCGTCTGGAGGAGGTGAGCCCGTGGCCACCAGGGAGCGAGGCCTGAGGGGCTGAAGTGCACAGGTCAGACCCAGGCTGTCTTTTGGCTTTGTAGGGGGGAGGTGGGGGACAGGAGTCCCAAGGGTACAGGGGCAGATAGGAGTCAGAGCAGGACAGGTCCAGGATCACATCCGACCCCCCTACAAAGAGCCACTGACTCCAGCCCTGGGATGGGGGAAGGGGTATGCATGGCCAGAGCCAGGACCCAGAGGGCAGAACGGTCAGCCTGGGAGATGGGTACTCCCTATAGGCGAGTTCAAGTTGAGCCTATTCAGGATATACACACATAATAACTTAGGAGGCAGTTTCCACGTTGCAAATGAAAGCTCCCCTCTAGCTGGGGGGGATCCGTCCCACTCCCCGTGAGCTCAGGGCCACAGGAGGGAAGCAACAGGCAGGGCTTGGGCCCTCCCCGCGCTGCTCACCAGCCCTTCTCCTGTGCCCACAGCGGCAGCATCTGGCTCACCTGGAGGAGAAGCTGCGGCTGCAGGCGCAGGCTCGGGACGAGGCTCAGAGTGCCTGCCTGCAGCAGAGGCAGACGGTGGCTGAGGCCCAGGCCCGGGCCAGCCAGCTGGGCCTGCAGGTGGAAGGCCTGAGACGACGCCTGGAGGAGCTGCAGCAGGTGGCTGGGACGGTGCCCCCCGCGTCCTCCGCACCCGCCCCTTCCCCGCCCCCCACCACACACTCACCCCCATGTCTGGCAGGAACTGAGCAACAAGGACCAAGAAAAGGTTGCCGAGGTGACCAGGGTGCGGGTGGAGCTGCGTGAGCAGAACGGCCGCCTGCAGGCAGAACTGACGGCCCAGGAGGCGCTGAAAGAGAAGGTGGCAGCCCTGGAGCGCCGGCTGAAAGGTGAGCGGAGCCCGAGCCCCGCGCCATCTCAGCAGGACCCTTTCTCACTAGTCCCGCGGGCGGGCGGGCGGGCTGCAGAGCTGGGCTTGGCCTCCAGGGGACCCCGCACAAGCCCCACCAGGCCCCTCTGCCGACCTCCCGATTGGCTGGGGCCGCCTCCACCCCGAGTTTCTTGTCCTGCAGTGATCGCAGGTGACCACCGGGAGGCGCTGCTGGACAGGGAGAGTGAGAACGCCTCTCTCCGGGAGAAGCTTCGGCTCAAGGAGGCCGAGATCGCCCGGATCCGGGAGGAGGAGGCCCAGAGGGCCGGCTTCCTGCAAAATGCTGTCCTGGCTTATGTGCAGGGGTCTCCTCTGAGGGCTATCAGCCCCCAGAAGTGAAGGGAGGCAGGATACTCGGGGAGGGGCAGGAGGGCAGCATCTCCCAGACATGTGTGCCCCATTGCTGCCCGTCCCTGCGTCTCCAGACTCAGCCTGGCGGACAGTCTGGCAGCGGAGGCAGGGTCTACGGCTGGGGACTTGGAAAATCGGGGCCCAGCCGGATCAGTGCGTGCGGACCGCCGCTGCTCAGCACCGGCTAGCAGGCTAGGCCAGCCCAGGGCTGCTGGCCACCAGGACCGGAGGGGGCACCCCCTGGGCCCTTCCCGAGCCTTCCTCCCAGTCCCAGGGAACAAGCCTGACATGCGTCTGAGGAAAAGCCCCCAAGGGGGAGGAAAATCCAGAAGAGCTGTCCGCAGCTCCCCTCCTCACAATCAGCTCGTCCGATGTAACCACACATGCTCCTTTTACAATGTAACCAGGAGTGCGGCGCGCTGGCCCGACTCCCTGGGTCTTTTGAAATACAAAACTTTTACACTTTGTGATACGTTTGGGGCCGGTACCTTTTCCCACGTCATCTGTGCTCCCAACCACCCAGGAGACCCTCTGTCCCAACCCTGGAAGGAAGACCCTCCGGGTGCAGCTAGGTGGCCCTTCCCTACTGACGACCAGTGGTGACTGCGGAGCTACTGCGGGCGACCTCCGGCGGCGGAGGGACTGGGGACTGCCAGCACCAGGGCGGGGGTGGGGGGGGTCTCATCCCCTCTGGCAGTGGGCCCTGGGCGCGCCCTCCCTAGAAGAAGCCACAAGCAGAGACCACCCCACGCACGGCCTGGTGGGGGTGGGAGTCACCTGCCCGCGCTGCGCCCTGGCCCGTGGCTTGGATCCCGGGGGCGCTGGGGGGAGCCCGCCGGGGCTTGGGGACTGGCTGGGCGTCGCCGTGTCCCCACCCCTCAGCAGAGTTCTCCCGGAACGGCGAGTGCCGGGCTCGGGGCGGGCCCGCGCCCCCCGCGCCCCCCGCCGGCCGCGCTCGGCTGTCTCCGCGCCCGGCGCTCGGCGGCGCTCGGCTGTCTCCGGCCGCTCGGCTCGGCGCTCGGCTCGGGTCCGCGGCCGCTGCGGCGCCGGGCATTTCTCCGCAGCTCGGCTCGCGGCCGCGCCCGCCCGGCCCGCGCCCATGCAGGCCATCAAGTGCGTGGTGGTCGGCGACGGGTGAGTGCGCGGCGCGGAGGCCGCGGGCCGGGCGGGGGCGGCCCCGGGGACCTTGCCCGGGCTGAGCGCACGGCTCCGGGGCGGGGGTGCGGGGTACCGGCTCGGGGCCGGGCGGGGCGGCCCTCACGCCCCGACGCCCGTGCGGCGCGCGCCCTGGGGCCGGGCAGGAGCGGGAGGGCGCACCGGGGCGGGGTCCCGGCTGGCCGCCGGGCGCAGGCCTGCAGCCCAGGCCCACCTGATGCTGCCCGGGCCGCCGCCTGGCCTCCTGGTGGGTGGGGCCAGGCCTCTCACCTGGACTGAGCCCTGCGCGGGTCCCACCCTCGCCGAGGTGCCGGGATCTCTGAGCCGGCTCGCCCCCGCCCTACCCTCTGGAGGCCCGCCTGCAACTCTGCTGGGCTGGGACCCCTGTCTCCGCCTGTGGTCCCTTGGGAGGGGGCTGCCCTTGCTGGGCAGAGGGCTGGGGCTTGGCCCGGGAGCAACGTGGCTCGCCCTCTGTCCGCAGCGCCGTGGGGAAGACCTGCTTGCTGATCAGCTACACGACCAACGCCTTCCCGGGAGAGTACATCCCCACCGTGTGAGCGCTGCGGGTGGGCGGGTCTGGAGCTAGCCCATCTCAGGGCTCCCCTGGGCGTCGAGGTCAGGCCCAGGTGGCCCTGTTCTGGGCTTCTGGGGTGGGGCCAGGGTGCTGCCAAAGCTCAGGTTCTGTGCGGGCCCGAGAGCCCAAGATCTGGACCGACAGTCGTGCTCTGCCTGGCAGTTTCGACAATTACTCTGCCAACGTGATGGTGGACGGGAAGCCGGTCAACCTGGGGCTGTGGGATACCGCCGGGCAGGAGGACTATGACCGGCTGAGGCCGCTCTCCTATCCCCAAACTGTAGGTGACAGCAGGGCCGGCCCCAGGAGCTGGGTGGCTTGGGTGGGGTCCTTGAGGTCCTCGTGTGTGTGTGGAGGGACAGGGGCCATTTGGAGGTCCTTGACCACTCCCACCTGGGCCCGCTCACCCTTTCTCCCAAGGATGTCTTTCTGATCTGCTTCTCCCTGGTGAGCCCAGCATCCTTTGAGAATGTTCGAGCCAAGGTAGGGCAGTGCTGCCGGGAGGGCCTGTCTGTAGGAGAGGGGGGTGTCCAGAGGACTTTCCCTGGCAGGGCAGGGGTGTCTTGCCTGAAGACCTTAGGTCACTTGTCCTTTAGAGGCAGAGGAGATCCCTGTTTTGCTTGGATCTGAAGGTGACCCAGGGGGAGTGATGAAGGGGCAGAGGTGGGGTCGGGGTGGTGAGCGAGGCTCTCAGAGCAGGGAGGGCCGATACGAACCTTCCAGGTACGTATTTTTGTCCTTGGTTGTTTCCCCACCAAGCCCACTGCCCGCTTCCTGAAGCAGGAAGGGCTCAGTGTGGATCCAGGGACTGAGATGAAGGGACCCTTGGGAGCCATGGCCTGCTGTGGGCGTGGCTGTAGGGGAAGCCCCCAGGTGTAGGGGTCAGAGCCTCCATTCCCACAGTGGTACCCAGAGGTACGACACCACTGCCCCCACACGCCCATCCTCCTGGTGGGCACCAAGCTGGACCTCCGTGACGACAAGGACACCATCGAGCGGCTTCGGGACAAGAAGCTGGCACCTATCACCTACCCCCAGGGCCTGGCCATGGCCCGCGAGATCGGTGAGTGGGCACTGCAGGGCCTTCAGGTGGGGGCAGGAAAGCAGGGGCGGGAGGCATGCTCTGGAGGGCCCCCACCCGTGCTGACCCCCTCCTTGCACTCCCCCTCCCACCCTCACTGCCCCCTCCCTTGCTGTCCTCCCCCTTGCTGACTCCCATCCTCAGCAGCCCCTACCCTCTCTGCTCCCAGGCTCTGTCAAGTACCTGGAGTGCTCGGCCCTCACTCAGCGGGGCCTGAAGACCGTCTTTGACGAGGCCATCCGGGCTGTGCTCTGCCCACCCCCCGTGAAAAAGCCGGGGAAGAAGTGCACAGTCTTCTAGAGCCTGCTTCGAGAGGAGCAGCCCCGCCCGACCCGTGTTTGCTGTCGTGTTGAGATGTTTGGTGTCCCTGAGTCTGCTGTGGGGGAGTGGTGTGGGTGGGGAGGGGGTAGAAGCATGGGGACGAGGCCACCCCTCCTGGGGACAGGGCTGGGGCAGTGGAGTCCTCTCTGCTCTGTCTCCTTTTTCTGGGGGCACAGCTCCAGCTTTACCTGGACCCCACAGGAGGCTGGAAGGGAGCAGGGTCTCCCTTGGGCTGCAGGGGCGGGTCCAGGGCAGCCCCCGGCTGGGCTTCCTGATGGGGGAGGTTGGGGGGGTGGGTCCTGTTCATGCGCCCCAGGAAGGGGTAGCCCTTACTTCTTTTATACAATAAACATTCTCCACCAACATCTCCTGTCTGGGTACTTGTCTCTCTGGCCTGGGGTGCTTTGCCCCTAACCTCCCCCATAGAGAGTACAGAGGGATGAGCTTGACCCCACACGCTGGGCAAAAGGAGAAAAAGACCTTGCTCAGCTGTGTCAGTCCCCAAAGGATGGGACCCAGACCAAAGTGGGAGTAAGGGCATGCAGCCCCATTGGGGTGAAGAAAAGCCCCCGTCGTACTGACTTCAGGCCTCTGAGAGGGGCACACCCAGGGGGGTGAGGTGGGCTTTGGTCAGGCAGCTCCCAGTGTGGTGAGGGAACAGCCTGCGGCCAAGGCCCACCGAGCCCTATGTAGCCCCTGGCAGGACTGTGCCAGCAGCCTCCCCCGGAGCTCCCCCCACCCACCAGGGCTGGGGGACACCGAGCCGAGTACTCAGGAAGAGAAGTGGTCAGGAGGAAAGGCGTCCAGTGTAGACGAAAGTGTGGAGGTCAAGCATGGTTCGGAGAGGAGAGGAGGCAGCAGCAAGGGGGGGAGCCTGTCACCGCTGAAGTCAGAAATAGTGGGAGGCGAGGCAGAGGTCAGCCTGGGAGGGTCCCGGGACCACAGTCCAGGAGCTCGGACTTCACCCGAGGCCACAGGGCACACTCCAGGCAGACACATGATTAGAACCCTCTGCCTCCCCGTGGTGTGCAGAACAGGCCTGAGCTAACTCTGAAGAGCCAACTGCCGGATTTTCGGGAATTTTGCTAGGCAGCTGCTCAACAGCCTTTATTAATAACTGTATGAACTCACAGTTAGCTATATTAAAAACAAAATCAACAAATACTCCAAACACCCCTAACTGTTTTTGTACACAGTACACCTATGTTTTTGGGGTTATTTACGCCCGCCGTGTCTGTGTGGTGAGGATGCAACATAAAGGTGGGAGACCTCGGGGCACCTGGGGGGCTCAGTCGGTTGATCTTCTGACTCTTGGTTTTGGCTCAGGTCGTGATCTCGAGCCCTGTTGTCTAGCCCTGTGCTGTCAGCTCTGCGCTCAGCAGTGAGTCTGCTTGAGATGCTCTGTCTCCCTCTCCCCCTTCCCCACTTGCATGCTCTGTGTCTCTAAGAATCAGCCAATCTTAAAAAAAAAAGGTGGGAGAGCGTGCATCTGTCCCCACCTCTGCCCTCAATGATACCAAATGGTGGGAACAGGCAACTTCTACTCGGGGACTTGATTTACTATTCATTGTTGAGACTTCAAGCAACGGAGAAATGCAGATTAAACTCACATGCTCCATGTCTCGTGCACTCAGTACTTTGTGAATAACTCAAAAAAGGTGAGAAAATGTTCTTTCCGTATTTGAAAACTATCATCTGACTCAGCAAAGAAGTCTTTCAGATCATTGACAAATTAGTGAAGCTCCAATATCCATCTTTCTCGTTTCCCTTTTGTCTACCTCATCAACTTTGACGAGTATCAACCAACATTTATGGCAGGACTACATCCACAGAGCTGGTTGTTACGAACTCCGGGGCTTCCACCCCGAAGGCCTCTGGACAGGGCCAAAGGCCATCCTTGGTCAAACGCATCACCATGCTTAGGAGCTGGCCTTCTGGAAGGTCCTACCTCCCAGGCCCTGCCAGGGACTTGGCCAGGTCTGACAATCTCAGGCATGGGAGCCAGCCGGCCACCGGCCTGGGATGTGAGTTGAATGGTGACTGCCTACCTGGGACTCATTCCCACACGCAGCACTGGGCTCTGCATCTCTGGCCACTTGCCAACCGCCTAGAAATAGTGTGCAGGCTAGGCAGAAGAATCATGTTTATTGGAGAGATGGGGGACGGGGGTGGGCTCAGCATGGAGCAGGGGCGTGTCAGGAAGAGAGACTCAGGAAGCCAGGAAGCCCCCATCCACTGGCACAGTGGAACCCGTGGTCATGCTGCTCCGGTCACTCAGCAGGAAAAGGATGATGTCCACCACGTTCTCCACCTCTGCGGGCAGGGTGGAAGTCAGGGTATTAGGTGAAGGGGGCTGCCCTTCACCCTTCCCTCCCACTCCTCATCGAGGCAGGTACAGGGGCTACTGGTGCAACTCCCCATTGGGCTCCTGCCTGACTCACCAGCAAACTTGCCAAGTGGGATTCGATCCAGCATGGTCTTGGCCTTTTGGGGGTTGCTCCAATTGGCCTGGCCCATGGGTGTCATCACCACTGTGGGGTTCACCGCGTTCACACGGATCTACACCAGGACAGGCAGGAGGTCAGCAAGGCAGGCTAGGTGCCCAGGGCAGGTGGGCTGGGTGATGGGAGGCACCCCAGTGGGGCTCACCTTGTGTGGCCCAAGCTCCAGAGCCATCGCCTTGGTCAGCATGTCCATGGCACCCTTGGTGGAGCCTGTGAGGAGAGGCATGCCTCGAGCCTGAGCTGGCTGCAGGCTTGGGGGTCAGTGGGGTCGGGGCCAGGGTGTAGCCGGGGCTTACAGTAGACGCTGTGGTTAGTTATCGCACGCTGTGAGGCCTGGCTGGAGACGTTCACGATGGAGCCCGGGGCTCCCCGAGCTATTAAGCCCCTGGCCACGATCTGGAATTGCAGAGGGAGCATGACGCAGAACTAGTCACCCACCATTCCCACTCCTGCCCTGAAGGCAGCTCACCTGGGATACTTGGATGACAGCCCGTAGGTTCACGTTGAAGGACCTGGAGGCAGGTGGAGACACCCTGGTCAGGGACTGGGGCTGCTGCTGCAGGGGGCGGCCCTTGCCCTAGGGTTCCTCCACCCTGGCCGGCTCACGTGTCATACGCCTCCTTGGTGACCTCCAGGAAGGGCTGCAGCAGGGCCACGCCAGCGTTGTTCACCAGCAGGTCCACAGGGCCCACGTTGCCCAGTGCCCGCTCCGTGGCCTCCCAGTCACCCAGGTCCACACACACGGGTTCCACGCCAGGGCACTGTGTGTATGGGGGTGGGGGGGGCACAGCTACCAGAGGCTCCATGCCCAAGGAGGGGCACAGCTGGGCCTCTGCCACATGAGACCTTTCAGACTGACACGGGGAGGGATTAGAGATCCCAGAGGGTCCAGCTCCCTTCTTGGGGTTCAGAATCCCAGGCTGCTGAAGGAGGTGTTAGAGGAGCTAACACGGCCCCTGGGCCCCTGGGCATTTCAGGGCTTAGGGACCTGGAGGCTGGCCCAGCCTCTGGCCAGTCCACTTCCTGCACCCTAGCGCCTCAGGCCCCAAGCCTGCAAAAGCAGCCATTTCTGCCTCCTTCCAAGCCCAGCGGGTGTCGCCGTTTTTCCGGACACTGGGCCGCTCATGAGGGCCGACCGCCCTGGGAGGGGCTGCTGAGGGTCCTTGGTCAGCCCCAGCGCCTGGCGCCTGCGCGTCCGGGCCCAACTTCCCCGCCGCCCCGCCTGCCTCCCGCCGCCCGCTGGACGGGGACTGGGTGGCGCCTACCTCGCGGACCAGGCTGTCCAGGTCGGCCCGGGTCCGGCTCACGGCCACCACCTGCACACCCGCCGCGTGCAGCGCCTGGACAGTGCCGCGCCCGATGCCTGCGGGGAGCGCGGCTCAATGTGGCGCACCCCCCCGCCCGACGGCCACCCCCGGACCCTGGCCGCCCGCTGTCCCCCCACCCCGGCCGCCCCTCAGGCCCACCTTTGCCCGCCCCAGTGACGAGCGCCCGGCGGCCCGCGAGCCCCAGCTCCATGATTAGCGTGCAGTCCCAGCGCTCGGCGGCGACAACACTGCAGGTGGGAGGGCGCGGGGCGGGGCGGGGCGCGGGGCGACCAATCGCAGGCCGGTGTCCGGGCTGGGGGCGGGGACATTAAAATAGCCCCCCCCTTAGTGGGGAGACCCGCCGAAGGGAGTGGGCGCGGCAGGGGCGGCCAGTCAACCGGGCGTGAAATCGTTTAGCAGCCTCCGCGAGCATTTTTTTGCCCTGCCAGGGCTGTTACAAAAAAGCAGATGTGGTAGTTAATGCCGGAAAGAACGTGTAAGCTACATGTGAAATGGAGGACGGAGTGCTAACATTTCTTGTTTTGTTTCTGAAAAGGAAAGTTTGGTGAAAAGGATTGCATGCCTCCTCCCCACCCCCCGACCCGGGATCGGCTCAGGCGGGCTCACCTGGAGGGCCCAAAGGGAGAGTTTGGACAACTAAATAAGCCTGAAGAAGCCAGTGCCACAAAGGTCCACTTTAACCTTGAAGGGAGCTGAACCCCAGTATCATCCAGGCCCGCCCACTTGAGACCACCGGCACTTTACGAAACTCGGGTAGGATAAGAAGAGATTGGGGTCATCGAGGTGCACAGTGGCCAGCAAGGGCAAGCATTGCTTCCTGAGGCTTTGGGGTCATTCACAGATATATATGAGATATATGTGTGCACTGCCCCCATAAAAGCTGATTTGTTTAGTGGGTCATGGTGAGAAAGCCTAGAACTGCCTGGAGTACCTTCTATGGCCAAGAGTAGGGAATCGGTAGTGGCAGGGCCTCTGGGTCGCTGGGGCTTTGGGCCCGGAGGAGTGGACTGGCTGGAGGAGAGGGTAACCAGGGCAGCCCGAAGCACAGATCTGAGAAGCCCCTGGAGAACAGCCAAGTGAGTCCTCCCCACCAAGCCTGGTCCTGAAGTGCACACCCCCTGGCTGCCACTCAAACCCTGCCCTCTGCCTGCCAGAGGCCCAGGGAAGAGTAGCCCCCCACCTGAAAGTCCTTCCTGAAAGGCACATCTGCTTAGATCCCTTCTGTGGCTTTCCTTTGCCCCCAGAACAGTGTCCAAATTCTCTAACCTGTCCCGGGATCCTCAGTGGGCCAGCTCTGGCACAAACCTTGCTGTGGGAGGCCCTGCAGGTTGGCCAGAAATGCCCTCAGCTCTCCCCACCCCCACCCTGTGCTCTCCCAGCCCAGGGGAACGATTGCCTGTAGGACCCCACCCCAGCCCCTCATCCCTTGCGTCCTTGCTCAGGGTTGGAGACTTTTCCAGTCTAGCTGAGTGACCACCTCAGGCCTCATCACCCCCCAGGTGCCCTGTGGGGACTCGGCTGGGACGGTCGCAGCTGAGCCCGGCAGGACCCGCAGAGCTCCTGTGCCTGGCCTCGGGACAGACACAAGGCAGGGCAGCAGCTGTGGACCCCTGCCCAGCTCGGGCCGCCTTCCCGGGAGTCGTCTTGTGAGGGAGGTGTGCCTGGAGGTGGAACTGGATCCCACTGGGCTGGATAAACTCGATTGGTCCAGCACCCCGCCCCCTCACAGCCGGGCTGAGCGCTCCGTCCCATCTTCCCGAGGGATGGCCCACGTCTAGTTCAGACCCAGACCCGTAACCTCTCTGACCCGTGGTGGTCGCAGCTGCGGGGCGGGGCTGAAGGGCGGGACCAGAGCCTTCAGGGAGGGAAGGTGGCTGTAGGCTGCCCTCCGGCCTCTGGCCTCTGGCCTCTTGGGGGAGGGGCACGGACAACAAGAATCTCCTCTGTGTAAACAAGTCGCTGCCCTTCAGCCACAAGCCAGGGTCGGCGGTGGAGTCCGGCTGGCTCTAGGATCTGCCCCCTCACTTCATGGAAAGTGAAATGTGTGCCCCCCCCATCCCTGATTTCCCCTCCCCGGCCTCGCGGCTACCCCTCCAAAACCATGGCACGCACTGGATCCAGGAGAATGGCCTCCATTTATTTAGGCAAATCCAACCAGCACAGCGGAGGACACAGTTGGGGGGCGGCGACAGGGGGTTTCCCGGCAGCGCGGGTGCGGATGGGTAGCGTGACCAGATACCGAGTCTGGACGGGAGAGTGGCTGGTGGGGCCGGCAGGGTGAAGGGGCCTCGGGCGTGAAGGCGTGGCCGGGCGTTGGGCGGAGCCGGATGTTGGAGTGGAGGCGTGGTCCGGGCGTGGGGCGGGGCCCGGTGGGCCGAACACCGCCCCTCTCCCCACCCCCCGGGCTCGCCAACGCGGGACGCTCTAGGAGGCCAGGTACCAGGCGTCCACGAGGATGCCCGAGCCGCTGGTGGGGGCGCTGCGGTCGCTGAGCAGGAAGAGGATGCTGTTGACCACGTCCTCCATCTCTGCGGGGAGCGGCGGGAGGCAGGCGGGGTCAGAGCGGCGCGCCCCGGCCGCCGGGTCCGCCCCAGCAGCCTCGGCCGCTCCCCGCAGCCCCGCTGACCTGCAAACTTCTGCAGCGGGTGCCGCTCCTTCAGCTTCCGGGCTAACTCGGAGTCCGTCAAGACTTTCTGGCTCATGACCGTCGGCACCACCTTGGGGTTCACGGAGTTTACCCGGATCCAGGGCCCCGGGGTCGAAGTGGGCCTCAGCAGGTATATGAGCCCCGCCCCCACAGCCTCTGCGCTCCCCCCCACACACCTGCGGAACTTGCTTTCTGTGTTCAGTCCATCACTGACCCCACTGCCCAGAGCCTTGGGTGATGCTCAGGCCTCTCCCATGCCCTCTGCTGCCCGTTACCATTGCCAGCCCCAAGCCCTGCCTGCACCCCACCTTCTGTGACCCCCACCCCTGTTCCCCAGGGCCCCCCTCCCATGCCCACCTTGTATGGCCCCAGCTCTGCGGCTATGACTTTGGTGAGTATGGTCATTGTGCCTTTGGTGCAGCCTGTGGAGGGCAGACAGCCCTGAGGACCCCTTAGGGATTCAGCCTCCTTTGCACAGAGGCTAAGCCCCGGAGCCCAGCATCTCCTGCATGGAATGGGTGGTGCAGGCTGGCAGAGGGACTCGCTGTAGACAGCTAGGTTGGGAAAGGAGACATGGGCCACCATGCTGGAGACACTGACAATGGAGCCAGGCACTCCTTGGTGGATCATGCCCTGGGCCACGATCTAGAAGCCAAGAGAGGGGCAGCCTGACTCCACCGCACTCCCACCTGGGCCTTGTCATCACTGGGCCTTGTCCTCCCACTGCCTCACCTGGGATACCTGGATCATGGAGCGCAGGTTCACATTGAAGGTCCTGGGGGAAGGCAGACAATCAGATGGTCCGTGGCCACATCTGCCCCACGTCCTCAGCAACCCCTCCCCAGTCTACTTGCTCTCCTGCTCCCCACCTGTCGAAGACCTCTTTGGTGGCCTCCAGGAAGGGCTGCTTCAGCAGCATGGCAACGTTGTTCACCTGCAGATCCACAGGGCCCACATTGCCCAGTGCCTGCTCTGTGGCCTCCCAGTCACCCAAGTCCACACACACGGTCTCTATCCCGGGGCACTGTGGAGAGGCATTGGTCAGCGATCAAGGAGGTACTCCCAGCAGGCTCATGAGGCACCCAGAGGGTGTGGGGGGCAGGCTTGGGCCACAGCGGGGCTGCGTGCCTCACCTCCTTGGAGAGGCTGACCAGGTCAGTGTTGGTGCGGCTCACGGCTATCACTCCGGCTCCCAGGGCATGCAGGGCCTTCACAGTGTCTCTCCCGATCCCTGCAGGGGTGCACCGGGTGAGCAGATGGCCCAGTACATCTGGGTCAAGGCTGAGGACCGAGGCTACATCCCCTTCTGCTCGGAAAAGAGCAGTGAGAGGGTGCTGGGCAGAGAATGGACACCAGGGGGTAAGTGGTGGTCTGAGTCAGAGGCTTGGCCAGCCAGGATCTGGCCAAGGGAGGCCCCCAGAGAGTAGCTCCTTCCCACTGGGCCCAGGGAAGAGGCCCTGGCTGGATCTCTAAACCTGAGGGCCACCGTCTGGGGGCAGGGGGTCTTGCACTGCCCAGGGAGTGGCCAATGTCCTGTCCCAGTGCAGCCTGCTGGGTGGTGGACATCAGCCTGGGCTTAGGTCCAGGGGCTGTTGGGGGTGCAGTGAGGGGATAATTGCTGGCGGAGTGGTCTGTGACGTGCATGGAGGGACTCACAGACCCCAACACAGGCCTGTGAGGCTTTGGGCCCCACCTTACTCTCCACCTCGGCCCCTCCCACACCCTCAGCTGCCCTGCTTGCACCCACCTTTCCCTGCCCCTGCCACCAGGGCCTGCAGGCCACTGGAATTCAGCTGCATGGTGCTGACTGTGAGCCTCTGTCCAGCGGAAGAGGAGGGCATGGAGGTTTTAAAGGCCCAGGGCAGGCTGTTCTGGGGGTGTCGAGGAAGGGAGGCTGGGGGCACAGGGCAGGGGTGGGGCATCACGGCAGCTTCTGTTTCCTTGTTCACAGGGATCTGCTGCCCTCCTCACCACAACCCAAAGGTGCTGGCCAAAAATTCCACCCTGAATTTTGGAAAAGGAAATAAAAATAAACCCTGGACTGGGGGGCATGCCGCTTCTTGGCTGGCTGGGGACAGATGGCCTGGAGCTGGACCCTGCATGATAGCAAAGACGCACTGGGCTTGAGGCTGGTCTCCCACCCCGCTGACCCTACTCCACCATGGCCCCAGTCTGGGGACCACGGCAGCTCCAGAGTCTTCCTCACGCGCCCCTGGCCAGCCTAGGACTCCTGTCCCTCGGGCCTCCAAGCACAGTGATCAGCCCTGTGCACAGGTGTGGCTGCCCTGAGGTGCCCTCATTCCTCTCAGGGGTGGCTCTGGGGTGGGGGGGGTCCTCTCCTTCCCCAGCTGTCCCCTTTTGGTTCCCTTCCCTCCCCCTTTTGGAACTTCATCTCAGCACAGATCGGTGGACTCTTCGCCGTGGCAAAGGACTCACTGTGGATTTCTCCTTCGTGCCACTGATGCTCGTGGATTCTGATGGTGAGTCTGCTCCTGGGGATGAGTCCAAGGGGATGTCCCGAGTGCCTTCCAGTCCTGTATCACAGGCCTCGCAGGACCAAAGCCACTGTCCGGAGGTCCGGAGTTCAGGCACATGACCCCTCCACCAGGCCCTCCAGGTGTGACCCTGACACACAGGGGGCCCTTGCCGCCTCTCCCTCACTCAGGCCTGGCCGGACCCCAGGTGTGGTCCCGGGGAAGAGAGGCTCCTGTCCTAAAGCGCATCCTGCCTCTCTGACACCTCCTCAGCTCCGGAGGCCCAGGTGGGCTTGCCCTCTGGGCATGTCCTTGACCTCGTGAATCATCAGGGAATAAAATGGAGGAAATCCTTGCCCTGGGCACAGCACATGCAATCTGGCTTTCTTCCCAGACACTTGTTAGAAATCCTTTCCCAAGAGGGATTCAGGGTGCCGGCTGTGGGGGCGGAACAGTCCTGTGTACAGCGAGGCCCCAGAACGCGCATTGGAGCCCTGCCTGGGAAGCACGTTGGGGCGGCGTAGGGCTGAGCCCTCGCCTACAGTGGGACCCGCAGGTGTCATCCAAGATCCCCAGGATGGAGTACACCTGCTCCCACCCCTCCCAGAGCCCTGGCAGCTGGCTTCCAGCCCCAAGCCCCCCCGCCCGCCCTTGCCTGATCTCACAGAAGGCCCTCTGGGGAGTGTTCTCCCAAACACCCACAGGTTAAAAACGCCTCCCTGCTTCCATTAACCCACCACACCCCAAATCAAAGCACCACACCGTGTGCTCCATCCCTCCAAGGCCGCCACCGTGTTCCAGACACAGTTCAAATGCTACAGATAATTCTTATTTTGAAATAATTCGGAATTGCAAGGATGCTACAAACTTCCCCACCACGCCATTTGAGAGTAAAACGAGCACCCCATCACCCCCAAGTAGCCTCATGTCTGCTTCCTTCAAACACAGACGTTATCCTGCACAAGCCCACGCACACACACACGCGTGTGCACATGCACACACATGCACACGCACGCACACACACTAGCCAGGAGACTAACACCACGAATCCCCACCATGTGTCCTCAGCTCCCATTCAGGTCTCATAAATTTTCCCAGTGATGTTCTTTTTAAAAAGAACGGTTTCATCGAGGTATAATTGATAGACACTGTCAACAAACATTCAACTGAGTAAATTTTAAAGATCTAATTGGCTTTTTCAATCAATTTGTGGATTAGGCATCTTCCCATCTAGCAAGTAGAGAGGAACTCCATTGAGCGGCAGAAAAGGAGAGGTTTTTAAAGGAAGAGAGGGACTAGGAAAAAGGAAATTATTAGCAAAGGATGCTCTCCTAAGGGGAACAGACACTTCCGAGTGCTGACCGGGACATTCCCAGGTTGACTGGTTCAAGGGTCCCTGATATGAGTGACTACGGTTTGGGCCTCTGGTTTCCTTTTTTTCTTTTTTTTAAAGATTTCATTTATTTATTTGACAGAGAGAGACACAGCGAGAGAGGGAACACAAGCAGGGGGAGTGGGAGAGGGAGAAGCAGGCTTCCTGCGGAGCAGGGAGCCCGATGCGGGGCTCGATCCCAGGACCCTGGGATCATGACCTGAGCCGAAGGCAGACGCTTAACGACAGCCACCCAGGCGCCCCTGGGCCTCTGGTTTTCTTTTTCTTTCTTCCTTTCTTTCTTTCTTCTTTCTTTCTTTTTTAAGATTTTATTTATTTATTCGTCAGAGAGAGAGAGAGCGCACAAGCAGAGGGAGAAACAGGCTCCCCACAGAGCAGGGAGCCCGATGTGGGAGTCGATCCCAGGACCCCGGGATCATGACCTGAGCCGAAGGCAGATGTTTCACCAGCTGAGCCACCCAGGTGCCCCTGGGCCTGTGGTTTCTTTTTAGCAACACTGAACTGCACAGATTAAATGTATACAATTGGAGGAGTTAGGGCGTAGGGAAACCCCCGTGAAATCATCCCTACAATCAAGGTCATAAACACATCCATCACCTCCCCAGGTTCCTGGCGTCCAGTTGCTTTGTGTTTGCAGTGAGAGCACGTGGCCTGAGACCCTGCCCCACAGCGTCCTGGGAGGACTGTCCACGGCTCGGCGCATCCCTGCAGGTCACTCACTCCTCTTGCCTGAACAGGTAGCGAAAGGGTCCAGTCCAGGCTCACCTGTGGCTTGGGATGGCCCGTCTCTCTCGTCTCCCTCTCCCCAGAACACTCCTCAGTCTTTCCTTGACCTTTATGACCTTGGCATTTCTGGAGCCTGGAAGTCAGTTCTTTTGTAGAACGCCTGTCAGCTGGGCCTTGCCCAGTGTTCCCTCGTGGTGAGGGGCTGCATGTCTCTGTCCGCGGCGCCAGGGAAGGGCGCCGTGTCTCACAGCACGCCGTCAGCTGGTGCCGCGCGAACCCGTCTCACCGCCGGTGATGTTAGCTCTGATGGAGGGATGTCAGCTGTGACCACCTCAGGCACTGCATTGTCCTTCTGCTTCGCATCTGTCCTCCGAACCGCGGGCGAGACGTCTCCTGTGGCTCGGGTCCGCCATGCACGGCGTCCGCCCACCCGATGCAAACCCGCCACAGTGCATCGGACTTAGCTTCCCAGTAAAGCCAGTAGCAAAATCAGACGTAATTCAGCCAACTGCACAACCAGCCACGCACTCCCTGAGATGCCGGAACCCAAGCTCAGAAGCCCAGGGTGAGGGCGCTTGCACCCCAGGGCAGCCCGTGAAGGGGCTTCCATGCCCCGATCAGGGCTGATGGAGCAAAGACTTGCCAAGTGCCTGGCACCGGCCCCAGGGCCCCTGACACGGACTCCCCACAGTCTCCGAGAGGAAGATCACCGAACGACATGCGTAACCACCGCAGGCCGGCTTGGGCTCTGGGCTTGGGATGCATGTGGCAGACCCACCACGGAAAGGGGCATGAAACAGGCCGCAGGAAGGGTGTGATCCAGGCTGTGGCAGGCCGCCGGTGCGGGGACCCCCCACCCAAGGTGGGGGGCCAGGAGCAGGCGCTCACCTGCATTGCACCAGCTTGCTTGGTGAACCCCCAGCCCTCTTAGACTGTGTTTAGTGGAGAGTTAACTACAGAGGGGTCTGGCCCTTGTCTCTGCTCCTGGGACAGGATCTCTGGGCCCCTGCCATGTCCCGCCTGACAGGCGTGTGTCGGCTCGCCTGGGGGCCTGGGCACAGGGTAGTCTCAGGTGTGATTTATGCTGGGGGTTTCAGGATACGTTGTATCGGGCCTGATCTCTGGGGGGGCCTGGCGTCTAAAGGTCGGCCAGCCACACGGGCAGTAGGTGATAGAACCCCCCAAACTCCTGGACACCAAAGGTTCAGGCAAGCTTCCTGGTTGGGGATATTTCATGAGTGTTGTCACGGGTCAGTACTCCGGGAGGGGAGAGACAGTGGGCAAGTTGGCCTCTCCCGGGTGCCGCCCTCTGTCTCTCCCTTTGGTGATTTTCCTTATCCATTTGCTGTAAGAAAACTGTAATCCTAAGTATAGCACCTTCTTGACTTCTGTAGATCATTCTAGTGACTTATGGAAACTGAGGGTGTCTGTGGGGTCCCCTGAATTTGTAGCCAGCTGGTCTGCAAGGAGGGTAGCCCTGGGTCCCCTCACCTTGCCGCTGGTGTCTGAGATGAGGGTGGTCTCCTGGGGATGCTCCCCGGGGCTGCTGTTGGCTGAGCTCCCATGCCACAGGCCGAAACCATGCAGCACTCACAAGCCCCATAATCTCAGGGGCTTGGTGTAAGGCCGCCTTCTCTCCCACTCCCACTAGGGCTCGGGGCCAGCTGTGCAGGGACTCAGGCTGGTGCAGGCTCCGCCCCCTAGTAGCTGCGCCATCTGGAACCTGGTCATGGCAAGAGGCAGATGTCGCGCCCTACACCAGCAGGTGCTGGGGGGGTGGGGGGAGGCCTCAGGCACCCAGGGGCCGCACGTGAAAGACCTGGGCTGTACCTGAACAAAGGTCCTTCCCAAGCCTCCAAGCTAACTTCTCAGGTTTCCTCCTTAAGAGAGAGGGAGGTTTTATTTGCTTTTCTTGTTTCTCAGGGCAAGGAGAGCACGCTTGAGCAGACCTGCCCGACACTGGACCTGGCCAGGGACAAGCCCCAAAGGGGACACTTGAGCAGGGTGGGGTGGAGCTAAGTCAGAGCTGGCTGGGGCCAGGGCTCCTCACCAAACGGCCAAACCCTGGGCACCCACTGGAAAAGCCTGGGCTCCAGGCTGCACTCAGGAAGGGCATGGGGGCCTCAGGGAGGCCTGGGAAGGAGGGCCCCCCGCAGGCCAGATTCCACCCCACTGCCTGGGCTGGCCAGTTCCTCAGTTGGGAAGGCTTGACACCACCTAGAACATTCTGTGACTGGGAGGTGCAGACAGGCGCAATCCCACGACTATTCTGTGCACATGTAGAAGGTGGCCAGGTGGGGGTGGGGAGTGGGGAGGGCACATGGCCATAGGGCCTGGAGACCAAGCCTGTCTCCCAAGCAAGGGCGCTTCGGTGCCACGAGGGGTGTGGAGGGGGGCTGCCCCTGGTGCCGTCCATGCTGAGCAAGTGGCTTCTCTCTGAGTGGCACTTGTCTGCTGTGCCACCCAGAGCCCAGAGCCTGCACTGGTTCAGACCTTTGTTCGTGCTCCACTGGCCACCTGCTGCCCATCAGGCCCCCCTGGTTCTACTTCATGAGGATCTGCCTGTACCTAAGGCCAGGTCACCTGCAGTCTCACGGCCCGGCTCTCAGCCCTGCTCAGCTCCTGCCCTGTCGGCCGGGAGAGGCCCCGGGCTCTCTCCCTGCTGGCCGCTGCCTGCTCGGCTCTTTGCTCCGCCCACCATCTTGGCATCTGGGCCCAAGAAGCCGAGCTGGGATGTCAGCTTCTCTGAGGGTCACCCCTCTGGGCTCCCGCACCCACCACATCCGCTCTGTGACTCCCGACAGCCTGAGCCCCGGGAGGGCATGGTGCGCTGTCCGCCTCTGTTCCCCCAGCGCTGGGCAGAGAGTGCGCTTCCAACTGTGTCTGGGGAGTGAGGAATGAATGAATGAATGAATGAATGAATAAATGGCACATTCTTTTTTTTTTTAAGGTTTTATTTATTTATTGGCACTTCTGGGTGGCTCAGTCCATGATCCCAGCGTCCTGGGATCGAGTCCTGCATCGGGCTCCCTGCTCGGCAGGGACTGCGCCTCCCTCTGCCCCTCCCCCTGCTTGTGCTTACTTTCTCTCTCTCTGTCTCTCTGACAAATGAATAAATAAAATCACATGAGACACTCCAGGTCAGATCTCGCCCCTGGGCCTCTGTGCTCCCGGCCGGGAGTGGGATCCAGGGCTCAGGCCATCCCAAGAGTTCAGTTTGGGGAGGGCTTTGCCCTGGGGGTGTCTGTGGGCTCAACGCCCAGCCTCTCCCGCTTCGAACACCCCCTCTGTGGACGGGTGTTCAGGCTGGGGCACCACAGAGAAAGGGTTCCTGCAAGGTTTCCTTTGAGGACCTGGGAGCCAGCCCCTGCATTCTGCCTTCGTCTCGCCACGCGGGACACACTGCCCCGGTTGGCATGTCAGCTGCAAACCACACCTCCACACCTCGTCGATTCTTTTCTTCACCACGGTGGCCAGTCCTTACCCCCCGCTGCTCCCCCCACCCCCCCCAGCCTCAGAGGGAGAGTGCGGGATGTCTGCGGAGGGGATTGCGCCCGGCACTGGCTGAGCCGGCTGGGCGTGGAGGCCAGAACCACAGCGGAGGTTTCGGTCCTTCTCAGGGAATTCCCACCCTGCCGGCCTCCACCATCTCCTGCAGGCCCCTGGCCCCGCTCCGGGGGTTGGTCTCCGCCCTCTCAGAAGCCGACTGTTTCACAGCCAGGCACCGGGGCTTGGAGAATGACAGGGAGGCCTTGGATGTCAGGGTTATTGGGCAGGGGCCCCTTCCCAAAAGCTCCTGGGTCCTTGGGACTGAGCCTGCCCTCAGCTGACAGCTTCTCTGGTGGGAAAAGGTGTCAGGCCCCTGCTCCCAATATAATGGGGTGATAACGAATGTATAAGGTGTAGGGAGAGGGCCTGCCGGCAGATCTCCTTTGCCAAGAGCCTAGTAAGCTCTTTCCCAAGGTGGCCTGAGGCAATGACCCTGGGAAAAGCCATCCGGGCTACTCCCAGGATTAGGGGGCGGGGGCATCAAGCTTCCTGCCTGCAAGCTGCCTCCCTATGCCTGTCCCCACACCCTTTGGGAGTGGACCCCAGCCTACAGGCACAAGGCCCCATGCACTGTAAGTCTGGAAGCTGAGGGCCCAGCTGTTGGGTCCAGGGTTACTTTCTGGGGGTGAGGTTTCTAGGGGTTTCTTGTCTGTAGGCCAAGTCATGGGGTCCTCACACCTCTCGGCCTCTCTCCATGCAGGGAGAGGCTCGTCCCTTACGGTGTCTCTGGGGAGGCCAACCACCCCCTGGGGAGTTGACCCAACTAAGATGAATTTCTGTCTCCTTAGACCCCACCAGACCCTTCCACCAGCTAGTGCTTCCTCAGGAGCAACTGTAACTTGGCCCTTGGATCCGAATTGAACAAGTGACTGAGATTTACAACACCCTGTCCTCCCCATAGACTAAAAATCATGCACATTTGCTTCCAGTGGTGATGTTTTAACTGGTTCCCAGACTAGCATTCCCACTGTAAATAACCATGGAGCTTGAGAAATATACCCAGTAACTGTTTCCTGGAAATGGATAATAGGCAGCACAAGACTTCCGTCCTTGGTGGATAGAAACCCCTGGGGTTAGACCCACAGATGTTCTGCCTAGGATAACACGTTCACTGAGGGGCAGGGAGCCAGAATCCAAGCAGAACACGTGGTCCCGCCAAGCAGCGGAGGCAGATCAGGGTTTGAGGCAACCGAAGGGGCTGGAATCTTCAGGGAGGGGAGGAGGCTGTGCCCACAAGTCTGTGTGTGGTCTCTGTCTGGTTCCTTTCTAGTGCATGACTGAGGATTGGGCTGAACACGTGCAGGATGAGATCACCCAAGAGTGGTTCAGGACAGAACAGACCAGTAGTAGTGCTGGGGACCTGGGAGCTCTGGCCTAGCCAGAGTGGACACAGCTCATCAACACCTAGTTCACGCCCTAGGCATCCAGCTATGACCTGGAAAGTCTCCTCCTTATGAGTCGGGGCCACTAGAGGTAGGCTTACTCTTTCTTCTCTCTCTAAAGCCCTAATAAAATATACAGGGGAGACAGTTTGGAGGCTGAGTCCCACTAAGTTAGAGGACCCAGGGAAACACCAGGAGTTTTCCACAGATAACCCCAATAAAGCACAAAACCAAACCTAAACAAGTTCGAAACGATTAGTAATTAAATTGCAAAACAAAACAAAAACCAACACTCTTCAGAGAAAGATAACAAAACCCAGACTTTCTATGGCATATCATCTGTAATGTCCAGTACACAATGAAAATTTTCTAGGAATGAAAAGAAACAGGAAAACATTGCCCATAGTCAAGGAAAAAGCAGCCAACTAAAACAAAAATTATCTTGATTTGCCAAACAAGACTTTAAAGCACCTATTATAAATGTGTTCAAAAAATTAAGGGAAAATAACATTTTGATGAGCAGATAGAAAATTTTATCATAGAAATGGAAACTATAAAAAAGAATCAAATGGAAATTGTGACTTTAAAAGTACAATAACTAAAAGAAAATTTGGTGGGTAGGTTTAACAGGAAATTGTGTCAGAAAACAGAGTCATTAGGGCGCCTGGGTGGCTCAGTTGGTTAAGCGACTGCCTTCGGCTCAGGTCATGATCCTGGAGTCCCAGGATGGAGTCCCGCATCGGGCTCCCTGCTCGGCAGGGAGTCTGCTTCTCCCTCTGACCCTCCCCCCTCTCATGCTCTCTCTATCTCATTCTCTCTCAAATGAATAAATAAAATCTTTAAAAAAAAAAAAGAAAACAGAGTCATTAAACTTGAAGGCAGATCAGTAGAAATGATCCAATCTGAAGAAAGAGAACAAAAAGACCAAATAAAAATGAATAGACCCTCAAGGACCCGCTGGATAAGGGGAGGGTCAGATAAATGGTCTGCGTGTTGCAGGTAATTGACTTCCCAGAAGAAGAAAATGAGAATAGTACCAAAGAATGTCTAAAGAACTAATGCCCCCAATTCCCCAACATTTGATTAAAATAATCAACATAGACTCCAGAGCTCACTGAACCCCAAGCAGGGTAAGTATAAAAAGAACAACATCAAAGTGCATCATTATCAATCTGATTAAACCAAAGATAGAAGGAGGATGTGGCAAGAGGCCAGAGGAGGAACACCCATTGCCCAGAGGGAACTGGAAGCATGAAAGATGACTCCTCATAAGCCAACAAGGGGGCCAGGAGGCAGTGAAATGACATCTCCAAAGTGCTAAAAGAAAAAAAAAATCTGTCAATCCAGAGATTCTAGATGCAGCAAAAATATCTCTCAGCAATGAGGTAAGAGTCGCCCAGTGGGCTCAGTCAGTGGAGTGCGCAACTCTTGATCTGGGTTGTGAGTTCGAGCTCCGGGTTGGGTGTAGAGATGACTTAAAAATAACATCTTAAAAAAAATGAGGGTGAGGGGCGCCTGGGTGGCTCAGTCGTTGGGCGTCTGCCTTCTGCTCAGGTCATGATCCCAGAGTCCTGGGATCGAGCCCCGCCTCAGGCTCCCTGCTCAGTGGGAAGCCTGCTTCTTCCTCTGCCTCTGCCTCTCTGTCTCTCATGAATAAATAAATAAAATCTTAAAAATAAAATAAAATAAAATAAAAATAAGAGGGGTGCCTGGCTGGCTTGGTCAGAGGAGGAAGCGACTCTTGATCTCAGGGTCGTGAGTTTGAGCCCCACGTTGGGTATAGAGATGACTTAAATAAATAAATATTAAAAAAATATCCTTGTGAAATGGCATATGTAAAAGTAAAAAGTAAAACAACAGCCCAAAGGAGAATGAGGGTAAAGGAAATTCTACTCTTGCAAAGTTATTACATTTGTGAAGTGGTTAATATTGACCCCAAACCAATTTTGATAAATTCAGGATGCGCATTGTTAACTGTGCAGTGCCAACGAAATACTTTTTGGATATGTGGCTGAGAAACCAAATGAGGAAATAAAGCACTAAAGCTATTTGCTTGCCAGTGGTGGACTTGAACCCAACTAGACCAGTAACTACATCAAACTTGACCCGACTACACACGTCGAAGGCAGAGATCATCACCCCGAATATAAAAGCAAGACCATATGCTGTCTACAGACTGCTCACGATCGTTACAAATAAATGGAAAGGAAAAGACACACCATGCAGATAGTAAGCACAAGAATGTCTGCGTACCAAATGACACACACTGGGGCGCCTGGGTGGCTCCATCAGTGAAGCGTCTGCCTTGGGCTCGGGTCATGATCCCAGGGTCCTGGGATCGAGTCCTGTGTGGGCCTCCCTGCTCAGCGGGGAGTCTGCTTCTGCCTCTGCCCCCCACCTGCTCCTGCACATACTCTCTCTCTCTCAAATAAATAAAATCTTTTTAAAAAATGACACACACTTTACAAGAATACAAACACACAATTATATCCCGAAACACATGAATGGTTTCCAGGAGGGGTGGGGAGCAGAGGACAGAGCTATAAGGAACAAGTGCATGAAAAAGGGGGGGCGGCCTGGCCCAAATGGGGAGAAAGTGATTCCTGGCACAATTTCCAAGAAAGAAAAAACACAGACGAAAGGAAGGGAAGGAAAAGGAAGGGTGGTGAGCAGGAAGAGGGGACGGGGGAGGGGGGAAGGCGGGAGGGACAGCTGCCCTCAGAGGAGCTGGGGGTGGTGCCTGGGGGGCCTTCCAACGCTGTGCATTCTGGGGTTTTTGCTCCTTTCTCCTGGGCAGGGGGAAGATGGGGACAGGTTAGGGGCCCAAGGCCGCTCTGTGTGGCTTCAAGCTTTTATTATTTTATTTTATTTAAAGTAGGCTCCACACCCAGCATGGAGCCCAACGTGGGGCTTGAACACATGACCCCGAGATCAAGACGTAAGCTGAGATCAAGGCCTGGACACTTACCTGCCTGGGCCCCCCAGGTGCCCCTCAATCTTCTTACATGAACCCCTCAGAGAACTGCCGGTAGGAAGCGGCCCCAGGAGGTTGGTGGGGCCAGAGGTCCGGCTCAGGTGGGAGGAGGGATGTCACTGAGGCTCAGGAAAGCCCATCGGCTGGGCCAGGGGGCAACGAGGTCTGAGGTGCGGAGCGGGCGGGCCCTGGGACCAGCACAGGTGGTGGGAAGCTACCTGGAGATGGTGGCTGTGGGAAGGGCATGGGAACCCAAGCTGGCGCACCCCTGTACGGAGGCCAGGACCCCGTGGAGACCCCTCCTCACCGCGGTGACTCTCCACAACTGAGCTTTCAAAATGTGGTGCTGGCGTCCCCTCCTCGGAGAAGACAGAAGACGGCTGCCCCCGCGCCCCGTGTGTGTCAGGAGCTGCGAGCTGAGGGGCCTGGCCTCTGTATCCTGCCTTTTCCCTATTCCTTCTCCTTCTTTCTTCTGCTCCCAGAGCTGTTCACTGCTGCAGGCCTGGCTTCACATTCCCCATCAGGAAAACGTGGCCGAGAACAAGGTGGTTATCACTGGCTGAAAATAGAAGTTTGTGTGTCTGGTAATAATAAGTAACAGGTGTTTCATAAGAAGCCCCCTGCCACCCTCCCCCCACCCCGCCAGAACACCATCAGAGCCCCGGGGGCTTCTGCTCCCTCCGTCCAGTCTGCTCAGTGTCCCACATCATGGGTACTCGCCAAACCTAAGGGCTTCTCCACACTTCCCAGCTTCCCTCCCATCGAGCCAGTGAAATGTGGGAAGAGGACTCTGTGTCCCTTCTGGGCTCGGGTGCTGAGCCTCGGGTGCTCATCACACTTCTTTCTGCCTCTGTTTTACCCGATGATGCCGGGGTGACTTGGAAACACAGATGGTGGGCCCCAAAGGTAGAAGCGCCCTGGGTTCCTGACCCACGCAATCACCGTGTCATGTGAACAAATGCACGTTTAGGACTTAGTCCTTCCTGCACCACCGCCAAGCCCATCCTGACTGACACGCCGGGCTGGCTTTTTTTTTTTCCAAGTAAAAACAAATTAATGCATAGACTGATTCTGGCAGGATTTGTTGAAAAGACTTTTCCCCACTGGATTGCTCTGGAGACTTTACTGGGACCCCTGTGACGGTGCGCGTGTGTCCCTGTGTCTGGGCTCTGCTCCGGGGCCTCGGCGTCTGTGTGGGCCATGTGTCAGTGCCGTGCTCTCTCCATACTGTCGCTCCACGGTAGGTCTTGAAGTCCTTCAACTTCGTTCTTTTCCAGGATTGCTCTTTAGACCCCACGTGCTAAGCATGTCCATATAAAGTTTAGATTCAGCTGGTCAACTTTTTTTTTTTAAGATTTTATTTATTTATTTATTTGACAGAGAGATAGACAGAAGAGCACAAGCAGAGGGAGTGGCCGAGGGAGAGGGAGAAGCAGGCTCTGCACTGAGCAGGGAGCCCGATGCGGGGCTCAATCCCAGGACCCCGGGATCATGACCTGAGCCGAAGGCAGATGCTCAACGAGTGAGCCACCCAGGCGCCCAAATCTTTATTTTTTTTAAAGATTTTATTTATTTGAGAGAGAGAATGAGCGAGTGAAAGAGAGAGAGAGCACAAGCAGGGGGAGTGGGAGAGGAAGAAGCAGGCTTCCCGCCGGGCAGGGAGCCCGATGTGGGGCTCGATCCCAGGACCCCGGGATCATGACCTGAGCCAAAGGCAGACGCTTAACCATCTGAGCCACCCAGGCGCCCCAGCTGGTCAACTTTTTTGTAATGTGTTTGTCTGAGTTTGGTGCCAGAGTTATACTAGGCTCACAAAATGAGGGAAAATGTCGTCTTCTAGCCTATTTTCGGGAAGGCTTTGTGTAATGTTGATGTTACTCCTTCCTTGAATGTTCGACAGAATTTTCCAGTGAAACCACCTGATCCTGGGTATTTCTTTGTGGGAAGGCTTTTTGTTAATGCAGTGAAATTCTGTAATAAATATGGGCCCGCTCCAATTCTGAATCTCATCTTGGCTCACTTTCTAAACAACGTCTCCATTGAGACATCATTTGCATCAAAAAGTGTACGGAGTTGAAGTGTACAGTTCTGTGGTTTTTATTATATTTGCAGAGTTGTGTAACCACCACGACTACCTGATCCCAGAACAGGGTTAATCCCTGTTATTCACGGTGGGACGAAGTCACCGCAAATACCGAGTTAGCTGAGGCTGAGCCACTGCTCTTAGATGAGATGCACGCGGGCGTCACACACACACTTGACGCAGATAAGAACCCTGGGAATCGAGAAACAATTCATTCTGGCAGATTCTATTTTTCTTTTTTTAAAGATTTTATTTATTTATTTGACAGAGAGAGAGACAGTGAGAGAGGGAACACAAGCAGGGGGAGTGGGAGAGGGAGAAGCAGACTTCCCGCAGAGCAGGGAGCTCCAATGCGGGGCTCGATCCCAGGACCCTGGGATCATGACCTGAGCCGAAGGCAGATGCTTAATGACTGAGCCACCCAGGCGCCCCCTGGCAGATTCTATTTGACAAAAGAGAAAACGAGGCTCAGAAGTGTTGTGTGAACTTGCCAGGAGTGGGGATTCGCACCTGAGCCTCGGGCCCCAGAACTGGAGCCATTTGCCCCCCATCCCCATCCCCTTCATCCTCAGGGCTCT